>NC_134705.1:90618738-90945404 GCF_043290135.1 Rhipicephalus microplus | reverse complement strand
GTCAATTAACTCACGGCCCTCAGTCCCCAGCAGCTGCGAAGTAACTGACCACGGCGGCGGTCAGATCTGCAACGCAGCAGAGGGTGCTAAGAATCTCTGGATTCGGACAGGCCGCCATTGGAATCTGAACTTGGCAATGTTTAACGCTAGAGCCTTATCTAGTGAGAGAATTCTAGGTGTACTATTCGAGGAGCTAGAGGGTGTTAAATGGGATATAATAGGCCTCAGTGAGGTTAGGAGGACAGATGAGGAATATACGGTGCTACAGAATGGGCACGTCCTTTGCTATCGGGGCTTGGCTGACAGAAGAGATCTGGGAGTGGGGCTCCTAATTCACAGAAACATAGCTGCCAACATAGAGGAATACTATAGCAATAATGAAAGGGTGGTAGGTATTGTAATTAAACTGAATAAAAGATACAAGATGAAGGTACTACAGGCTTACGCGCCTACATCCAGCCATGATGACGCTTCAGTTGAAAGCTTCTATGAAGACATGGAATCGGCAATGAGTAAGGTAAAAACGCAGTATAGTATACTGATGGGAGACTTAAACGCAATGGTAGAAAAGGAGCAGGCTGGAGACCAGGCGGTAGGAGGATATGGTATCAGTACTAAGAACGCCAGAGGAGAGCTACTAGTAGAATTCACAGAACCCAATAATTAACGGATTTTGAATACCTTCTACCGAAAACGAGGAAACCGCAAGTGGACATGAAGGAGCCCTAATGGCGAAAATAAAAACGAAATAGACTTTATAATGAGTGCACACCCAAGCATCGTGCAGAATGTGGAAGGGATTGGCAAGGTACGATGAAGTGACCATAGAATGGTATGGTCTCGAATTCGCCTAGACATGAAGAGGAACGACAGAAACCGATACGCAAGAAGACAATCAATGAGCTAGCACTGAGAGGGAAAGTACAGGAATTCAGAGTCTCTCTTCAGAACAGGTACTCGGCTCTTAGTGAGGAAACCAACCTTAGCGTAGCTGCAATGAATGATAATCTGACGAGTATTATTACGGAGTGTGCAGTGGAAGTTGGAGGCAGGGTAGTTAGACAGGACACTGGAAAGCTTTCCCAGGAAACGAAGAATCTCATTAAGAAGCGTCAAATCATGAAAGTCTCAAGTGTAACAGACAAAATAGAACTGGCAGAACTTTCGAAGTTGATTAATAGGCGTAAGGTATGCGATGTAAGAAGGTATAACATGGAGAGAATAGAACACGCTCTGAAAAACGGAGGAAGCGTTAAAGCTATGAAGAGGAAACTTGGGATAGGCAAAAATGGTATGTATGCACTAAGGGGCAAAGAAGCCAAAATAACTACCTATATGGATAGCATAGTTGAAATAGCGAAGATTTACAGAGATCTGTACAGTAGCTGGGACAACTACGACTTTAAAACTATAAGAACTAGCAGTAACCCAGATGACACCCCACCAGTAATGATAGAAGAAGTCAGAAAAGCTTTGGAGAGCATGCAAAGAGGCAAAGCTGCTGGTGAGGATCAGGTTTAACATCAGATCTGCTGAAAGATAGAGGACAGATTGTGTTAGAAAAACTAGCCCCCCTGTTTACGAGGTGTCCGCTGACTGGAAGAGTACTAGAGTCTTGGAAGAACGCTAACATCATCTTAAATCATAAGAAAGGAGATGACAAGAACTTGAAAAACTATAGGCCGATCATTTTGCTCTCTGTAGTATACAAGCTATTTACAAAGGTAATTGCAAACAGAGTAAAGAAAACATTAGAATTCAATCAACCAAAGGAACAAGCAGGATTTCGAACAGGCTACTCAACAATCGACCACATTCATACTATCAATCAGGTAATAGAGAAATGCTCAGAACATAACCAATCACTATGCATAGCCTTCATAGATTACGTGAAGGCTTTTGATTCAGTAGAAATATCAGCCATCATGCAGACACTGCGGAATCAGGGCGTCGATGAAGTATATATAAACATCCTGGAAAAAATCTACAGGGGATCAACTGCTACTATAGTGCTTCATAAAGAAAGCAACAGAATACCAATCAAGAAGGGTGTAAGGCAGGGGGACACAATCTCCCAATTGCTATTTACCGAATGCTTACAGGAGGTTTTCAGAAGCCTAGAATGGGAACAGTTAGGGATAAGAGTTAATGGAGAGTACCTCAGTAACTTGCGCTTTGCCGATGACGTTGCATTGCTGAGTAACACAGGGGACGAATTGCAACTGATGATTACGGAGTTAGACAAGGAGAGCAGAAAGGTGGGTCTTAATGTTAATCTGCAGAAAATGAAAGTAATGTACAACAACTTCGGAAGAGAGCAGCGCTTCGAGATAGGTAATAGTGCACTTCAAGTTGTGAAAGACTATGTCTACTTAGGGCAGGTAATCACCGCAGAGCCGAACCACGAGATTGAAGTAACTAGAAGAATAAGAATGGGGTGGAGCACATTCGGCAAGCACTCTCAAGTTATGACAGGTAGATTGCCACTATCCCTCAAGAAAAAGGTATATAACAGCTGTATCTTGCCGGTACTTAGCTACGGAGCAGAAACCTGGAGACTTACAAAAAGGGTTCAGCTTAAATTGAGGACGACGCAGCGAGCAATGGAAATAAAAATGGTAGGTGTAACTTTAAGAGACAAGAAGAGAGCAGAGTGGATTAGGGGACAAACGGGTGTTAAGGATATCATAGAGTAAATAAAGAAGAGGAGATGGCCGTGGGCCGAGCATGTAGCGCGTAGACAGGATAATCGTTGGTCATTAAGGGTAACTAACTGGATTCCCAGAGAAGGGAAGCGGGTTAGGGGGAGACAGAAGGTTAGGTGGGCAGATGAGATTAAGAAGTTTGCGGGTATAAATTGGCAGCAGCAAGCACAGGACCGGGTTAACTGGCGGAACATGGGAGAGGCCTTAGTCCTGCAGTGTACATAGTCAGGCTGATGATGATGATGACTAATACTCGCTGTCACCGGACAAAAATATTTTTGCCCTTTGTTACGCATGCAGATGCCATACAATAACGAGTACTAATATGAGTGCTGACTGTCTTTCTGAGTGACTTATGAGGTTTTTGCGGCCTTCGGTAACGATAAAGAAAATCAAATGCCACTTTTTATTTCTTTTCGCCACCACCTTGAACTCCTTCTTTACGAATCTTGAATTTCTGGGTCACCTGTCAGATAGTTTGACAAGCTCGGCAAATGCTATTGTGTGTTTTAACATTGTTTGCATTGTGAAACAGTTCAAGAGACTGCTTTTATTGATATAGCTGTACTTATGCATTTTGAATGAATTAGCGGATGTTAAATCATTTCTACATGTATTTGTTTCTTTTGTGTGATTCAGTCTAACTTGTACTGCTGTAAATTTGGAGCCCCCCTTGCCGTGGTCTATTGGCTAAGGTACTCGGCTGCTGACTTGCTGGTCGCGGCATCGAATCCCGGCTTTTTCCGATTTCCGATGGAGGTAGAAATGTGGTTGGCCTGTGTGCTCAGATTTGGGTGCCTGTTAATGAACCCCAGGTGGTCCAAATTTCTGGAGCCCTCCACGACGGCGTTCTCACGATGGTATGGTTATTTTGGGACGTTAAACCCCACATATGAATCAATACTGTATCTTTTGAATTTCAGGATAAAAAATGCTGAGTTTGTTTTCACTGAAACCTGCTCCAAATTTAAATTTCTTTCCTGGAAAAGCAAGATATGATGCTCCACATTATTGCTCCAGATCTTATCTTGGCTGTTCCACCTCTGCTAGCTGTAAGTGGTTACTCTTTGGCCCCGATTTGTGCTTCCATTTTATGTTCTTTTATGTTCTTTGTTTTAGGGTGACATGTTATTATGTGATATGTTTAATATTTTACATTTTACATCAACTATTCTGCATGGTTGGTATGTATTGACACTGTTAAGTCATTGTAATTTTGCCTATTGTTTTCAATCGGGTGCACGTTAAAGAACCCCAGGTGGTTAAAATTTCCGGAGCCCTCCACTACGACGTCTCTCATAATCAAAATGATTGATTTGTGGGGTTTTGGGACGTTAAACCCCACAAATCAATCAATCAATCAATTGTTTTCAATTCTGTATTATTGTTTCTCCAGTATTCTGAATGTCTGAATACACAAGGGTTTTTGTGAAATGAACATGCTATTGTGGGACTGTTTTGTCCTGATATTCAATAAAATACCACTAGCCTTGAATATTATGCATAAGGCATGCCACAACATGTGCAAACTGTGGCAATTGCAGTGTGCTATGATATATTATTTCTGTATATGGGAGAATTAAGACATGCTGCATTGCACTCTTTCTGCCGTTTGTATGCTTCTCTGCACTGCACTTTTTTTGTTGCATTGAAGCATGTTAAAATTAGTTCTTCATTTTTAAGTGCAAATAAAGGCTTTTCTGTTGTACTTTCATTTGCATGCCTTGGTCGTTAGAGCTCCATGCCATACCATTGACGTCCGATTTTCGTTCTTCTTTTGTAGCAAATGGAATTCTGCCCTGCACACTTGAAAAGGGTTTTTGATTAAGCTACAATTTGTCTCTGAAGCATGTATGTGCTCTGTGTCTTATGAAATAAAGCTTGATATCATTTTGCACTATCGGATGACTTTGTGAACGTTGTGTTATGTGTGACAGTTCATTTTTAGTGATGCCTTTGCAGTCGGCTAGGATTACATGTTATATGTGAGAGCCTGATACGCTGTGCTTCATATATGCACCATGAGAGCAGTGCTAGGGCCAGGATTTTCACACTATGGCAGGAGCCACTACAATAGGACATCTGCGCCTGAAAGGTCTAGCTAAAGGGTAAGCTTTCTAGTGCTTCCCTGGGGGCCTACTGGAAGGGGGTAGCACTCGAATGATGCTACTTTTCGCATGAGGTTTGAGGCGTAATTCTGCTTAAACACCCCCACTCCCTTTCAGCTGTTTGGGTGAATTACACCCCTACACTACTGGTGTTGTTTGAGGGTGTTAGGGTCTAATAGAAAGATTACACCTTCATGCTCTTAAGATTACTTGGGTGTACATCGCGTTTACACCCTCACTTCCTTAAGTACACTTGGAATGAGGAGGTGTGAAAAGCGGCCGCTGAAATCGGTCCCTAAATCGCGCCGATGCCGCTTGGAGCGCTGCACGCAGAGGCGCGGGTTTTATCCAGAAAGGCAAATTGAAATAGCCACTAAACAAATTGAAAAAGTAATCACGGAAGATAATAAGACAGTGTGGACATACACGAATCTAATTAGACTCTTTGAGATAGAGCTTGCTAAGACGCGTGACAAGTCACCCCGGAAAAGAAGACACAAACCCAAAAGTTGGTGGGATGAGGAAGTTAAGAGAGCCATAGCAAAACGTCAGGAAGCCTCTAGGGAACACAGACATGCTAAGCAGCGGGATGAACCGACAGATGATGTGGAAAGAAAATGGGCAACCTTTCTAAGCTGTAGAAGGGATGCATCCCTTCTGATCAATGAAAAGATTAGAAGGAAGGGAGCTCAGTGGCTGGCAGAAGTACATAAAAAAGATAGAAAGGCAGCTGCAAAATTTTGGAATCATCTAAACTCCCTAAGAAATGAGACGAGCCTAGAGCAGAACTTTATAACTACAGCCCAAGGTGCTAGGCTAGAAGGGGACGAAGCTATTGAATATATAAGAACAAGGGTGACAGAAAAATTTCAACAAAGAAGTACTTTATGCACCACAATAGACAAAAACGAATCAAGTGGTGCAATGGCTCCATTTTCACAACAAGAGTGGGAAAGGGCTGAGAAAAGGGTTCCTAGTAGTACATCAACAGGCCCAGATGGCATTCCAATTAGGCTGATAAAAACATTAGGTCCGAAGTCTAAGCAGGCTCTGAGAGAGGCAGTGAGTACAATAATAATCGATGGTGAAGTTCCCGATGGATGGAAACTTAGCAGGATGAGCATGATCTATAAAGGAAAGGGGGACAAAGCTGACATAAACAACTACCGTCCTATAACAGTGACATCAGTGGTCTACAGGCTGGCGATGCAGATTATAAAGGAAAGACTGCAGGCGTGGATAGAGGATGAGGGGGTGCTGGGGGAACTGCAGAATGGGTTTCGGAAACACAGGAGGTTGGAAGACAATCTGTTCTCACTGACGCAGTGCATCGAAATAGCAGAAAAAGAACACAGGCCCCTGTGGCTAGCATTTTTGGATATCAAGGGAGCGTACGATAGCGTGGTTCAAGAGGAATTGTGGGGAATACTGGACACACTAGGCGTGGAACATGTAGTCACTAATCTTTTAAAGGGTGTCTATAAAGGTAACAAGGTAGTTATAAAGTGGGAAAAACAGGTATCGAAGCCTGCAGAGGTAAAACGGGGGCTTAGGCAGGGGTGCCCCCTGTCACCCTTATTATTCATGATGTACCTTCAAGGATTAGAGGCAAAATTAGAGAGAAGTGAACTGGGCTTCAACCTCTCTTTAGTCAAACAAGGAAAACTTATTGATCAGGCACTACCAGCATTAATGTACGCAGATGATATAGTGCTAATGGCCAACAACAAGGAAGATTTGCAGAGATTGATGGACATCTGCGGTAATGAGGGAGATAGGTTAGATTTTAGATTCAGTAGGGAAAAATCAGCAGTCATGATTTTCAATGACAACGAAGGTAGTGAGCTTAGAATACAGGAGGTCACGCTAGAGATAACAGATAAATACAAATATCTGGGCGTATGGATAAGCAATGGGACCGAGTATCTGAGGGAACACGAAATATACGTGACGACTAAAGGTAACAGGAATGCAGCAGTCATGAAAAATAGGGCACTGTGGAATTACAATAGGTATGATGTTGTGAGAGGAATATGGAAAGGGGTCATGGTTCCTGGGCTGACGTTCAGCAATGCGGTCTTGTGCATGAGATCAGAAGTTCAAGCAAGATTAGAAATTAAGCAACGTGGAATAGGTAGGCTTGGTTTAGGAGCTCACGGGAATACACCAAATCAGGGAGTACAAGGTGATATGGGATGGACATCATTTGAGGGCAGGGAAGCTAGCAGCAAGATAAAATTTGAGAAGCGATTGAGAGAAATGGGGGAAGAGCGTTGGGCTAGGAAGGTTTTCAGCTACTTGTACATGAAGAATGTCGATACAAAATGGAGGAAGCGAACCAGGAAGTTGACTGGTAAATACTTAGAAAACAGCAGGTGGCCAAACCAAAAGGAACTATCGGTTAAGAAAAAAGTGAAGGAAACGGAGACTGACATGTGGAGAATGGGCATGATTAAGAAGTCCACACTAGAGATCTATCGAACTTTTAAGCAGGAAATTGCCAAGGAAAGGATCTATGATAATACTCGGGGTAGTTCTCTACTGTTTGAGGCCAGGACGGGAGTACTGCGAACCAAGACATATCGGGCCAAATACGAAGGGGTCGACACAGTATGCAGTGCGTGTGGAGAGGAAGAAGAAACTGCCGAACACTTGATAATGTTCTGTAAAGGGCTTCACCCTATAGTTCAGAATGATGGCGCAGAGTTTTTCAAAGCACTGGGATTTAGGGACAGCGAGGGCAAAATAGACTTTAAGCGGGTAGACTTAACTAGAAGGAGGTTATCTGATTGGTGGCTAAAGTCAAGGCACGAGTGAAAATTAAACCCTTCACTGCGAAGTACGAATCCTCAACTTCATTATTTAAAGGAAAAAAAAGATAAATGTAATGGTTAGTTCACTAAGTATCACGGCTAGGTGGCGTTAGCCGCCGCCCGATCTAAAGGGTACAGCCACATCCATCCATCCATCCATCCATCCATCCATCGGGTACCCTTACGCAGGCGACATACGAATGGGCGCGCGCTGCTCTCCGCAGAAATCTCTCACGCAGGTAGATGCAGGCCCGTAGCCGGGGGAGGGGCAGGCTAGGAGCCCCTTCCTCCTAGTTTTCAGCAAGTGTCCCCCCCCCCCCCTCCCCGAAAGAAATTTCTGGCTTCGTGCCTGCTCTCGCGCTATATGGCGGTCGCCTATATTCGGTAAAAACCTTTTTGATCGAGCCAATGTACGACAATACATGGAGCTTAAGCCACGTAACACATTACGTGGCTTAAGTATCTCTATATTTTCTCGCCTCTGAAAACAATTCTTGGGAAGGCATATGAGCGAGACCCGACATCAACTTTTGTGGATTTCGAAATATTGCGGTTACTCACGGCAGAACTGCAGGTGTGTTACAAGACGTTGTGATTACTGGAAGGCTTCATATTACTTGAAGCATGTTAAGTTCATTCATCCACGAGCAGAAACGTCGGTACAAGAGCGATCGTTTTGCTGCTCTGCCGCGAACGCATAATCTTGTGCG
The DNA here is from genome assembly GCF_043290135.1 of Rhipicephalus microplus. NCBI lineage: Eukaryota > Metazoa > Arthropoda > Arachnida > Ixodida > Ixodidae > Rhipicephalus > Rhipicephalus microplus. The sequence goes on along the minus strand of NC_134705.1, from coordinate 90,937,068 downwards.
AGTCGCAGCTTAAATTCTCACTTGGCATTCAATTATCGGTTTCTGAACATAGAAGTTTTAACAGCCTACTATTGCTCAATAACTTAGACGAGTAACGCATTAAGAGTGCTAAAACTTACGTATGCCGCGAAGCCTGTGACTCGAGAATTGTCCGCAGTAGCAGAAATAGAGGAGACACGCTTTTAACAAAAACATAACTTTATTTTCATGCATGCCAAGGTTTTCATGCTCTGCCGCTAGAGTACACCTGGCTTAACTCTCCGCTTTTTCTTTTCATCTTCCTTTTGGTTCATGCCTAAATAAATATGGACACGAGTGAGGCAAGAAAATCTCACCACACTTTTGGTCAAGAGAGCACCATGCTTTGGGCAGCCAATTTGTTGTGTCTCGCCAATCCCCTTCAGCATCTCTATGGCCGACTTGGCTTGAAGACGTGCTGAGCTTAAGAAACGAGTGATTGTGTCCTCAAGGTTCAAGATGAGGGTTTAGATGGAATTCGACGGATACAAAAATCCGCCGAGATTCCACACCTTGCTTGCCTGGGCTGGGAGATTTCCTGGCACATTTTCTTTTTAGACAAGACAAGCGTTCTTGCACTCATCACAATTATTTCTAAGTATACGCTTTCTTGCAACGTAGCCTGCGACATAATATACAAGGCGGGAGTCACTTCGCTCAGCAGTGTACGATGCATGATCTATCGACACTTCTAGTGCATCAGATGAAAGTCTTTTGTTGTCTTCTTCGCCATCTTCCGTTTCATGCAGCATTTCTTCTACGGACAAAAGAGACTCCACCACTCCGTCAGCCACGTTGCCGCCCTTGGGACTCTTCACCAGGCTACAGAAGCTGAGGCATCTATAAATAAACAATACATAACCTACAACAGCAGTCAAATGTAGTGAGATATCTAACATGTTTATACGACAGGCAACATTACGTGTGGAAATTGATAATAATATAGCTCATGAATGCGACAAACTGTGCAGGGGTGGGGTGATCATTGCCACTGCCTGCCTGCCGCACAATTCCAAAACAGCGCTCAAGGCAGTCTTGGCTTAAGCGAGCAGTCATGAGGTATTTGAAATGAACTTCCTCAGTCAGGTACTTCATACTTTGCAAGGTCACACGCAATCCCACCGCCGTACTTTTGCGTAGAAAGCCAAGCGCTTTTGCATGAGCGTCCCACAAAACAAGGAACTTGAGTGCTTGGTCTAGCACAGATTCCTTTCAGCTACACAGTCTGAAACAAAGTGCATGAAGCGTAGAAAAAGTTATGCCTGGCCAAATTATTAACCGGGCAAATATTTCACATTTACCGTAAAGCTTCTGCTGGGAATCTGGACGTCATAACCTCGATCAATTCCGCCATGAGACTAATGACGAGTCTTGTTGGCCCAACATTTTCGTATCGAGCCTCGATTTGATCTTTGTAGAAATTCATACATCGAGTAACTTGCGGACTGAAAACATGAAATGTCAAGTCCACTCGCATTTTCTTGAATCCATTTGGGAAGATATGCGATCGAGTCAGCTTTGCTGCCAATTTCAAAGTGATGGCACTGTTGTAAAGCTTCCACATGGCTGACACATGCTCGCAGTGAGCCTGTAAAATTTCCACATTGCATCAGGAACTGTTAAGCAATAGCATTAGCGGTGAGCAGTACGGATCACGTATACAAATTCCACAGAAATATCAGAGCAAGCCTACCCGTCCGTTGTGTGTGTTGAAGACGTGCTTCATCATTGTGTTTCTCACACATTTCATAAGGTGAGGGAAATCCGAAATACAGTACAAAAATCTGTGTTTGTCGCACGAATGAACGACTCTGCACTGAATGTCATTTAGGGTGGCACGTATTCCAAGGATGTTCCACATGTATTTGTTCCAGGGTGCACCGTAACAGCAAATGTAATCCAAGTAGAGGCCGACTTGTTCGCATAGAATTGTTGCCTCTATTAAAATTTTTGTCAGTAGCCTGGCTTTCACGTTCTCCTTGGACGAAAATACACCTGAAGAGAAACGAACATTACAAGATGTTTTGACAAATGTGCCTCAGCAGTACAAGAAATTATTACCAATGATGTGGGTTCATTTCCTATCAAATGGCTGGAACGTTATGACCAGCCCATGGTCAGCCTTTTTCTGTCTTTCAGCGGCATCGGTCAACTTGCCAAGGTCTACGAAACCTTCAATATAGGTGGACGAATGTATGTCCAGATGCGCAGAGAGTTTCATCTCGTCCACTACTATGCCTCAATGCCTTCTCATTTCTTCCAGGCTTGGTCAACTTTAGCCTTCAGACAGCTGAGGAGTTTAGTATTAAACCCATAAGCAGCAGTGAATCCCTGTGAACAAAATAACATTAGGAACAATCTCTATTGCACACCATATACAGTCACATACCTTGATGTATTTTTGGAGGCAAGCACGACTTGGCAGTACAAGAATTTTCTGTGCTCTGAGATGTTCATAGAGTCGTGCACTTTTCATTCTGAGGATGATACACTCAAGCAGCCATTCTTTATTGTAGCAATATCCCCGCAATGACCTCCGTTCAGCAGCGCAAAAACAAGCCTGCACCGCAGCCTGTTGCTTTTTTGGAAGAAGTTTCAGCTGAAAGAAAAAGCTATTTCTAATTAATCTTTTACAACTAAATGGGAGAATGTACCTTTTCCTCAAACACAGACGCGCTAATTTGTGAAGTCTTTTCTCGCATCTTCTTCAGGGCATCCCGCAAGGTAAATAGCTTCATTTCCTTTTTCTTCAATGTACGAACTGCCCATTTGAGTCGTTGCGCAGGTGTTCTTACAAGTGGTCGCTTAATCTTTTTTTTCGGGCGGAGAAGACTAGCCTTCAGAAGGTTTCTGCATTTTCTGCAGGCAGTGCAACGTCCGGATGAGCCATCTGTAAAGTGCACCATAATTGGTGAATAAGTCTAGCCAAAGCAGGCGCAGGTATCTTTAAGGTTTGGGCAACAAGGGTATTTAATAATACCTTGTAGCGAGGGTGATGCATACCCATTGCAAGAAAGGGAGAAGATGGGGGTTTGAGATAGCTTGGTCATGCTTTCCAAATTCAACGGTTGGAACTCTCCCATTTTCCCGATTCCTACGCAGGATGCCAATATATCTGCGTACATGAGCAGATCCTGTGCTTGGCTCTGTGTCTGACAGTCACTTTTTTTTAATAGGAGCCCATTCAGGAAGATGCTGCACTGTGCAGCTGCTCCTACCTCGATTTCAAACAAGACTATCTTGTTCTGAACAACAGGAGGTGTGGCATCCCTATCCCATTTAGCGGTCTGGTAGGATAATGCCTTCGTTTGCTCGAACGTCTGCATCGACCACGGGTGGCTAGGACGGCGAAGCACAGCGCTTAATGAATGCAGCTGTTCGGTCAACACGATGCTCCGTTCTGAAACGACCGCGACATTTGCTTCTGCAGTGTCGTGGTTCACGCTCGTTCGTTTATCTGGAACAGCACTTTCGGCCATGCTTTTCCGCCTCTTTCTCTCCTTGGGCAGGGCCTTCGTCAAGTATTTGGGCAAATTAGGAAAAATCGTCGGCATGGCGTCATTTGTTAAGTTCGGTACAACGCGTGGCACGTATACGAGTTCGCCGTTTATCTTACGTTTGAACGCCTGCACAATAAATCTGTCAAAAAAAGACAGCAAATTGGCTATGTTGCAATGCAGCATGTGACACGAAGGACGCAAGTAAGCAAAATTGGTCCTCTGTTCGAGAAGGCGAACACTATGCATTCAATGTTTTGCACATACCTTGGGTCGAACTGCTTCTCGCACACCGCGGAGTTCTCGTCAAGCGGCTTGTCCGCTCTTGGAATAGCGCGCGTCCATTTTTCGAACAGCTCCATACAAGTGGGATCCCGAAAAAGGGAAACCTTCTCTCTTGATGATTTATTATATCCAGTGTTGCACTCAGGCACAAAGCACCAACGCTGGGTCTTCTTTTTTGCTGTTGACATCCTCGGGCATTTCAGAGGGACCTAGCGCAAACACTGACTGATGGCACACTTGCAATGTAGCGACTGCTTGCGGAAAAAAAATCCCAGCGCACCTGCACCAAACAAACGGAAGTGTGCCGCTCATTACCCGCGCCCCTGCCATCAGCGCCCCTTGCGGCATCGGCGCCGAGTGACTCTCCGACAAGCGAAAAGCGCCCCGCTCATCACATCTCCCCATTCTAGCCACTCTCACTTGGGTGTACATTAGCTTTTACACCCCAAAAAATGTGTGTACCGTCGGGTGGAAATCAGGAAATATGCCCATTGTATAGGTGTAGTCCTGCTTGCTTGTTACACCCATTTCGTGGGGTGTAACAAGAGTGTAATTTGGTTTACAGTGTAGAGCTGTACAAGGACAAAAGTATTAAAATGTAGAGTAATATTGAGCTCTGCTGTCTCAAGGTCGCTTGCTTTCCAAAAAGCCGGAGAAGCCTGCATTTAAGATGATGTTCTATGGAAACATCCTTTTGCAGGGGACGTTCTACGAATGTCTTTAACAGATAACTTGCAATGTGCTGGTATGGATAGACTCAGTGTTGGATCCAGGAGGGGGGGAGCGGTAGGGGTATTTTATAATCATTTCATTAGACATGAAAAGAGAACCACATGGCGTAGTCTACGGCACTCGACATCAGCCGTTTCCTTCGAATCTTCCCCTTCTTTGGAGCACAACATTCAGTGAAATGCGTTACCAAGCGCAACAACAATATTATTGCTGTGTAGTCAACGATCTTTATGGCAGTGCTGTTTTAGAGTGGGAGATAACATTTACATGCGTGAACGAGTGCTTCAAAACAATAATCTCAAGTAAGAATGTAGGCATGCCGTGTTCTGTTATAACTAGTTGTTTTGCTGTGGAGAGGTGTCAGCCCATATTGCCTCAGATACTCCATATCGATAAGCTCTGCAGCGAAAAAGAAAAACTAATAGCACCAAAAATCAATAATCGGCAAAACGGACAAAAAGCATAATATCACACTGAAGCACGTTGAAATACAATAACAATGTACAGTTTGCTTGCAGCAGTGCACACTGACATAAAACGTCCACACGCACACCTTTCTATTTTTACTCACAGTATATGTACTAGCAGATCATTCCATACATCACCCAACAGTATATCACAGGCGCTTATCCAGTCTGAAGTCCACTAAGAAGTCTTTCACGAAGACGTTCGCCTATTTCGGAAAATGCATCTCAGACCATGATCCGAGTAGTTTTTTAATCTTAAGGGCCGTCGCTCCAAACTTGCTAGCTTCTTCCATAATTTTTCCGTTTCATTTGCGTACTTACGGCAATTGAGAAGATTATGACTAACTACGTGGCCACAGTGAAGTTGCGGTGAGCTGGAGCGATGTATTTTGCACAGGAAGGTGTTAGTAAATGCTACTTCCATTCGGAGTCTGTTGAGTAACGTGTCCAAGTGCCGTGGGAGATCTGTGGTTACATAAAACTATCTGTGCGGATCAAATTCATATAGTGAAAGCTGCTTTGACTGATGGCTCTCAGACCACTTCTCCAGTGGTTTGCTCCTTGCGTTATAACGTTTCGAATATCCACCTCAGACATAAAGATTGTGCAGTGTCTAGAGCGCGTGCACACACACACACACACACACACACACACACACACACACACACACACACACACACACACACACAAGAGCAGATGAAGAAAGGACAGGCGGATCACCTTCATGTAAGGAGTTAGCCTATGCACGGTAAAATATGTGAATCTCGCGAAGTGCGCGCGATCATGATGATTGGAAAGGAATGTTGCCAACATATGTCGTTACATCTTTTTCTTTTGAATGAACATTGTTGTAAGTAGCGCCTGTTCCACCTTCATCGGTCCGCGTGTTTTTGCATGCGCTAGAAAACTACAGTATGACGTACCAACATGCTCAAAACGCTACGTTACTGAGCTTCATTCAAGGCTTTCTTCTTGAAGAGTCTGTTTGCCTCTTCTTCACCCTTCATTCGAATGTGGCTCGCTATTAATTGGAATACAGGGTTGTGACCCTGCGCCGAGGCATATTCCACAGTGTCTGCAATACATTGGACTATTTCGGCATTTTTGCAAGGTGATAACGCCCGGGTTCAAGACATCACGACATCGAAGATCAGAGACATCTTACACGGAGGAAGCTTGGACGACACGACGACCCTAATACGGATCAACGCCGTCTACTTCAAGGACCTCTGGGAAACTAAGTTCAATGGGAGGTTCACGGAAGGCATACGTTTTCATTTAGACTCGAGGAAGAAGAGGAGCGTTGACATGATGCACAGGAGCGACCACTTCATGATGGCTTACAGCGACGAGCTCAAGGCGAGCGCTCTGGAGATACCGTACCTCGTCGGCAGGACCTCTATGGTTGTTCGTCTTGCCGACAGCTACGACGGACTTGCGAAACTCGAAAAGCCGCTAACGCCGATAACTTGCTTCACATCTCTAAAAGCCTCACTCGTCGCACGGTCATCAACTTCCCGAAGTTCAAGCTGGAACACTCGTTAGCGCTTAAAAAAACGCTGAGTTTTTTTGGGAGTGAAAGATCCCTTTGCTCCCGCTGCCGGCCTGACGGGAATAATCACGATCGGGAAGCTGATGGTCTCCGAAGTGTTTCACAAGACATTCGTGGAGATCATCGAGGAAGAGAATGAAGCTGCTGCTGCGACAGTGGTGGAAGGCTTGAACACGCAAGTAGCTGGTCGTGCTTGCTCTAGGGTTTTGGCCTAAGTTTGTGTAGTGGCTGAGGTTTCTTTGTCTTTATTAGGTGTTGCTATAGTGCTTTTACAGCTAAGTAGGCGCTTTTAGCGCTAGAAAGATCACTTAGATGCAGTTTTCTTCACCTGGACCAGGGGCTTGCCTCTGGTCTGCTTCACTTCCGCCACAGGAAATACCAGTGGATCAGTTTCTACGCAACGGCATTCCTGCAGTTCCTGTGGCCCTCGTCCCTAGCAATGACGGCTTCATTCGGGTGAAGAATCCGAAAGTGATCCAGGCGGAGCTTAGAGCTGCGACGTCTCACTTTCGCAGCATCACAGAGGTCCGCCAGTTCGGCAGAGGTGGTATTCTATGTTTTTCATCTGATCAGCTCTGTGTCCAAGACCTATTGAAGTGCTTGAGTTTCGCGACCAATCCGGTGAGCGCCTTTATTCCCCCGCATCTGGCATGTGTGAAAGGTATTGTTCACGGTGTCGATGTTAACTTGACCCCGTCTGAGGTATTAGAGATGTTTGCCGTGACTGGTGCTATTTCCGTTTATAGGTGTGCACGACTAGTAGAGAAGCAGAAGACGCCGACTGAGTCGGTAATTGTAACCTTTGCTGGAGCGAATCTCCCAAGCGAAATCAAGGCATGGCCACTAATATACAGAGTGGAACCGCTATCACCGTGATCACTCCAGTGTACGAAGTGCTGGCGATACGGTCACACTATTAAAGGATGCAGGTCAGAACTCAGATGCCGAGTGTGTGGTGACAACCACGAAACAAATTACTGCAAAGCTAAAGAAGAGAAATGTTGTCTCTGCAACGAACAACACTGTGCAGATAATCCTGATTGTCCAGCAAAGGCTCGAGAAATGCAAATTCTTGAAATTATAGGGCATAGGCGCTGTTCTCGACGAGAAGCCCCAGCGGAAATACAGACTAGAACTCAGGGGTATGCCAGTGTTGCAGCACGACATCTCTCGGAAATAAATGGGTCGATGTCCCTGAATATAGCGGAGGCCATAGAAAAGGCTCTATAAAAAGCCATGGAACGACTCACTTCTAACCTTTGCGATTCTCTATCTCAAATTTTGGCTAACCAGATGACTCGCATATTTGGTACAACGGGAGAGTCAGGCCTAGTATCCCAACATGTTGAGAGTTCACGACCAATAGCTGACGGTGAATCTGAAACTGCGCCATCGTATTATCCGCCCGCAGGAGCCTCTGCAATAGGCGTCCACAGCCAAAATGAGGAATTTGAAACCGCACCATCGTATTCTCCGTCTACAGCACCCTCTGCAGTAGATATACCAAGTGTAAGTGAGGACAAAGCTGCATATACAATAGATTCCGATGACATGGATTTGGACCCTAAGTCCCTGAAGAGATCTAGATCCCCTGTGTCAAGGAAAACTAACTCACCGAAACAAACAAAGAACAAAAAGTATCTGAAAAAAAGGAGAGCCTTTCAAAGAGGGATTTCTTGAAAGAAAGCATTCTAGAGAAAGCTATAGTGGAAGCAGCTCTTTCGAAACCATAGGGTCGCTTAAGATTCTCCATTGGAATTGCCGATCAATCCATTCTGCATCTACGGATTTGGTATACTTGACTTCTAAATTCGCTCCTGATATTATAGCATTACAAGAGACATGGCTATCTGTACATAATTTGTTCCATTTAAATAACTTCCAATCTTTTCGACTAGACCGTCCATCGAGAGGTGGGGGTCTAGCTCTCTTTATTAATAATAGAATTATTATGAAAGTCAAATGCTCAAACAAACATATGTCGCCAGAATGCGAAATTTTGGCAGTAGACATCACACTACCCAACTGCACTCCTTTCACTTTAGTTAATATGTAATTTCCAGATGGAGTTCAAGACACACAAAGTTTGGATCTAGCTACAAAATCGTGGTGCAAAGACAAAGTTTTAGTTGGAGACTTTAATTCCCACCACACGAGCTGGGGTTTTAGAACTGATCTTAGTGGGAAACGCTTGTGGGAGTGGACAATGGCTAATGACCTGACGTGCCTCAACGTCAGAACCCCCACATTTATTCGTAATCACTCCAGGTCGGCCTTAGATTTAGGTTTTGTCAGTTCAGCCATTACTACTTCTTCTTGGAAAGCGCTGGACTGTGGCACCAACAGTGACCACTTACCGATAAGTTTTGAAATTTCTTGTCCGATAATTCCATCTTGTTCAAATGTAAGAGTATTTGTAAATTACACTAAATTTAGGAATGACCTGAAGTCAGCATTGGCTTTTCACTCGGAAGAGAGCGATGATAAAAAAGCACTGAAAATAAACGCAGTCATTAAAAGATCCTACAAAAGAGCCGAATATACTGTTGAATCCACAAAAAGAGTATATAGCCGTTGGTGGAATGATGAATGTACAAGAGAGTACCGACGACGTCAGGCAGCTTGGAAGCAGCTCTTACATAATCAATCCCCCCAAAACTGGGCCGATTATAAATTCATTGCTGCGGGCTTTAAAAGAACGGTAGCTCAAGCTAAACAAGAATATGAGAGAAGACATTATGAATACCTGTCGAAGCCTAAACATATGAAAGCACTGTTCCGATATATGAGAGCTCAGAAAATCTTGCCTTCACCAGTTATTGTAGCTTGTGATAATCTGTCGGCACAAGAAATGACCACTACCTTAGAGGCAATCGGTAAAGGTCTGGAAAGCAGATTCACTTCAGTAGTGCCAAACAACTGGCACAAGTCTACGACAAAGTCTGACTTTGAAGAAGTGACACAGACTGAAGTATCCAACGTGATTAAACATTTACCCTGTGCATCTCCTGGCCCAGATGGAATCACAGTACCCATGATTGAAATTCTGTTCAATTTATCGCCTCGAGACGTCGCCAATGTTATTAACTACTCTTTAAAAAACTCATGGGTGCCGCAGGATTGGAGGATAGCAAAGGTGATTCCTATACTAAAAAATCCGGGTGGAGGATTAACAGTCGATAATATCAGACCAATCTCTCTAACATCTAACATGGTCAAACTAGTAGAGAGGGTCCTACATAGCCGAGTAAGTATCTGGATGGCAGACAATTTAGTAATAAAACCGAACCAAATCGGCTTTCGTAGTGATTTCTCTATTTGGTGTGCCCATGCTGATTTAGAGAGCCGAATACAGCTCGCGCGTAAAAGAAGTCAATACGCTGCCTTAGTAACGCTTGACATAGCCGAGGCGTATGACAGTGTGGAGCACTTCATATTGTTAAATACGCTAGAGAGATTGAACTTCCCACAATATTTTATTGAGTGGGTGGCAGAATTCTTAAAATCAAGAGAATTCTACTGCGTCAAGGATGGATGTTCCTCATCTAGATTTAAACAAACGCGCGGAGTTCCCCAAGGACCAGTCTTATCTCCAATATTATTCAATGCTTTAATGAGCACAATTCCAACAGATCAAGAAGTTACTGTCTACATTTATGCTGATGACATCGCACTCTTTGCTGCTGACTATGGTATTTACTCACTACAACTTAAATTACAAAGATATATTAACATGGTAGAAATTTGGTTGCAGTCGATTTTGTTATCGTTATATGTCAACAAAAGCGCGCTCATGGCGTTCCCGCTTGCAGAACCAATTTCAATTTCAATTCTATATAAGCAGGAACCCATCCAGCAAGTAGACTCTATAAAATATTTCGGAATCATTTATAATGACAAACTTAACTGGAGTCCACACATAGAGTATATAACTACCAAAGCACAGCGGGCTTCAGGCTTACTACCCAAGCTAAGTAACCGGAAATATGGGTTACGGAGGCACACCTTGATAAAGTTGTACAAGATTTATATGCGCCCCATCATGGAATTCGGCTGCATATTATTCTTGGGTGGCCGTGCTTATAAGACGAAACCTCTAGTTGTCTTGGAGCGAGAAGCACTGCGAATGTGCCTGCGACTCCCTAGATTTGTGGCTATCAACGTACTGTACCAGGAAGCGCGCCTGCCTACACTACTTTGTCGATTTTGAATTTTGACCGTACAAGCATTTTTAAAATTTTATAGCTTACCGGCAAGAAGATCTCAATACGCTTTTATCGCAAACCCAGACGCCTTCTTTCTTGCTCATTGGCCACGGTTTCACACACCTCAGATAATATTTGTACAAAAAAATCTACAAAGTATAAATGTGAACATTAGAAATGTAATTGAGACTAATGACTCGAATTGTCATGTTATTATTGAGTATGATGATATATTCCCCCAAAACGCCAAATTACATTCTAGCAAATTTTTAAATAACATATTATTAGATTACTTGGAGCATGCAGAAACTAAAAATATAATAGCCACAGATGCTTCCGTAAATAACCAAAAGGCAGGTGTAGGCATTGCCTCTGATTCGCTTGACTAGTCCTTTTCAGTGAGACTGCCTGATTTTACTCCAGTTTTTGAAGCGGAGCTCTTGGCGATTATTTTAGCTCTTCAAAAACTTCCATCAAATCAAAACAACGCAGTCATAATGACGGATTCTCTTTCAGTCTGTGCAGCTCTGACAGCTTCAGAGAACTCTCGAATTCTAAGCACATTCAAAACATTAGTACCCCCGCAGTTGAGACTCCTGAGATTACTATGGGTTCCGGGACACTGTGGATTAAGATTAAATGAATAGGCCGATTCCTTAGCACGAGCCGCACTTGAAGGGCCAGTTTTGTCCATACTGCCAGATGTTGAATATATCACGGCAATAAGATATCGAAAATCAGTAATCTCCACTGATACGATAGAAAAAGTAACTACATGGACAGAATATAACCACCTCGTGTTTCCATGGCAGCCCCACTGGAGTCAGTCCAGAAAGCTCGAAGTCTTAATTACTAAATTTCGATGTCGTGTCCCCTCCCCATAAACCTGTATCTACACAGAGCTGGTCAGACAACATCACCCCTCTGCGCATTCTGCGGAGAAATGGAATCACTAGATCATTATTTTTTGTATTGTCGCCGCTACGATATACTTAGAAAAAGGTTACTAGTTATGCCATGTAGGAAAATAGGCCTTAGATTGACGGCGGAAACGGTGCTAAGCTTTGGTGCCTCAGTTTTGGGACATTGCCACAGGGATGCTTTCAATGCCGTTTGCGATTATATTCAGGCAACCAAGCGTATACCTTTGTGATCTTCAATAAAAAAAAAATATTTATTACTCCCCATGGCAGAGTGAAATAAACGCAGCTGAGTAGTAATCATAACACCTCAAATCTCAAAATTGCTCAACTTGATTTTTTTTTCGTTTGCTCTTTTTATGTTGTTTTTATTTTTACATTAGTCTTATTATAATACCAATTCATTACACATAGTTAAAATGATCACCGAAAAACTGCACTACACTTTCTTGGCCAATCCCCCTGAGTGGGTATGAGCCAACATCCCAGGGAAACAAAACAAAACAAAACAAAGACAGCGGTGGATCACGTGCTGTGTTGTGGTTCTCCCGAGTTTGAAGTAAACCGGCCTTCCATGTTCTTTATACGCAGCCTCGATCCCGACTTTCATACTTTTTATGGGTTCTGCTCGCGTTTTAGGAACGAAGGAAGCATGTTCACAAGAGCTTATTGTTATTCAGGTGGACCGAAGAGTCTGTGTACGGGCAGTTATATGCGTCAGATCAAAGTGATAATGTTATTGGTGTTGCCAGATTGTACACCTAAACCTTCTTAATTACTTGATTGTGGCTGCTTGCGTGTACTCTGCTGCCGTATTTTATTGTATTTATTGCCTTAATCAAATAAATGGAAACTGCGCATGCCTTATTCAACCTGTACGTTACTGTTCTTGCTTCTAGATGCTGTAACACTACAAGCCAAGGGCGTAGCCATAAGTTCTTCAGGGGGCGGGGCGGAGGGGTCAAGCGCTTATTATGCATGTGTGTTTTATGTGTGCTTGCATGCAAAATTGGAAACTTTAACCGAACTGAAACGCAACGAGTTCCATACATGTCGTGTCAACTTTTGTCTGCCCGAGTTTGCAGACGCACTTGAAGTAAGCTTTCAGTTGGAGGTCGTTGCTGAAGTTTCTAATAAGCTCGTCTGACAGGTGAAATCGAACCTCTCGAAAACTTTTCGTATACAACCCCCCCCCCCCCCCGCCCTCCCACGGCCTTCGTATGACAGTGCACTATAGATTTTCCCAATAAGAAGCTCACTGACCGGTGTAAAAGAAATGACTTTTCGAGATTCGTAAGGAATTCAAAACGTAAGTTTATCTTGACGTTGGTCGGTGACATCCTGATTTTTTACAAAGTCGTTACCTGATCAGACTGAATTCCATCGAACTTTCGGCCATATTCAATAGACTATGCTTGCCTGCGAGATACAATAGCGAAGCTTTCACTGGCGAAGCCAGAAAAGAAAATCACCCCCCACCGCCCACTTTTCCAAAATTTTTAATTTTGAATGTGCATATACACACGTACACAATCGAACGCATGCACTAAGGCACATAAAGTATGCTCGAACATATTTCTCCAAACTAAAAAAAAATATGACCGCGTATCTGCTATAAATACCAATTAATCAACGAACTGTACGCTTCTCTCACCCTAATACTATAACCTTATAAAAAAACAAATTTATTTTCATTTACGTAGTATTATTCCTCGGTGAAACGCTCGGAGACGAAATAAGAAGAGCTATACGGCTCCTTCATCGCCTCATGCCAAGAAGTCCCGGAAGCCCCTAAATTTACCCTTTAAAAATACCTAGAAAATGCTGGAGATTTCTCGCGTAACAAGGAAGAAAGTGCATTATACGAGCGCTCGTTCGAAATGGGCGCCTCTAGGGATATTTACGCTTTCATAGGGAGACCTCGAAAGAGAAGCGACGACATGCGCCGAGACGAGGCCTGTGCTAGGGAATCCCACAACCCAGGCAGTTGCTCAACACGCATCGGCGCTCTGCGTGTCGGTGCTGCAAGCTAGCGAACGTTCGTCTGCCTCCTTTGTTGTCTCGCGCTTGCGTTGTTGTTTACAGGACCGTGGCGAAGCGGTCGTAGCCCCAACAAACCGTCTGTAGTGTTCGACGCAGACTACGTTTTATCGCGCAGCTTTAGCACGGAACTCATCGAAGAGCAACGAGAAGCTGTCACACCGCGTCTCGGGGCACCACGTCGACGGCTGCAGCGGTTCGCTGTCGCGGTCTTCGGCAACGCCCACCCGGCATATTCGAAAAGGACGGTCTCCCTGCTTTCCGCGTCTTCGCCGTGCGAGGAGCGGAGTTTGATCGTCGTTCCGAAGACCACTCTCAGGTGTGTTTCTCCTTTCGTTTTGCTCCTCACGTACTCCATTGTGCGACGGCTGGGGAATTCGAGACGCGGGCTTCCGACGAGGCTTGCTCTGCTCAACATCTGCGAACTTCCGTCCGAGACGGCGTTTGCAGGAAGTCATTTAAGCGAGTTTTCAACTTGAGCCTGTTCCTTTTGTCGTTCTGTTTTGCTGCGCTCTTTCCAGTTATGAAGCATATTCCTGTTTTATAATTAGCTCAAGTTGCCTCTGTCAACAATCGTTTTCATTAGAAAAAACAAACTCATGTATGGTCATAATATTAAATTTATTGGAATTTGTTGTTTATTCACAATCTCAGTGTTCCAAGGTTTCTTTCAGATTGTTGACATCAATTCGATATAAATAATTGTTACGTCAAAGCTGTAGCTCAAGTTTCGTTTTTTTTTTTTTCCTGCGGTAATGAGTCAACGCTCGCAGTCTTGTAGAAAAGTAAAGTTGTGTCTCGGTTCTTTGAATAATTTTTTTTTAAAGAAACGCAGCTTTGACAGAATTGGATACCGCTCAATGACGCGAAATATCGACGTCCTTGGTTTTGCTTTTAAAAACAGCGTCAAGCGCACGGCAATGAGGATAGCATGAGGGCCAGACTATGGAAAATAAGTAAATAAGATTCCCATTTTCCAGTATCATATTCAGTCAATGTCTTTTGACAAACTTTGCGGGGGGTAATCTGCTGACTGCCCACTATCGGCGGCGGCAAGAAACTGGTCAATTTAACGAGATTGTCGTCAGCTTACTAACATTGCTCGAAGAGCACTTATATCTGTAACTTTATCTGGGTAGGGAAGAATTGTCGCCAGGGGAGATAACTGAAGGCCAGTGAACGAGAGAATCCTATACACCAAGGAGGAAAGAAGTATGTGGTACGCTTTCTCTTTAGTTCCGACACTCCACGTATACTGGACTCTTTTTGATGAGACCTGTGAACTCCTTTTGGAGATTATAACACTTTATTTGGAGAGTCGTGGGACCGGAAAGAGAGTTAGTTAACGTGTCTCGATTAAGAGAGCCACATACATGACAAGTCACAGCACACTAAAAGTAGTCGAATGACTCTTTTTTAAAATTAGAGTATACGTAGCATACCTTTGACTTAAACAGTGATTAATCTATACATCGCTACTTCTATTCCCTATTGTATGCCGATGGTCTTCAAGTACTAATTCTAGTTTGTGCATTCTCATGACGGCCTCGAACATATAAATAGATTAGTCTCAAGATAAACAAGTTTAAATAAAGTAAAATGAAGCATCTGCAAACGTGGGCCTGTTCCTTAAAAAAAGTTAAACACCTCTACTTCGTGCACACTGATGAAACAGTGATGCGGGTGGCCTTCTCTTCGTCAGGCTATCGCATTCCTATGTTTTGCAACTCTTTCAGATATGGTGTATCTCTGCTCTTTACTAAACACTCTTTGTTAAGCTTCAGGGTGGTGGTGCAGTTTTCTTGCATCTTGGCCATACCAATCTTGTACGCAGATTTGCAAGCAAGCTTCAACTGCTACCTTCATTTGTAGTGGCCCAGTGGTAAGTAGTGGGATGTACCCTAATTTATGTGGCACATAGCTGCTTATGACCAATGTTGCCATGGCAGTAGATACGAAAGCCCCGATTAGAACAAACGAACAAAAACAAACAAACAAAACTGATTCAATTTACGAGAAAGAACAACGCAGTGGTATCATTGGTATGACTCTCATCTTTCGCGGTCACACGTTTTTTTTTAATTATATTTGATGGAACATGGGAAGGTAGGCTACGTTAGAGCCGGCTATCCCAACATCATAACAGTAATGTACAATATAAACGCACAAAAAAGCAAAATAATAAAGTAAATAAAAGCTAATCAAAGGCAATATGTACAATACTATATACATTATAGGGCATATAGCGGCATGAATAAGCTCAGTGTGTATGGTCATAGTCCAGTTAATATATCGGGATTACATTGCAGATAAAGTCCGTACCGATAGCGCCAAGGTATGATATGAACTAGATACAGTTAATCAGATTTGTGTTCATTAAAAAATTGAAAAGGGCACTCACTGCGCGCCTTTGATTATCCGATTGCGGCCACCGTCCAAGTATTTTGTAATTGTGAATGGTCGACTATCAAGTCGGTTCAAGTGATCTCTCAGTTCAGCGCGTTATTGATCGTATTGCGGACATTCTAAAAGAATATGCTCCTCTCATGCATCGACATGATTGCAGTGGTCGCAGTGCGCGGACGTTCTCTTTTTTATGCGGCATAAAAAGTCAGGTGTGTATGAAACACCTAATCGTAGACGGCGCAGTAGCATGTCGAATGGTCTATCGATCTTTGTATTATAGGTGGAAATCGGAGAAACGAATATCTATTTGATGTAAGAGTGACGACTTTTTAATTTCGTCAAACCGAGCGTCTTTGCATAACTTGTGCCACAATTCAGAAAGAACCTTCTTGCTCCCTGAGAAATAAACGGGCGCTGTTGTCGAGTGAACTTTTTTGTTTAATGCAGTGGCTAATCTGTCAGAAACTTTGTTTCCTATCACTCTTTCGTGAATTGAAACCCACTGCAAACATATCTTGTCGCCGTCCAAATAACCGATGGCAATTGTTTTTAATGCTTCATATACGATGCTATCATCCATATGAAAATAATAATCCATAATCATTTGCAGCACTCCATTGGAGTCAGAATATATTACTCAGTTTTGCCTTCGCTGGCTTTCAACAACGAATTTTGAAGTCTGTAATATCGCAACTATAGCTCCGCTGCTGTAGACGATGTGTTTCGAGAAAGTCGGGAATCTTTTTCTACTTTATATTCGGGTATATGAAAAAGCCGAGTCGAGCTTTCGTACATTGTAGAGCCATCCGTGAAAACAAACGTGAAATGGTCTTGGTAAGCGCACTTTTTTTGAAGCGTTAGAAAATTGGCTTCAAGGTAGTGTATCGAGGATCTCTTTCTATACCTTTGATGTCCAAAGTTACTAAAGGTGATGTAAGCTGCGAAGCAGGAAAATTAATATCTGGACGCAACGAATATTGTTCTTGTTAAAGTGCCGCCTCGTAAGATCGCAAGGTGTCACCAATTTGCCTGTTTCTTTGAATAAGTTTTTCACGAAGCGCATGGGAATAATGCCTTTGCGATAAGCGGAGTAAGTGGCGGTAGAGTTTTTGAATGCGAAGAACATGAATTGGTGGTTTTCTCGCTTCTGCGATTACGAGTCCACTGTGAGTTGTGTGCGGTAGGCCAGATAAATACCAAGACTGCGGGCTACGATGTTGTTTAGTTTACGCTCATTTGTCTCGGACATACCTTGCATCACTGGTAACGCACATGCGATGGCTTGTCGAACAAGATCTCTATGAATCTTCAGAAGTGCTTCTGATGTGCCACCCCATTTGGTTCCTGTAATACATCGGAGAAAATTGAGTGTCCGGTTGACCCGCTCCTCAATGTTGGAAATATGAGGTTCCCAAGTTAGCATGCGGTCCAATGTTATGCCAAGGAAACGATGCTTGCGCACAACAGGAATTACAGTCTGGTTCACCGAGAGACTGAGCTGGCCGTGAAGTGTTCTGGTAAAAAGTAACACCGCAGATTTCTCTGCTGAAACATCCAAGCCGCATTCTGTCAGCGCATCTATGCCTTCTTGAAGCAGATACTGTTATTCCCGGCATTCATGCCCTGACGACAAGAGGCTGGTATCATCTGCGTACATTGAAATGTGTACTGATGATGGTAAGAAAGTCGGCAGTTGGTGCATTACTATGTTAGTAGTATAGGGCTTAATACACCTCCTTGAGGTACACCTGCTTTGAGGCCTCGTGGTGTTTTTCTGCCAGTGCTTGTCGCCATGAATACAGTTCGGCCAGTCAGAAAATGAGAAATCCAACGAAGTAGGCGTCCCTTCATTCCCATATAACCCGTACAAAAAGTGTTCGTGGCTGACTGTGTCAGAGGCACGGCTAATGTTTAACAAAGCTGCAGTTGTCATTCTTCCGAATGTGTTCTTGTGTCACATGTGGGACAAGATCTAAAACAGAGTCTAAAGCACTGTGACTAGGGCGAAAATTGGATAATTGGTCATGAAATCCATCACTGACTTCTCTCCATCAATGCTGTCGCTGTTGCACCATTTTCACCGTGACTTTTCTAATGCAAGAGATTAAAATTACTGGTCGAAACGATGACAGCACGTTGGCGGGTTTACCGGGTTTAGTGATCGGAACGACTTTTGCCACCTTCCAGGAAAGTGGCACCGACGCACTTTTCCAGCTGTTATTATTAATGCCAAAGAGCGCCATACTTCCAGAAGGCCCGAGGTTACGCAGCATGCTGTAAGTGACATCATATGAGCCTGGGGAGGTTTTTTGTCGGACGTTACGTAAAGCAGGCTGCAGTTCAGTTAGGCTGAAAAATACGTCTAAGGATGAGTGCTCTTCCGTAAGTGTGTCTCTTATTAGTCGCTTCGAAGCATGCTATTTTGAAATGAACAGGTTTGTGGACACTGCTTCTGCTGGTAGTGTTAACAAGGCTCAAAATTCGTCAGCCATGATCTCTTCCGTTGAATTTGTCTCCAACGCTATCTCCCGGAAAAGATGAGTGTGAGTTACTGGAGATTTTAGAAAGCGAAATAATTGCCATACTTTTGAGACTGAAGAATACGGGCTTATAGAATCTCAAAACTCTCTCCATTTCTTCTGTGCGGTTTATCATGCTTTCTGCGCATCGCTGATAACTTCTCTTGCGCTTCTCTATACTCGTCCACGCTGCCTCTACTCGGTGATATCGGCGCTCGACTCTTCAACAAATCACGCGAAGTTGTTGGTATTCGGCGTCAATGCGTGTGTGTCCTGGTGGAATCGGAAGTATTTTGCTGCTAGATTCATTGTTGGTGAGCAGCGTGCTAATTAACACTTCCGCGTCGGCACAGTTCTGCAAATTGCTTGCATGTAAGTGCCTGAATAATTGCCAAACATGATCCGTGCACATCTACTCTTTCTGCGATTACCAAACTTCGTGAGAAGATTGCCTATTAATACCGGCCGATGGTCGCTGGCATGTGACTCAATGTCCACTGTCCATTGCGATTCAGCTGCAATATCTGACGAGCAGAATGTAACGTCTAAATATGCGTTATAAGATGGTTCGCAAAAAAAAGGTCTGCGATATATCATTTACGGTGCAGAGACTGTAACGATTCGTAATAGTCTCTATAGGTTTTCCTCGAGAACCGCAATACGTTCCACGCCCGAGAGTGTGATGAGCATTGAAGTCACCGCACATTATAATCCGCTTAGTCAAAGATGTTAAAAGGTGGTCCAAGTCAGTAGTAAGAACTGGCTTTCTTGGTTTAATATAAACACTCACTGCGCGAATTTCACACTTCCAGAAAGGAATCTTGCATGCCGCATACTCCGGAACATGTGTTCTATATACATCTGTCAGGCAACATGGTAAGTCTTCACGTGCACACAGAATTCCTCGGCTAGATTTGTTGTTAGGGCGACAAGATCTGCACACAACATGGTTTGAAATTCTAAAGTTTGAATCTGCGTGGGCTTCTGATATTTATTTATTTATTCAATACTGCAGACTCAAGGTCCGAGCATGGTAGTAGTACATATACAAATATGAATAAAATAATTGCGAAACGCAACAATAAATGGCGAAGAAGGTTGTCTGGTAGGGTAATTCATTCATCACATGTATTAGTAAGACAGTTTCATTCACATATGGTTTTTGGAATGTACGAAAACTTCAGTAGGTCTGTGCGAGCAAAATATGGGATCAAGACCTTTGGGTGGTGGTACCAGGTGGGCCGGCTATTAAGGGGTGTGAAATACGGGGATGCGTCTAGGGCTAGTTTTTTGTTCAAAAGTTGAGCAAGGAATTCTAATCTAGCTTCTTGTCTTCGTGTCTGCAATAAGGGAATGATGTTGGCTAGCATTAAATCTGAGGGCGAGTCTAACTTGGAGTACTTGTTGAATATAAATCTAACAGCTTTTCTTTGAATACGCGCAAGAGTGTATATATTACGTTTTGTATAAGGGTCCCATACAAAGCTCGCGTACTCTAGTTTTAGTCTCACAAGGACAGTGTAACAAAGTAGTTTAATATTCGTGGGAGCACTTCGAAGTTTATGTTTAAGAAGACATAGTTTGCGAAAGGCAGATGAACAAGCATTATCAATATGGAGATTCCAAGACTTGGCATGGCTAGAATGGAAAATTTTCGCTTGTAAACTAGCCTGCGGAAGTCGCCTACTTTCCCACGCAGGCTATTAGCATTCCATTGGAGTATCGCGTCATTTTTGAAGCGACTATTCATATTTACCAGCACTGGTGGAAGCCATGTTATTGGGGTCCTAGAAGTGGTTCCGTAGCAAGCATAACCTCAACATTTGGTAACGATGTAGACCCTGCTGTCATTTTGATAATGGCCTTGTGTGCGGCAAATACCATAGGCACCGGCATTTGTTCAACGTTGTCACTTGCGAGCACATCTCCCGAAGGAACTTCTCGAAGTTCTGCGGTACCTCCGACTTTCAGGCGTCTTGCTGCTGCAGCTGGCGTTTCCTTTGAAGCTGGTACTTCTGATGGAGATGGACCTTGAAGAGGCTTTGGACTTTTCAGTGCATCGGCATATAGTTATTTCCACGGTTTAGCTCATTCCACTGACGTTGTCGGGGGTGCTGTTTGGGTCTAGTGTTCTCTACTATGTGAGGATGAGCGGCTGGTCGGTGACGTTTCCCGGATCCATATTATAGATTTTCTTTCTTCTGCTCAGCTGCTGGCTTTTTCTGTGGACACTTTCTAAACGAAGGTCCGTCGCAGTTAGGACATCGTGGTTGGGGACGCGACGTGCAGTCCCTGTGGCTGTGAGAACCTGCACATATCTTGCATCTTTGTGGTCCTCTGCAGTATTTCGCAATGTGTCCGTGTCTTTGGCATTTGAAGCATTGCACAACTCCAAAGAACTCGGTGACTGGATGACTTATGAAGCCCAGCATCACCCTTGCCGGCATTGGTCGGTCCGATCGAAAGTGTAAAATAATGTTAACGTTCTATTAGGAGCGTGTATCCGCTTCACGGTTCTGGGTTTGCTTTGTTGACGACTGCCGACGAACTGAGATGACTCCTGCATCCTTCAGGTATTCTAGCAGCTCTGAGTCACTGTACTCCAAAGGAACGTTCTTTATCCGACCAACATTTCTCGAGTGAGAATCAGGCACCCTCGTTTTTACAGTGATTCCGATTAAAGTAGTCGTCGCCAGCAGTCTGTCAGCTGCTTCTAAAGAGGCAACCAAAACGTTAGCACTTCCATCTCTTGTAATTCGAGCTTCTAAACATTTTTTTCTTTGTCACGGCTATTACCTCTGCAGCCGAAACATTTGGGCTTACACGCCAAAACGGCCTGTCTTGTACAGAACGAAAGCCAACAGGTATACCTTGCCTTTGTTGTTTCTTGTAATTCACGGCGATAAAGGGGTCGGCCTCAGGTAGGCTTTCGTCCTTATCAAGACACGTCTCAGTGCTTTCTGATATATCTTCGTCTGTCTTATGGCGGTTTGCGGCATTTGTGGCGACGTCCTCGTTGTTCACCAGGTGTCCATTGGGAACCACCACTTCGGTTGTGACGTGGTTGCTTTCCATCTTCGCTTGAACCATTGTAGGATCTTCCGTAGGCTGGTCGTTGTGCCCTACGCATCCAGGATCATTATTTGACATAGTTGTCATGATAACAATCATTGTCTCGTTCCCAGCAAGGGCGGTCTCTGGAGGATGGTCACCGTTGCGAGCAGAGAATACATTCCGAGGGCCGTGCCGAAGGTATGGCTTAGCATTTGAAATGGCCTGGCGCCTGCTGCAGCGCCCAGCTGGCGGTCCTATTGTGCCGGCTGATGTGGTCAGAAAAAAAACGCACGCCAAGGATCAAAATCGCAAATTTGGTTGGTTGGTTGGTTGGTTGGTTGTTCCTCGGAGTCCTGGCGCAACCCAACACGGGAGATTGGCCATGAAACGGACGGTGCTTCATTTGTGAGATCGAATTGTTTTACCAGCTGGGTTATTTAGATAAGGACGTTTAAACGAAAAACCAATTGGTAAACGCTACATTAGAAATAAAATAAATAGAGGTAATAAAAAACGAGCAACCTAATATGGTTTGAAATAAAGTGAATTTATGTCTCAGTTTAAAATTCTATTCATTTTGTTGCTTTTAGAAAATCGCATACGGCCTCGCAAGCGTTCCTGTGGCTAAATACCTTTTAAGTTGCTCTAAAGTAAAAGACCACTGGAAGGTATAACTTTAAAGCCAACCTATGGAGAGGTTCTTCTAACAGCCTCTTGCTTTGATTTGTATATAATCTGCATGTTGAGATGTTCGATACACGTCTGGTTGCTTGGTCACTTCTTCGTCGTCCGAGTTTATCTGCCTCAACCTGTGTGTCATGAACGTCGGCACTGTAAGTGGCGTTTATTGACACTTTTCACACCAATCACTTTTTACGCTTTATTTAGAACAAATGTCCTACTGGGATACCAAATGCAGTTCCGTATACCGCGTGCAGTTTCTGTAATTCCGTGTGTTTTTTACTTAATCCATATGTTTCTCACAGTTATTTTGTATTGAGACTGCTTCTCTAGCGACTGCTTCTTTAGCGTTTGCATTTTGACGCTAATATTGCATAATATGCGCTTCTTTTGTGTTTTCCCCCGAAACTTTCGTTTTGTGTTCAATCCTGTGTTAGTCTACTTAATTTGGCGCTAATATTCAACAACAGTGGCGTGACGTTTATTTAGTACTCTGTTTCTCATGTATGCTGTCATACTGTTCATATAATATTGGAAATTTTCTGGTGCTATTTTTGAATACTGCTTGTCTCACTTTTTTTTTACGAATTATCACCCACTTCCCTCTACAATGCCACGACGATTGAGGCTGTTCAAAATAAATAAATAAATAAATAGCTAAATAAAAATAAACATTTCTTATATCTTTTCTATGCAATTTTGAAAGAGTATTACGAGAATGTACTCGTTATTATTGAAACGACACGCATGAAATTTGAGTAGTACGGATGTATTTCAGGTTATTGAGCACTCTGGCATGGGACAACTGTAAGCTATCCCTAGGCTGTATATAATGCGCCAACTATTACCCTCGCCTGTCACACCAGACACTACTAGAGGCAGAAACGCCTGTTTTGAACCTGAACTGATTCGAAATGCACAGACGAAGGTCCTCGGGATATTGAAAAGTTTTATGGGCACCGTAGGCACTTGCGCATACACGCACAGTTTATAAAGCATAGCATTGCAAGAGTAAGTGATGTTTACACATATATATTGCTACTTCATAAGAAGAATAAACTTTATCATCTATCACTTGATAACTTCTCCGGACACACAAAGTGTAGACAACTCATACCGGTCCCTTTACCTCGCACAAGCTATATATACAAAAATTTTTTTCCGCGAGTATCAGATACCAAGGACACCTAAAACAATTTTATCATTTAGTTTCCAACTTCGAACGGCCTGCCTGTACCTCCAAGAAGTTTGCCAACTATGCTTATAGACAAAGAGCAACTTATGTAACATTACCGTCTTTCTTATCCCGATGCGTACAAATTGTATGTGTAGTAGTACTTGTTTATCCTAAATTTCACCGACATGTTGTACAGCTTGTTTGTAAGACTCGTGTGACTGATGTTTAATTTTCCCAATGAAGTGTCTTGTGTGATTTTCGGCTTGTGCCTTGTGGTTAATGATATCTTTATGGTTAGTTATGTACTTATAATTTTAGAAAGATTACCACAGCTTGCGCGGGTATTTTGACCGTCTTATATATGTTCGCGGCATCTTTTCGTGCAAAGATTGCAGACTTGGTGTTGGACATAAACTTCACGAAAAAAAAACGCGTTTGCTTCGTTCAAGAATTATAACCTGCCAAAACTGTAGTGTGCAATTTATTTGCTTTGCAGGTACCTCCGTATCACCTATAGCGAATAATTTGTGCTGAAAATATAATTTAGACTACCCGTGTCCCCTTGTGAAAACCTTGCTTTGGCTATGCTCTTTGAGGTTCGCTATCGACCGCAAACCATTGTTTTCTTGATCTAGTTGAAAGGGACACACCAGCTAGAACCTAAAGCATGCAGGCAAGCGGTCGCAAACCAGTTGGCAAGACGTTGTGCAGTAAGGTCGCAGCTTGCACTTGGCGCCGCTTTGATACCTTCAGTTACACACCGATCGATTTATGGCTTTCGTCTATAACTCTCGTCCGCTTGCCTTGCTGCCAAGTAACACTTTTCTCTGAATATTAAGCCCCTTGGCCTTTGATGTCGTATGACGAAAAAGAAAACTTATCGATACATTCTATTCAATGACTATTTGCCACCGGCGTCACTATAAAGTTCATTGGAGTGGCAGTTTGGCCAAGTTGGTGTACAGTGTACACCGTTTTTTTTTGTTTATTCTTTTTCAACATAATACGCGTCAAGATACGACATGCCTAAAGACAGATTAAGTGCCATACTATGGTTCTACGACAAAGTAAGTTTGTGTGGGTTGACAATGTGCAAGCTTTGATCTCAACTCGCACAGAGTAAAAAAGGCAAAAAGGCAGGGTCAGACAGGGAGCTAGAACAAGAATATTCGCCATGTCGTCCCGTCAACCCCTCCTTTCCTATATCTTTTACTCTGTCTGAGTGGCGCTTAAGACTAAGCGGAAAACATAAACGAAATAGCGGTATGCCAATCGATGGGTTGGCAGACTGTCAGCGCACTGCCGGGGTGTATGACCCAAGACGGTGCAAGATCAGCCTGCCTGCCCGGTTACTCGCTGGGATGTTTTGTACATCTTTCACAAAAGAGACTGACTGAAGAGAGGATACTCGTGTCTCTCTTCGCGTGCAAACGGGAAACCCTAGAATGTTCATAGCTAGTGACGTTGCTGCTCCGGGACCTCGTGCGAGGGCATTTTTAACGACATAATAAAAATAGAGGTTGGCTCGCTCTTAAAGAAAGCTATTAATTTCGTCGCCGAGTACCCCTTTTTTGCAGGAATGCAGTGAACCCAACGCTGTCTGCCACATTCTGAACGCATGTGCAGCACAACCTAGAATTTGTGCGGGACGCGAACTTTTAGGAAAACCTGTATCGCCGTTTTGTCCGGGAACGTGGCGTCCAGTCAAGTTTTCCAACATGTGGTAGTAATGGCGACCTGTGCAGTCACCCAATTTCAAAAAGAAAAAAAAACGTATTTCAGACCTAGAGCCGATTGAAATCTCCCCATTCGCAGTGGAGCACGTCCCGTAAACTTTTGTTGTCGGTCGTTCTGGGTTTCCCAAGTAATCACCGCTTTGCTCGTGGTATACAAGGATAAACTCGTCAAGGCTATGCCTGTTCACAGTAAGCGAACAGCGAACTGATTTAGCGATAAGTTTGCAAAATATATAGGGTTGCTTCTGAGCTGTAACATGGCTACCACATGTTGCAACTAGCGGTGATGCAGCTCTGCAGTGTTGCTTCACGGCATTCAGACGTGTGCGTCCCGTTCGAGACTCGCAAAGTGTGAGAGATATATTCATGTGACCCGCACTTAGCTGCTCACATATCCCACCTGATTGCATATAATAATGTGTTATGCCTGTGTTCACGTTGTAGATGGGTTAACGTGGCCGGAGGAGGCAGAGAGAGAGAGAGAATAAACTTTTATTATTAACCTTACTTTTATTATTACCACAGGAGGCAAGGATAAAGCATGGGAACGTTTTGTAAAGTGGTCTACAAACACCCGCTGCATGGTGCCGTTTTGCATGTTAGCGACCCATTTATTGATTGAAATATGATTATTGCTTCGTGCACGCAACTAACTGGAAAGAATGGTACCTTATACCATGCGATCTGCATAATTCACACTTTCGTCTTGATTCAAACCCACTCCAACTATTAAGCTATTTACTTATCTTATAAAGCGATTATTTATATATATTCAGAGTTCAGCTTACATGCCCCTATTCGTTAATATACAAGCTTCATCTTCACGGTGTTCTGTCTGTTTATAAATATGAGAGCTGCATACAGCTATCGTCATCGTCAGTAACACAAAACACCCGCAAGAAGCACAGATATGCTCGACTGCTATGGTGACGACACTACAACGATTTTTGTAATCTGCTGTTGTCTTCGCGTTAGACATTTGTTCCACAGCTTAATATTGTGAACGTGACAACCACTCGCACAACTTTTCACTAAAGCCTTTCGCGGTCACAAGGGCCTCAAAAAATTGTTTCTTTTCCATGCAGGCGTTCCTAACATGGCCGTAAACCAGCTCCGGGACTCTGTTCTCAACTTCGCCGTTGACTTGTACGGGCAGTTAAAGCCGAAGGATGGGGACAAGAGAAACATCTTTTTCTCACCGTTCAGCATCTCGGCTGCCCTTTCAATGGCCCTCGGAGGAGCACGCAACAAAACGGCCGAGGAGTTGTGTACCGTGCTCCGAGTGCCCGACGATGTGCAGATACACAGACACTTTTCTGACTTCTTCTCGAAGCTGAAGTCCTACGCTGCCGATGTAAAGCTGCACATAGCCAACCGCATGTACTGCGAACAGACGTTCCCCGTGCTGGCCAGCTACTTGTCCCTTCTGCGTGACAGCTATGGTGCCACTATCGAGTCCGTCGACTTCAAGGGTGACCACGAGGCAGTCCGACTTCAAGCCAACGCGTGGGTAGAGCGAGAGACAGGGTACAAGATAAAAGATCTGCTACCTGGAGGCAGCGTGAACGCTGGGACCACTCTGATTCTGATAAACGCCATCTACTTTAAGGGCCTTTGGGCTTCGCAATTTAAACCTGACGCCACTCGTCCCTCCGATTTCCACCTGGACTCCAAGAGCAAGAAGAAAGTCGAGATGATGTTTCATAAGGACCGTTACAGCACGGCCAGGTGCCAGGAACTTGACGTGGAAGCCCTGGAGATAACGTACCAAGGCAATAAAACTTCCATGGTCATACTCCGGCCTAACGATGTTGAGGGACTGTCCAAGCTCGAGGAACGCTTGACAGCTTCCAAGCTTGCGAGCCTACTGGACAACCTTTGTGGATTTGCCGACGTCGAGCTGTACCTGCCCAAGTTCAAGCTGGAACAAGTGATTAGTCTGAAGGAAGTATTACATGAAATGGGAATCAAGGATTTTTTCTCGTCGGATGCCGACCTGTCCGGTATTAGTGAGAAGAAAAAACTGGCAGCTTCCGAAGTGGTTCATAAGGCGTTCGTGGAAGTCAATGAAGAAGGCACCGAAGCCGCGGCCGCTACCGCTGTAATGATGGTAGCCTGCTGTATGTCTTCACTGCCACCACGGACCTACAAATTTATAGTAGATCGGCCTTTCATGTTTGTCATTCGGAGCCGTGACCCAGATCTCGTGCTCTTCATGGGCTCCGTCCGCGACTTGTAAACGCGATACTCCTGTACCGCTTTGCCAATATATGTTGCTGGTCACTCCTGACAATGTTACACGACGCTTGCCAATGTGCTGCTGCGGAGTGCTTCAAATATTGCAATAAAGAATGTTAAGCTATGGAAACGCGTGTATGACTCCTACTTCACCGACGGGACAGACTATCTTTTTCTGTGTCCCGATGTTGGCATTGTTTTCTTTGCACGCCGTACGCCAAGCATGCGAAGCACGCGAAGCACACAATGCAGGAAGTGTTGTAACCTGTCGTTGTTCACACGCTTAAGTGTTTTATTTTCACTGCGTATATTGTCACCTACGTAGAAACTACACCTATGATACTCCACTAGCGCTACTTGTCGTCGCAAAGTACTTCACAAAATTGTTTTAATTCCGTGCAGGCATTCCGAACATGGCCGTCAACCAGCTCGGGGACTCTGTTCTCAACTTCGCCATCGGCTTGTATGGCCAATTGAAGCCGAAGGACGGCCGCAAGAAAAACATTTTTTTCTCGCCATTCAGCATCTCGGCTGCTCTTTCAATGGCCCTCGGAGGAGCGCGCAACAAAACAGCCAAGGAGTTGTCCACGGTTCTTCGAGTTCCCGACGATGCACAAATACACAGACACTTTTCCGATTTCTTCTCGAAGCTGTCGTCGTACGCTGCTGACGTGAAGCTGCACATCGCCAACCGCATGTACTGCGAACAGACGTTCCCCGTCTTGGAGAGTTACCTGTCTCTCCTTCGAGACAGCTACGGCGCAACTGTCGAGTCCGTTGACTTCAAGAACAAGAGCGAGACAATTCGACTTCAGGCCAACGAGTGGGTGGCGCGAGAGACTGAGTCCAAGATCAAAGATCTTCTACCAGGAGGCAGCGTGAACGACAATACCACTCTCATCCTGATAAACGCTATCTACTTCAAGGGCCTTTGGGCGTCTCAGTTCGAGCCTGACGCGACTCATCCCTCCTATTTCCACCTGGATTCCAAGAGCAAAAAACAGGTCGACATGATGTTCCAAAAGGATCGTTACTGCACTGGCAGAAGCAAGGAGCTCGGCGTGGAAGCCCTCGAGATACCGTACCGGGGTGGCAAAACATCCATGGTGATCCTTCTGCCCGATGAGCTTGGAGGACTGTCCAAACTCGAAAAGCGCTTGACCGCTTCAAAGCTCGGGAACCTGCTAGAGAACCTTCGTGGATTTTTTGACGTCGAGTTGTACCTGCCGAAGTTCGAACTTGAACAGACAATTAACCTGAAGGAAGTACTGAAACAAATGGGAATCAACGATTTTTTCTCGTTCGATGCTGATCTGTCCGCCATCAGTGAGAAGGACAAGCTGGCAGCTTCCGAAGTGGTTCACAAGGCTTTCGTGGAAGTGAACGAAGAAGGCACCGAAGCCGCTGCTGCCACAGCAGTAATGATGGCCGCCTGCTGCTTGTCTTCAGCGCCACCGCAGACCTACAAGTTTATAGTGGATCGGCCGTTCATGTTCGTCATTCGCAGTCGTGACCCAGATATTGTGCTCTTCATGGGATCCGTACGCGACTTGTAAAGGGGGCCAATATGTAGAGCGTTGGAAGTATGCGCTCCAGGCGATTTTCGACAATCTTACACGAAGTTTACCGATGAACTGTCGTCGAGTGCTAAGATATTGCAATAAAGCGTGTTAGTATACAAAAACGTGTGTGTGGATGTCATTGTGTGGGTATGGCATGCCTTATCATTTTCTACGTCCTAACGTTCTTCCTTTGTTGTCCTATGTAATTTTGAGTTCCAGAAAAAGGAGCTCTGTTTAAGACACTGAGAAAAAAATGTCAGATCCTACGTACAGTGGGAATCGATCATATGTAATGCACGAATGAGGCAGGTTATATGTTATACCGTACATGACATTCATGTCATGATTATCATGTTTGCGCATGGCATTTACGTTCGTCGTCCATTCACGTCACGTAATACCAAATTTAGTATATTTGAAGCTAGCGAAACGACCGCGAGCATTCTCTGAGCATAGCAATAAGTCATGTTTTACGTTATACACGTGTCATGATTATCATGTTTGGACGTGTCATTTACCCTCGTCGTCCATTCGCGTCACGCAATATTCGTTCATGTGAAGCTAGCGAAACGGCCTCGAGCTCATCATGATCGTGGTATGTGGTCATGTTCTTACCTGACACGCATGTCATGATTATCATGTTTGCACCAGTCATATACCTTCGTCCTCCATTCACGTCATGCAATATCCACATTTGATATATGTGAAGCTAGCGAAACGGCCGCGAGCGCACTATGATCGTAGCATGTATTCATAACTTACATGATATGCATGTCATGATTTCTACGTTAGGGCCTGTCACGTTCGACATGCGGTCATGTCATGCCATACTAGCTTTGCAATCTGTCATGTGAATGAAACCACCGCAAGAGCAGCAAAACCATGACATGTAAATCGCGTAATTCATGACATTCATGCCGCGATTTTTTTATGACTAGTTCATTACGCTCGTCATACAGTCATGCTATGCCGTACCAACTTTGTAGATCCAACAATTGAAACGGTTAGAAAAACGAAATGTCCAAGGCGGCTAGATAGATAGACACGGGCAAAGGCACTGAAGTTCGTGAAGAAATGCTTCGCATTTAAAATCTTAGAAAACTAACAACTGGCCTTTAAATACACTTTACAGTAGAAACTCGACTCGCACAAGACGTGTAGACAGAAGAGCTTGTAGACGCATTACTTCCGAGCACTTGTGTTGTGCACTTTTCGTTTCAGCCTTGTCCTATCAACATGACGAAACGGTCACCTTAGTGGACAATTTAAACGCTCTTTGTATTGTAGGAGCGCATCGTAAAATCGAGGTTTCGGGGGGTGTTTCAAGGCTATCCTCGCCTCAGCGTATTCCTCTGTAGCCCTACAATGCGGCTCCTGCGACCTTCGGTAAGCAGTTGAGAACCATTACCGCAAGACCAGCGCGGTGCGCTTCCCGTAAATTGTTGTTCCACGCGTCTTTTGTCCGTGAACGAGATCAACCTGAACCAAGCCAGACACAGTTTGTGGGATGTCAGAACCTGCGCGACTGGAAAACGCAGTCAGTGCGAAATCGAGTGGACGAAGGCATCGCGCCCACTCGCTCTGAAATGTCCGCATGCAACACGTGTCCGCCAGACGATTGTGTCATTTTCGACACAGCAGTGAAGTGTCCGATGCTACACACAATGCGGCACTATCAGCCATAGCTTCGCTTTGCGAGACAATCCCAGCCTCCATGCTTTTGTATGGGACGTTCTTTTTTTCTTGTTGCATTTTGTGGCTGTACGGCTACTCGCGATAGCGATAACAATGCTCTTAAAGCGTCAGTCTCACTCCGTTTGGTACGTCGGTGGGGACAAGCAAGTGACATCTATAACCTTGTTTCAACGACTGCAATCTTGGCGCTTCCTATCGCTGTGGGAGGTCCTCTGAGGTGCGTAGTTAATAACATCCATCTTTAAATAACTTCTTACTTTATGATAATTGTAGTTTGACAGCTTGCTGATTTACACTTCAGTCGAAATGACAGGAAAAGGCTGTAAAAGCGTGTGTGGGCGTGCGTGCGTTTGTGTTTACATAACATCGTCTTTACTGCACGCGAATCTGGCACTGCGTAGGTTCTAATGAATTGCATACATCATTCCGCATTATTTTGTGGTAACAAGATCATGCCGTCACTCGTTGCGCACTGCTCAGCGTTTTGTTTTGTCGAATATCTTCCAGTGACAATTCGGCGTCGTTTGTCGACACTCCGTTCATTCGTCCAGTTCCTGTAGGCCTAGTCTAACATTGATTGCACGAATTCCGGAATGCTAGTGTGACCCATCGGCAACCTTATAGTTATAAAATGTCTTACCCGCATTGGTGCGTTGCTGTGAAGCACCTGGGTAATCAAGAATAAATGCAACTGATAAGCATGTATTGATTCAAAGTTCCGAGAAATTTGCAATAGGTTTTTGCGCTTTCACAATTACGTTAATGCAGTAAACACCGCTGTATACTATAGGTAAAAGCTTATGCCAAGGGCACATATTTTTCTTTTTAGCGAGAGAACCACGCCTACAAACGCTGCGTAAACCATTTAGGGTGAAAGCGGCCAAAGTTTACCTGTCATATGAACCGCAGTAGCCTAGCCATTGTGTTGTTCTTCCACTCGTGGAACATGCCACGTTTGCTTAGACATCATCGAGTGAGTGTTATAGGTTCCTATCTCAGGGCGGCGACCGATTCTGCAAACCATACAACAGCCATTCTTTCACGGAATATGAACGTTTATTGAACAACCTATGTTTTCACACACACACACACACACACACACACACACACAATATATATATATATATATATATATATATATATATATATAGAGAGAGAGAGAGAGAGAGATATCTAACAGCCAAGGAATGTACAGGGGAAGTTATTAGAACCAATGGATTGTAAATAAGAAGAAAGAAAAGTGGATGAAAAAATAGCCAGCCGTGAGCAAAAGGTTCGTTTCCTGCTCACGGCTGGCCATTTTTTCATCCACTTTTCTTTCTTCTTATTTACATTCCATTGGTTCGAATAACTAACTTCCCCTGTACATTCCTTGGCATTACTGTCTGTTAGATCTTATTATATTGTGTTAAAACACGGAAAAAACGAGCCCTTAGGTATACACTCCTCCCTTATATATATATATATATATATATATATATATATATATATATATATATATATATATATATATATATATATATATATATATATATATATATATATATATATATATATATATATATATATATATATATATATATATATATATACTAGATGGGTTATGCTATGCTATATCAAGTGCAAGTGTACTTGGTCTATTTACGACCATCTCCGACCATGCTGAAAAAAAAAATCATGGATGTGTATGTGTAGCGCAGAAGTAGTTATTGAGGTGTTACACTTTAAAAAAATTGTGTTGCCTAAAGGGCGCTTCTAGCTTTGGCCACCCATGGGAAACTGTGTCCCCAAATAATTTATATAATATTAGTGGTTTGAGCAATTACTACGAAATGATTTTTTTCAATTATCTCAAGGCGATACGCTTGACAATGATAGTTTATTTATTTGTGTTTTCATTTTCTTTTTTTTTTTGCTTTGGTGAATAATGGCAGTATGCTTCTTGTTTAGCGCTTTTTATATAAAAAACACTAGTTTTTTCGTCAGTAGTATGATGCCATTTCCTGTTTCATATGTTGCTTTATTGATTGATTGAAATACTTCGGAAACAAAGAAGCATAAATACTGCCAGAGTATTGTGGCAAACTTAGAAAAAACACCATTTTGGCTCATATTGCGGTTTAATTCTCTCAATATAGCGTTCCAAGAAAAAACATGGCTCTTATGACATTGCATAACATAGTTTGACAGTAAAATAAGCAGAAAGTTTCAAAAGAGCAGTTTCTGTTTTAATGGAGAAAAAGAACTTTCACCTGAACAACCACAAAGTAGTAGAAAATCTGCCTTTGTCTAACCTTCA
This sequence comes from Rhipicephalus microplus, assembly GCF_043290135.1. Classification (NCBI taxonomy): domain Eukaryota; kingdom Metazoa; phylum Arthropoda; class Arachnida; order Ixodida; family Ixodidae; genus Rhipicephalus; species Rhipicephalus microplus. The sequence continues at coordinate 90,903,985 of NC_134705.1, read as the reverse complement.
CTGCATAGCACGAGAGCACGAGGTTCCAGCGGATTCTTTTCAGCGGCGAACAATGCATGTCATAGAACTCCTTGTCACTTGTTTTGGTAATACTGCTGTATCTGAAGTCAAAGTGGGGCAGTAGTGTTTCCTTCATAGAACAGTAACCTCCCCCTTGGACCATCAAAGAGCAGATTATATTGACCCGCTTCTTTGTCCCAAGTGGCAGAATTATGATGCAGTCGACGGCCTGCAATACAGTACTGAAGCGTTGTGTTTGGCTTCTGATAATTATGCACATGGTGTTAATAACAACGAACGAGAGAGTTAAAGTATATTTCATCTAAACTGTTTTTATTGTGTTTCAGGTATGGGCCGATGCGGGATCGCTCACCACTGGTGTGCATGATAAAATGATGTATCCTAGACATGTTAGAGATGATTCGTTATCGTGCACATAATGACACTTTAGTCAACATTCCGGAGGTATTTTAACTTCTTCATTCCGCTCTTTCTTAATGGTGCGAAGGTGCTGAATATATTACTACTTAGAGCCCGTCCGGTAATGGTGACATGCTTTCAACGTTTTCAACACCCTAGGACCATTAAAAAATACATGAAAAGTTGAAATAACACACACACACACACACTTATATATATATATATATATATATATATATATATATATATATATATATATATATATATATATATATATATATATATATATATATATATATATATATAAACGTGAACACACGTCTTCCCTTTGTTTTTTTTTTCTAAGTTGCCTTAGTTAATACCTTTGGGGCCAATTGATCAAAATGTTTCTTTCGTAAGTGCTCATCCCAATAATGAGCCTCGTTCGCTAATGATATGTACTACATCATGGTTGGCTGAAGTATTGTCTTAGCAAAATCTTTAGTGTAAGACAATTTAATTAATACGCGAAAAAACTCGCTTCGGACAAAAAAAAATTCTGCATTCAACTAATAAAGAAGAGAAACAAGCTCCTGCTCCTTTAAATCTGCTATATATACATCTTATTCATTCGCAGACTCGGACAAGAAAAATGGCGACTAGGGAACTCGGTGACTCATTGCTCGACTTTTCCATCGACCTGTACAAGCAGCTGGCCTCAACAAACAACTCTTCCGAAAACATTGTCTTCTCCCCGTTCAGTATCTCGGCGGCACTCTATATGGCTCTGGCGGGGGCCCGAAACGTCACCGCCAAGCAGCTCGCCGACGTCCTGCACGTGAACGGGGACGAGGTCCACCAGAACTTCTTCAGCTTCCGGTCCAAGCTAACGGGCCTCGCTCCTGGAGTCAAGTTGCGCATGGCCAATCGTATGTGCACGGACGAGACTCTTCCGGTCCTCGAAAGCTACGGCGCCCTCATACGGGACTCGTACGGCGCCACGCTCGAAACGGTCGACTTCAAGAACGACTTCGAGAACGTCAGGCGACGAATTAACGCTTGGGTCGAGCAAGTCACGGAAACTAAGATCAGAGATCTTCTTCCTCGTGGAAGCGTGAACAGCTTGACCAAAATGATGCTGGTGAATGCAGTCTACTTCAAAGGCCTGTGGGAGTGCCAGTTCGAGCCTGCACTGACAGAACGCTCCGATTTCCACTTGGACAAGAGGAACACGACGAAGGTGGACATGATGTACAAAGAAGATGACTACAAGATGGGTCACGACAATGACCTCGCTGTGACCGCACTGGAGATCCCTTACAAAGGCGGAAAGGCTTCCATGGTCATCCTCTTGCCCGACGATATCGAAGGGCTAGCTCAACTCGAAGAACGTCTGACCTTTGCCAAAATGTCTCACCTCCTGAAGTCCCTAACTCTCGACAGTGACGTCCAGTTGGGCATTCCAAAATTTACACTGGAACAGACGGTCAATCTGAAGCAGACGCTGTATGCCATGGGCATCGAAGATTTCTTTACGGAAGCCGCGGACCTCACGGGAATATTTGAGAAGTATAATGTACCAGTTTCAGAAGTCTTTCACAAGACGTTCGTGGAAGTCAACGAAGAAGGCACCGAGGCAGCCAGTGCGACCGCACTCGACATGTGCGACTGCGCAGCGTTAGATCAGACCGTATTTATCGTCAATCGGCCTTTTATGTTTTTTATACTTAGCTATCATCCAAAGGCTGTGCTGTTCATGGGCTCCGTTCGAAGAATTTGAACCGTTCCAGTGTTTCCCGATAGTCAGCTTGCCATGTTTGGTGGCTTGATGCGCACAGTGCTTTACCAAAAGAAGAGCGAGTAAGAGACCAGATTTTCAGCTTACGCGAATTTAGATAACTAACTTAAAGGGGCCCTCCAACACTTTTTGAGCATAATAAGAAAACATTGACGTAGGTAGCCATGACTCCTTAAAAAAGGGGAGCCGCAGATTATAGCGTACCACGCTGTTTAGAATTAACATTAATTAAAATCAGTGAAAAGTTATTCCCTCAGCTCTCAACAAACAATGCCACATACCAAATCGGGTGCCATACACCCAAGTTCACGGCCATTAGCTGACTTGAACATCGTGGGCTGCATAGTTAGCGAGGCCACCGCGGGAGGCCACCACGTGTCGACGCACGCGCCCGCGATCACAGTGAAAGTAAGTTACGCTTTCGCAGAAAAAAAAAGAAAATGTTCTCAAGATCATGTACGCGACTTCTGAACATATTCTACATTTTTTCTTCCTTTTGTGCGTGTGTTGTGTTGCGCGAATACCTGTTAGCCACCTGAAAGGGCCCTCCTCATTGTTGGCGGCTGCGATCAGTGAGCCTCCCAATGCTGCGGGCGCTGGGTTTGGACAGATGAGGCAGCCCCGCTTTATTGCACTTGGATGGTTCGAATGCAAGAGGGGGAAAACACGACACTTTGCGCAATCGTGCCCTGCAGGACGTTCGACACTGTTTTCCCAAATGGCGAAGCCAAGGAACGCATCCTGTGACTTCGTGCAACCTTTAGTGCACGCGTGCGTGTGTGTGCTTGTGTGTGCGTGTTTGCGTCAGCGTACGCGTATGTGTGCGTGGACCAGTGACCAGAAGAGCAGAGCGAAAAAAGCGTAGCAAGAACCAGAGACGCAGCGAGAAGAGCGAGCGAAGAAGAGTTTGCGAATTGCGAGTGACTTCAGCGGTTGTACTTGTTGCTGTTTAGAGTGGTTGTGCGAATAATATTGTAACCAAGTTTTCTCAATTAAATACAAGCTTACATTTTCATCTTTTAACGGTGCGTGCACCGTGTGCTGCATTTTGTTTTTCTACTTCTAGTTTTTTACGGCCATTTCTATGCAACGCCAACATCTTCAAAAGCGGGATAGATATCGATAAAAACCATGACTCGCAGGTGAGGTATCTTCGTTCTCTCGTTCCTATCCTACTTGCTTACTTTTAGTGCATTCGTCCGGACGGTAGAAGAGAGAGAGAGTCTACCACCCCACGAAAAACTAAACAAGAAGCAGAGAGTTGCCTGCAGACTATTACACACTCACACACTCGCACCCAGTGATTCTACGCCTCTGTTATCCAGACATTTATGCGTCCGACGACTGTAAAACGTGTGGAGCAAAAGTGACGCTGCAGCACATGCTGTGGGTGTGTGCCGGTAGCGTGCAGCAGTCCCGTATGAGCCGGGAAGACATGATAGTCAAACCATGAGGCGTGATTTGAGGTGACGGTGCTCAGATGCGACCTCGCCGATCAGCAGTGGGCAGCCCGGCATTCCCAGGAAGCCGTCCATGTCCAAGGACTCGAGACCATCACCTAGGCTGGGGCGCTTGTAGCCCTACCTCGTTTAATACCAACAAACATGGTCGATAAAGTTTTAGGGCGAAGCTTCTTAAGGCGTGGGTCGGTCGTCACCTGTATTTATACATGTAGTAACCACCTCACAGCATATCCATGGAGTGAATGATGATGAGTGCGGCTAGGCTTAGGACGGTTTTATGGGCAAACCGGGAATAATCCATTGGCCGCGTCCGTCCGTCCGTCCGTCGTCTGTCTGTCTGTCTGTCTGTCTGTCAGTCTGTCTGTCTGTCAGTCTGTCTGTCTGTCTGTCTGTCTGTCTGTCCGTCTGTTTGTCTGTCTGTCTCACGCACGGGCGTACGGATGTAGGCACAGACGGACTCACGGACGCAATTCGCCCCACTCATTATCATTCACTGCTTGGATATGCTGCAATTGTTTTACCCACTCTTTCATTCACCAAAATCGGAACCAATTCATCATATGTGGACGCTCCTTACGTTACTACTAGAGCTGGGGGAGGAGGCCGCTGAACCAATAGTTCCAACTCCTATTTCAATATTGGATACATAATTGCAATTACTCGTCATAGAAGCGTTAACGATATGTGCTAGATTCACTTGACACAGTTTACCGTGACCGCGTAAGTTCAGCCGGGGGCGGGGGGGTGGGGGTACAGACGATTTGACACCTAGGAACGTGTGCAATACTTTTGTACAATCTAGAACAGTGGTCAACAATCAGCGGCCCGCGAAGCCGTATTATGCGGTCCCCAGCCCAACGTCAAAACTCGTCCCCTTCCCTCGTCACATCCTATATGAAGAGCGAGGTGACATTTTTACCTCAATGGACCTTTACAGAAATCGGCGCGCGCCACCTACGCTGGCTACAAAGCATTATGATAAGCCGGAGCGCGATTCACCTCGTTTCCCGCAGTGCGCGGGCGTACGGACACATCCTTGCGGGAATATCGCGCGTGATAACCGTGCTTCAGTTCGCGCTCACAGAAGAGGCTCAACACAGAGCAACATAAAGTCAGCAGACGGCCCGGCTGCGGCGGCTGCATTTCCGATGGAGGCGGAAATGTTGTAGGCCCGTGTACTCAGATTTGGGTGCACGTTAAAGAACCCCAGGTGGTCAAAATTTCCGGAGCCCTCCACTACGGCGTCTCTCATAATCATAGAGTGGTTTTGGGACGTTAAACCCCACAAATCAATCAATCAAAGTCAGCAGACGGTAAGTATCCTTGACTTATTAGATGCCAGGGAAAATGCTAACGTACCCGCGAAGAGCCAATTGAATTGGAAACAATTTTCGGCTTTCACGGCGAGCCTGTGCGCTTCGTTGGTCGTATTTCCACGTAGCAAAAGCTTTTGTCTTGTTTTATTTTCAGCATGACCGTACAGCTTTACCATTAGCACTTCATGTTAGGCACTATCACTCGTCAAATGTTTCCACGCGATACGCGGTGCAAGACCATGGCAATTCGCGCATGATAATTCAATGTCAAAATTTAACTTTTATAAATGGGTTCGAGCCCCAGTACGCTGGTGGATCGGAATTTTAATTGCCTGTTTCATATGTTGTGCCTGTGAAACTTCGCACTTGGGACGGTGAGAGTATTGTCACGGGGTCGTGACGTGGCTGAAGACAGAAGACTTCATGTTGGGATTTAACTGTTTATTTGGGCGAACGGGTGCCCGGTAAACTGAATGTCCAATTACAGCAGCAGTCTTGCACAGATAGCAGTCTCGGACTGATAGCGGCGAACGGAGCGTCGGCCTTCGATCAACAACTGACAAGCGGCGAAGCGCGTCGGCATTTATACTCTTGCCGTCGAATGTTCTAGCGTTATCGCTGGCGGTGGCGTAGGTTCCAGAACAATCTGTACCGTTCGCACAGTGGGCGTGATCTTATCGAAATGATCTACTACAGTCCGGAACCTTCTAGAAAACTGCAGGCGCGGTTTGCGCTGAGAACCGTGCGGTGTTTTCAGACGATAACAAAAACTTGGGAAATGGAACGTGGCACTGCCCCCCTCTGAAAAAAAGGCATCGTCCCGATGCTTTAACTAAAAATGAAGGTACAACAATAATGCAAGAAAGTACAATGAATAAATTATGATACAACAATAGTAAAAAAAACACTGTTTCAGTTTGTTAACGCGCATGAAACGGCTTGAGGCGCGCGGCATGGACTACTTCAGGTCGCAATCTACGTCGTTGAGAGTTTGTGATGCCGTCGGGGACAACCTCGTAATCAAGTGGGCCGAGACGTCGAACCATCCTGTACGGTCCGAAGTACCGTCGCAGAAACTTTTCACTTAGTCCACGTCGGCGTATCGGCGTCCACACCCAAACACGTTCACCGGGCTGGTATTCCACGAAGCGTCGTCGAATATTGTAACGGTGGCTGTCGGTCGTCTGTTGATTCTTGATACGGAGACGCGCAAGCTGTCGGGCTTCTTCGGCGCGTTGAAGGTACTTGCTCACATCGAGGTTTTCTTCGTCGGTGACGTTGGGTAACACGGCATCGAGCGTCGTGGCCGGGCTCCTTCCGTAGACCAATTTGTATGGAGATATCTGCGTCGTCTCCTGCACCGCCGTGTTGTATGCGAAGGTCACATACGGAAGAATGGCGTCCCACGCCTTGTGTTCGACATCGACGTACATTGACAGCATGTCGGCGATCGTCTTGTTAAGCCGCTCGGTGAGGCCGTTGGTCTGTGGGTGGTAGCCTGTCGTCCGGCGGTGGTTTGTTTGACTGTATGCCAACATCGCTTGAGTTAAGTCGGCAGTGAATGCCGTTCCTCTGTCGGTGATAAGGACCTCCGGGGCGCCGTGACGTAGGACGATATTTTCGACGAAGAACTTAGCTACCTCGGATGCACTGCCTTTTGGCAGGGCTTTTGTCTCGGCGTAGCGGGTGAGGTAGTCGGTAGCTACCACGATCCACTTGTTTCCGAAAGCCGACGTCGGGAGCGGCCCCAGTAGGTCCATACCAATCTGCTGGAAAGGTCGGCAAGGTGGATCAATTGGCTGCAGAAGTCCCGCTGGCCTTGTCGGCGGTGTCTTGCGTCACTGACAGTCCCGGCATGTCCTCACATAACGAGTGACGTCGGTGGTAAGACGTGGGCAGTAGTACTTTTCTTGTATCCTCGCGAGCGTGAGAGAAACACCGAGGTGCCCTGCCGTCGGATCGTCGTGCAGGACCTGCAGGAGTTCTGGTCGCCGAGCTGAAGGCACAACAAGGAGGTACTTAGCTCGAAGCGGTGAAAAGTTTTTCTTTTGTAGAAGACCGTTTCGTAGAAAGAACGACGCAAGTGCGCGCTTGAATATCTTCGGGACTTCGGCGGTCCTGCCTTCGAGGTATTCTATTAGGGCCTTAAGTTCCGGGTCGGCCCACTGTCGTTCAGCGAAGTCGTCGATAGTTATCGTTCCCAAGAAGTAGTCGTCATCCGGGTCGTCGGGTAGCGGTTGGTCGACAGGCGCACGAGAGAGACAGTCGGCGTCGGAGTGTTTTTTGCCGCACTTGTAAATGACAGTAATGTCATATTCTTGAAGTCTCAGGCTCCATCATGCGAGGCGACCTGAAGGGTCCTTCAAGGTGGCTAGCCAACACAAGGCGTGGTGGTCGCTCACAACGTTGAAGGGCCTGTCGTAGAGGTAGGGGCGAAATTTCGACGTAGCCCAGATGATGGCGAGGCACTCCTTTTCTGTTGTGGAATAATTTGCTTCTGCTTTTGATAGCGATCGGCTAGCGTAACTAATTACCCTTTCAAGTCCGTCAGCCCTCTGCACAAGAACGGCGCCAAGACCTACGCTGCTTGCGTCAGTATGTACTTCTGTCTCGGCAAATTCGTCGAAATGGGCAAGTAACGGAGGCGTCTGGAGGCGATGTTTAAGCTCCTGGAAAGCGTGTTCCTGTGGCGTTTCCCACTTGAACTCCACGTCGGCCTTGGTAAGGTTAGTGAGAGAATCGGCGATGCGGGCGAAGTTTTTCACGAACCGCCTATAATAGGCACACAGGCCCAGAAATCGGCGCACGGCCTTCTTGTCAGTGGGCGGCGGGAAGTCGGCGATGGCGGCTGTTTTTCGTGGATCGGGACGAACTACAGACTTGCTGAAAACGTGCCCCAGAAACAAGACCTCCTCATACGCAAATCTGCACTTTTCTGTCATCAGTGGGTCGTTCGCCGCGAAGTTAAAGAAAGTTAGGACAGCTTGGAAAGGCCCTGAAATCCGCACAGCCGGAGGTCATCTCGTAACGCCTGCAGGAATCTGCACAGCGAGAGTCACCAATAACGGCCGTATTTATCCTACAGACTTCGTAGTCCTACAGCGTTGCTCGAGAGATGTCATCCTTGGCATGGACTTCTTATGCCTCCATGGTGCTGTCATCAACCTAAAAACAAAGTCGATAACATTATCCACAGAAGAAGCACTACCGCCGCGCACGCCGTCAGGACACCATTCCTTGAATGGACACCATGCCTTGAACTTTCCGTTTACCCGGCACCTCCACCAGATGTCACGGGGTCGTGACGTGGCCGAAGACAGGAGACTTCGTGTTGGGATTTAACTGTTTATTTGGGCGAACCTGTGCCCGGTTAACGGAAAGTCCAATTACAGCAGCAGTCTTGCACAGATAGCAGTCTCGGACTGGTACAAAGGGTAGTTTATTAACTTGAAACTAAAAAAAACTCTTTACATCATTTTATACATACAGTGCTCATTTAGACACCCCTCTTGTGCACTATGGGGCATAGAAACTCCATTATCCATAGAGGAAACTAGCGGCACATACACAGATCTATATATATATATATATATATATATATATATATATATATATATATATATATATATATATATATATATATATATATATATATATATATATATATATATATATGTATATATAGCGGCGAACGAAGCATGGGCCTTCGATCAACAACTGGCAAGCGGCGAAGCGCGTCGGCATTTATACTCTTGCCGTCGAATGTTCTAGCGTTATCGCTGGCGGTGGCGTAGGTTCCAGAACAATCTGTACCGTTCGCACAGTGGGCGTGATCTTATCAAAATGATCTGCTACAGTCCGGAACCTTCTCAAAAACTGCAGGCGCGGTTTGCGCTGAGAATCGTGTGGTGTTTTGGGACGATAACAAAAACTTGGGAAATAGAACGTGGCAGTATAGTAAAAACCAGCTACCAGCACGCCCATAGAGCGGACATCAAGTGAGTACTGTACGCTCTTGTTGACGCCACCACCACGGGATGCCATATAGCCACCGACTGTTTTTTTTTTTTTCGTTTCTAAGCGAGAACTGTAGGTGCGTCATCAAACTTCAAACTTTACCGTTTGCGTCCCGCGACGGCGACGTCGGGTGATCCGAAAAATCATCACGCGATGACAAGGTGTATGGCGTCAGACATCGCCGAAAATTGTGACATCATTAAAAGTCCTGTGACTTCACGTAATCACGTGATATCCTAGATTGGTCAAGGTGGTCTGATCATGGAGGCAACGCAAAACCTGATTACGTGCAGCAATTTTTCGAAGGGTAGTGCGGATGGTGGTAGGCGTGGGCCTCGGCAGGGTGTGCAAAAGGGGCACTTACCCCACTCGAAGCACACCAGCACTTGCCCAAGCTACACTAGTTATCTCCCCCAGCCACGATGCAAGACGGGTTCACACGCATGGCATCATCCTGCTGACACTCATTCATGGCCTGGCAGAATCTACACATCGACTGATAATAAAAACAAGATGGTGTTCACCTTCGGGTCTTCTTAGGTGAATGCGCAAGGGACCGTGTGATTCCTAATGAGGCATCCAACGGTGTCGCCTCTATAACTTCGCGTAATTACGTGGTATGCTTCAGCGGCATTAGGCCAGCCCCGTAATCGCTGTAAATGAGAACTCATATACATTAAAAAGGTCTTACTTAAGCTGCAGCATCACAAAAATTCAAGTCGTGAAGTAGCACTGAGCAATGAAACGAAACGCCCGATGTCTTTCGTGTCTTATGACACCCACAAACAGAGCTAGTTTATCCGCCACTTTCCTTTTTCTTCGGCATGTTCTGTGATGATTCTGGCTATTAGTGGCAAGCACGGTGACCTAGTTGGCGAGCATGAAAGTCGGAGCCCTCAGAAGCAGCCGTTTCTTCACACGAGCAGCACCTTACGGCTGTTCCACGCGCTTCCCGCACAGCCGCAACGAACGTGCCGGGACCCCTACCGCACGCAAGTGGGGGACAAATAAGCCAATTGGCGACGCTGCACAGGGTGAAAGAGCGTCGCCAATTGGCTTATTCGTCCCCTGCTTGCGTGCGGCAGGCGTCCCGGCACGTGCATTGCGGCTGTGCGAGAAGCGCGTGGAACGGCCCTTACGCCAGCCCAAACCACTCACAGCACGCGATGAAAGCAGGCGAAAGCGGGAAGGCGTCGTCCGCTCTTCCCGCCCGGCTCTCCGCTTTCCCATAATGCTCCAGCCCTGATCCGCCAGGGGAAGGCGCAGCGCTGCGATTTCTGAAAGGTCCATTGAGGTTTACACTTGTAACCTGTGTTTGCAAAACATATTTGCGTGCAGAAAAAAAGCATGGTTTTTATTTTGTGATTTGTACAGCATTGCCAAGTTTGTTCAGTACTGCCTATACGCTCACTTTTTAAATGCGAAACATTTCTTAGCGAACTTCAAAAACCTTGAGACTATCTATCTACCTATCTATCTATCTATCTATCTATCTATCTATCTATCTATCTATCTATCTATCTATCTATATATCTATCTATATATATATATCTATCTATCTATCTATTTATCTATCTATCTATCTATCCGCCTACGACTTTTGGCTCTTCTGGCCGTTTCAATATTGGTATCGATACCAAACTAGGTGTGACATAACATGACTGTATGAAGAACATATTTGACTAGTCATAACGTGAAAATTATGACATGTATGTCATGAATGTCATGATTCATGATTTACAATTCATGGTCCTGCAGCTCTTCCGGTGGTTTTGTTCACATGGCATGTTGAAAACTCGTATGGTATGGCATGATTGCATGACAATGACAAGTGACAGACCCCCACATGAAAATCATGACACGCGTGTCATGTAACAACATGACTACATGCCACGCTCATGATGCGCTCGCGACCGTTTCGCATGCGTCATATATACCAAATTTGGTATTGCACTACGTGAATGGATGACGAAGGTATGTGACTGGCGCAAACATGATAATCATCAGATGCGTGTCATGTAACAACATGACTACATGCCACGCTCATGATGCGCTGGCGGTTCTTTTGTTAGCTTAACTTATACCAAATTAGGTATTACGGAACGTGAATGGATGACGAAAGTATGATACTGGTGAAAACATGATAAACATAAGATTAGTGTCATGTAACAACATGACTACATGCTACGCTCATGATGCGCTCGCGGCTGTTTCGCTAGCTTCACTTGTACCAAACTCGGTATCACGTGACGGGAACGGACGACATAGGTAAATGACACATCCACACATGATAATCAAGACATGCGTGTCATGTAAGAACATGACTACATGCCACAGTCATGATGTGCTCGCGGGCGTTTCGACAGCTTCACATATGCCAAATTTGGTATTACGTGACGTCAATGGATGACGAAGGTATTTGACTGGTACAAAACATGATAATCATGAGATGCATGTCATGTGAGAACATGACTACATGCCACAGTCAAGGTGCCAAAACATTTCGACGTGGTGCGCGTGGTCGCCGGTGTTCATGTCGCGCAACGCCGGCGTTGTCACGCCAGGCGCCAATCCTCCTTACACTCGCAGGCGCGCTGCGCTGCGTTGCTTTGACGCCTTCGCGTTTCAGTGCGTCCGGCGTCCCTCCGTCACGAAAAGAGGAAGCGCATCGACGCGAAATGCAGCATGTCGCATTTCGCGCAAGTTGCCGTCGGGCCACGCCGAAGCACGCTGATCGCGCCTGGCGTCAGAATATAGAATGCTCGAGTTTTGTGAACGTTGCGTCGCTGTACCCAGCGTGCGCGCGCGTCAACGTTATAAGGGGTCCTTCATGATCCGCTCGCGGCCGTTTTGCTTACTCCACATATACCAAATTTGGCATTACGCGACGTGAATGAATAACGAAATATATGACTGGTGCGAACACGATAATCCTGACACGCGTGTCATGTAAAAACATAACAACATACCACGCTCATAGCGTGCTCGCTGCCGTTTCGCCAGCTCCACAGATACTAAATTTGGTATCACGTGACATGAATAGATGACGAAGGTAAACAACACATCCAAACATGATAATCATGACACGGAAGTCATGTACGGCGTCATTTACCTCCTCCTCGTAACGTTGTGCTGATTTTAAAGTGACATATCAACATTTCTCATTCGTGGTTCGCATATCATTCCCACTGTACGTGGGATCTTCCGATTTTTTTAGATAACGGTGTTAATGCTGTTTATGATCACGGTGTTCAACATAGCTATCACACGTAATTTGTGCTGTTCTTGGCGCCTTGTGAAGTAGTGCCTTCGAATATGAGTTATGAATGCTCGCAAACCACCAAGGTAATTTTTCTTGAAAGAGATGACAGCGTAAGGTAATTTATCAAGACTCACTTATCATCTTCCGTATCACCACTTCACTGAAAAGCAAATGGAACGGGCTAACAGTGTAATCAGGTAGGCGGGTAAAACCGCATTGAGGTTACCAATGCACATCAAAACTACTCTCCTCATAGAGACCGGTCTGGATAATACAGTGCAAGAAATAATAGAGGTACAGAGAAGCAATCAGCTCCTGCGCCTTTCTCGGACACCTACAGGGCGGAACCTGCTCCGCACCCTGGGGCTTGAGTCAAGTGACACGATGTGATACGAAGAAGCATGGTCGCCTATTCCAATTAGGGTCGCGGCATACATGCAACTCAAACCATTGCCGCACAACATGAATCCACAACGCCATCCAGGCCGACGCAAGGCACGCGCTGATTATTACATACGAAGGTACAAAAATCGTGAAGACGTCCTCTATGTCGACGCTGCGGTAGGCCCACTTGAAGGAACGGCCATGGCTGCTGCCATGACAGAAGACGGGCGCATTAGCATTTCCGCGGCCGTTAAAACGGCATGCCCCGACGTGGCTGAGGGGGTTGCACAAGCCCTAGCAGTGGTGCATGCGGCCGCAGATTCTACCATTACAGAAATTTGCACTGATTCCCAGAGCCCTTATCGATACTTCCGTCAAGGCATAGCACCAAAGACATTCTCACGCATACTAAGCAACATTCCTTCACTTCTGCATCCGGTGACTATCACGTGGGTGCCTGGCCATGAGTGTATCCCCGGGAATGAGCGCGTTCATGCGCATGTCCGAGGTCTTTCCATCCGGACTCTCGTGGCTTGCTCACCCGAACCCGTGAGAAAACCACAAGAGGGAATCCACACCTGCCATGAGATTACGAGGTATCCCTCATCCCTAAAGAATTCAGTTTGGCGGCATCTGCAGTGAAAAGCATTGATTTCTCCCTATCTGGCACACCTATTTTACCCCACTCTTCACCAACCACATTGCACCAGCTGCGGGGCACCCCGGACTGACCTTTTCCACTGATTGTGGAATTGTCCAAAGCTCGTGGTGGTAGACCCTATCTCTAACCCTTCCCTTTCTTCGTGGGAGGCCGCTTTTTGGGTCACTGGCTCGGACGACCAGTTCTGGCTGGTGCCCTGGGCCAGCCTAGAGATGTCGGCCAGGGGGCTCCGGGCCTCTAGGGGCCCAACCACATTTACTTTGATTTTTTTTTTCAAATAAAGTATCCTCCTCCTCCTTATCAAGATCTTCTCCGGAAGATCTGGCGCAGGAGGAGGAGGGGTGAAGGGTAAGTCAATCTCCTTCGTATATCGCACTTCAAATCAATAAAATGTTCAAATGCTTCACGAATGACACTGCCTCGCCTTACGTCTGAGTAGACGCGAGCATAAACGTGAATCTAAATCAGGGGGATAGCAATGCTGAAGATGAATACGCCGGACCATATGTCGTCAAGAGAAAGGAGAAGTCATTCGGACTCACTCATCAAATATACATTGCGCTTTGGACACACTCGGACTCAGACTGACAAAATTTCTTTCACCTGGACTCAGTCACCAAAACATTACTATAATCTGGACTCACTCGGAGACTCACGGCCCGATCTGGGTCTGAGTCAGTCCGTGTGAGTCGACTCAGAAGTGAGTTCGCCGGTTGAGACTACTCTCCTTACGCGGGCTGTATGACATATTTCTTGCCTAGAGAGATAATTGAAGCATTCGTACTAAAGTATTCACCCCTGTGCTACTTAAAACGCATTTATTTGCGCTAATGAAAACATTCCGGGTCAATGTGGCAGCAAACACGACATGAATAAGGTGGCATTACGTTCTTACATCGGTAGATTAGTATGCACTCTTCTGTTTTTCAAACTTACGTCGATTGAAATTGGCCTCTCCTCCTATGATCTGTCTAACGTAGATCAATTTGATGATTAATATGTGGGTTTTAACGTCGCAAAACTACCATACGACTATAAGAGACGCCTTAGGACTCCGGAAATTGCGACCCCATGAGGTTCTTTAGCGTGCACCCCAATCTGAGCACACGGGCCTACGGCATTTTCATCTCCATCGAAAATGCAGCCGCCGCAGCCGGGATTCGATCCCGCGACCTGCGGGTCGGCCGCCGAGTACCTTAGCCACTAGACCACCGCGGCAGGGCACCTATCTAACCTCACACTTCCACCGGTAACATGATTTCTGTACCATGCCCAAATTACGTCGTATGTCAGTACGTTCCGCACTACTGGGGTACCCATCTTCTAGTCCACATATTTCTGGTCTACACGCACATGACCGTCGTGTATACCTCGAACCAGCTTCGCAAACAGGTACAACCTCTACTAGCTTCAGGCCTTGGCACATCCGAAATAACACGTTTCTCTTTGTTACAGCGTGCGGATCACGTCTGTACAAAAAAGACGCAAAAGACTAAATGACATTACGGCCAGCCATAAAAATGCCGAAAGGGTGATAGTGATGCTCCTTTCGAGAAGCTCACCTTCACTCATATTTTTGCACCTCTCATTGGTTGATCCTTTTAAGTGAGGGTTGACAATTCCACGACTAGCCCACCTCTTATCGGTTCGCCATTTCCACCGAGCCTTGACGCCCTGTTCCCAACGTACCTATTTTGGTTCACCCTCTCCATCGAGCGTAGCTATTCTCGCTATATACTGTCGCGGCGTAGCACTTCCTCTTCTATGACTTCCACACTCTCCACGTCACGAGACCCCGTGACTAGCGCTACGACAGCGAACGAGGAAGCTTCGAATAAGAACAGCCTTCGCTGTTCCTACAACTTGCAATGCCCCTCCCAACTCAACGCAGGCTGGTCCCTTTCCTAAAACATGTGCACCCTCACCCTCTCTCACAAATGCCCATTTTACTTGTGTCGCAACACTGCTCGCCTACAGTGGTTACAAAAAACCTTTCTAGCCACTATAGCTCGACGGTGGGAAGGACGCATGCTCTGGAGAAAAACAGAGCGCCACCATCGTGGAAAGGCGCACGAACGGCCACTATAAATGATGTGCAGCCGCTGCCACAAAACATACGGTCACAGCCATTAGCTTCCATCTTTACAGTTGAGTATGGGCTCCGAATTTTCCTGTGTGGTGGTCTTCAGACATTGGAAAGCAGCGAGGTCCCTTCTGCATTTGCCTAAAACAACTCGTACACGAATGCCACCTTATTTTTCTTCGCAATCAATTCTATTTTGTACCCCTACTCCCTATGAAGCATTCTGGAGCTCACGTGATTGAACACTGCATGCGGAATTGAAAGCATTGAATCGATATGTGAGGTTTAATGCCCCTAAACCACCATATGATTAATAGAGATACCGTAGTAGAGGGCTCCATAAATATAAACCACCTGGGGTTGTTTAATGTGCACCCAAATCTGAGCACACCCCTATCGGAAAACAACGAATGTTGGCATGGTGTAAACCACCACCCACCATTATAGTGGATTAATGTAGTGGGTGAATGGTGGGAAACGCCCATCATGGCGCATGGCGGGATATGGTGGGTGCTGCAGTGCCGGCAACGCTTGAGCGCGAGATGGTGTCAGAATCACCGTGACGAGCTGCCACAAAAAATAAAAAAGAATTCTATAAAAACGGTATAAAAAAAAACACCCGTCCCGTAAAAAAAAAACGAGGTGCCACGGAGGATCGAGCGTGCAACCTGCGGATTCCCATTCGGAAATGCTAACCACTGCTTTTTTTTGCTTTATTGCCTATTTATAGGTGCGTACATCAAACCACAAGCACAACAAAAACAAGCAGTAACAAACCGACGGAAATTAAAATTCCCTAAGTGCTGCCAAGGGCTCCACCCACGACAACCACTCAGGTAAAATCTCCTGAGTTTTCTGCAGTTCAACAAACTTGGCCATACATTCACGGAAATACATTCGTGCAGGCCGTGCATCCTGATCGCGATAGGAACCCGCCATACGGGCCCGCCATACGGGCCCGCCATAAACAGTGAAGTCCACATAGCATAATCAAATCCAGCTGTATTCCCCCTTCGTCCACTATTTGCAGAAATCTTATACCATATGAATTTAAAGGTAATTCTTTCTGTAACGTTCTTTGAAGTACATCCCAAAAATATACTCCCTCCCAACAATGTAAGAAAACATGCATGGTTAATAGTTTCCGGTTTTTCACATATAAGGCAATTTGTCCCCCAAGGTGAGTAAAAACCACGGTCTGCTTCAAATGTCTTGACAGATAATGTACCTGTGTGCAGCTTGAAAAAGAAACTTCGCGGCAGGAGCCACTTGCATTCTCTTTACTCGTTTAAGCACATCTTTCCCTTCACCTCCAGCGTACGTGGCACGGTACAGGGGTTCAGGTAAAACAACATCACATAGATCTTTGTACAACTTCTTTCGAGTCACTGAAAACAAATATTCATTGGAAAATCTAAGAGATAAAAAACCGTGCACTGAGAATAATCTCCCTAAGATACCCACGCACAGCACCGGTCATGTCATTCCAGCACCAGATATCCAGGTAAAGCCCGCATCAGTCTCATTTGGCACACTGTGCGTAAGAAAGGGCCACTTCTGTAGCGAATAAAAAGGAACCTATTTACGACTTGGCGTATGAAAAGATGTGTTAAACCCAGCCCTCGTGTTTCACTTTTCGAAACAGATTAGTTCGACTGCATCTCTCCCAGTTCGAAGCCTACACGAACACTGCGAAGATGCGATGGAGCTTCTGCATGTTTGCCCTTGAACAATGCAATACTTGCATCACATACCAAAGTTTTGAGGCAAAGAAAAGATTACAGACAGTCGCCCTAGAAAACACTGACAGATGATTGTCGTTGCATCTATTGGCTGTCGCCCGGATTTCTTTCGCTTGTTCTTGCCAGTAGTTCTCATTATCTTTATAAAATTCCAATGGCACCCTTAGGTACTTGACAGGTGTGGTAACCCATTTAACATTGCCAAAATAGTCTGGTCTTGACGACCACTCTCCATGCCAGAAACCCAGACACTTTCCCCAGTTTACTAGACTGCCAGTTGCATTTCCGAACCTTTTAACCACATTGATGGTAGTGGTAACACTATCTTGATCGATACAACAAACAGCCACATCGTTGCATATGCCAAAATTTTAACTTCGGATTCTTGTAATCGAAAGCCATCAGAGATGGGGTACCTATGGCATATCGGAACTGCACGAACCGGCTGGTAATCAATAAGACACTAGACGATACAATTAACATAAAGCGTTCTGTCCGTCAGGGTTGCCCGCTGAGTCCCCTACTTTTCAGTTTATATATAGAATCCTTGTGCTTAGCAATAACTCAAAACAGATGCTAACCACTGCGCCATACCAACATTAGTTTGGTTGTGTGTTAAATAGTTAGTTGACATACAAACTTACGGTTCAACTTCAGTTATGTTTGTCGTGTACGCGACATAGACGATATCTGCACCTGCTACTAAAAATTGCACATTTATTAAACACAAGCAACTGCTGCCTGTAACGATTGCCACTGTGTTAATCGCACCAGTGCTATTTTTTTTACAATTCACAACTGCAAGAAAAAAAAAAACAAGTGGGCTGGTGAGCAGCGACAGTTTACCGGAGAGGTCTGCCAAGTTTAATATCCGTTTCGCACTCGTTCTAAAGGGCGACATCTGCTCCCGCTTTATGACGCTTCTACGCTCATTCCATAGATACGCCCGCCTAATTTATTTGATTGAGTATTGGGATGCTTTTCGCGCAATGTAGAGGGTGGTCGTGCCAGTGCAATGCCGCAGCTCTTTCGCTAAAGCAACAACTACATAACAGCTTGGCCAAAACGAATGCAGTGTGCCGGAAACATTACGCTGTCACATTGGTTCCCCAAGCATACGAATTGCCACGTCTGAGTGCTCGCACAAAAGCTAGAGAAGTGCCGGCGAGTGCGACCGGCGGCTGTCGGTGAGAAGAGACGTACGTTCTCTGGGAGTGCTTGAATCGCGTCGCATCGATGTTTGTTGCTTCTTGAGCGGACACCATACACCATGAAAAATGCTTCATTTAGGTTAATTGATGTCATGGCTGCGCTGTATTGTCATTCTTAATCGTCGAAATCGTGTAATCTGAAACCCGGAAGCACGGATAACACAATTGTACGGGCTCGGTCGGTAGGCCTAACCATTGGTGGAAATCATGGTGGAAGAACATGTAGTGTACAGATCCCAGCTTGATATACACAATACGAATTGCCCGCTATTATACGCCCACCCATCATCTGCTTACTGCTTCCCAGCATTATCGCAATGGTGGGCAGAGCTTCTCAGCTTGGTACACCATGTGGCCCACCATAACAAGCAGCACCCATTATCTGCTTAGTGCTTCTCAGCATTATCGCAATAGTGGGAAGAGTTTCTCAGCTTGGTACATCATGTGGCCCACCATAATAAGCACCACCCACCATATGCTTAGGGCTTCCCAGCATTATCGCAATGGTGGGCAGAGTGTCCCATTATTGCCCACTATCTAGCCTCTGCTTTCCACCATCATTTCCACTTTATTCATCATCTGTACACCATACCACCCAGTATGTCCTGGCATATCCACCATATTTTCCACTACGTCCCGCCATATCCATCATAATTTCCACCATGCCCACTATTATTTCCACTACACCCACCATGTTTTCCAGTATCCACCATGGCAATTTTTCCGATAGGGACGGGCCTACAGAATTTTCACCTCCATCGAAAATGCAGCCACCTTGGGCGGGATGAGAACCCGCGACCTGCGGGTCTGCATCCGAGTACTTCAGCCACTAGACCACCACGACGGGGCCGAAAGCATTGGAGGCTTTGTGCACGTTACGTAGTTCTGCTGTGCTTGCGGGCCGGAGAGGATCCAGCTACTAACTTTAGGAAGAGGTAGGGGGGTGGTTGCTTCAAATAACAATATGGCGAATTCCATTGGGAAAGCAGGAGCACTCAAAAGAACGCTTAGGGTGTTAAGAAAAAATGTTGAAGAATTTTGAGTACTTCGCACGCTAAAAATGTTCTCTTCAGAGCCGGCGTATTTCAGTGGTCGAACAGGTGCAGGTGCACTGTCATCCATTGGTATAGCGAGATGCTGCGCCGAGAGCAGCCAGGAGCAGTTTGCAGTGCTCTCGCCTGAAAAGCGGAGTAGACGCAGTATGACGAGTCACGGGGTTCTTGAACGTCACAGCCTCCAAATTTTTATTCAGCCGGCGAGCGCGGCGGCAATGGTAGCAACCATGTGTAGTTTCACGCCGCTGTTTTGTACAGATATCTACGATGAGAGCTGGACGTTTGCCGAATGAGTCATTGCACAAGCATACTAGGTATTAGGATAATGAAGAATATGTGGCTGACCAATTTCACGTGTATTTTGCTGGTGCCCCACAAAGAATATGCCGGGGCTTGGAATGTTTCAGTCACATGGTCTCCCTCTCGTCACCTTCTCACCTGCCCTCCGGGAGCGCGGTGCATTCCAGTGGCAGGTTGAGTGGCCCTGCTCTCAGTGGTCTGCCCGCAACTCCTCAGTGCCCTATCTCTCTACTCCTGTTCTCTCAATGAAATTCGCCAGTAGAGAGAGCGGCGTGGTCGTCATTTTTTGTTTTTCTTTTACTAACTCTAAAACCTTGTAAGGGCATAAATACTGCTGATGTCTGCTCGTAGTGGCCCCACTCATTTGTCCTAACTGGTGATAGCAGGTGGACGGCAGCAAGTACTGAGGAGAGGGGAATGGCGTGCTGAAAAGCATTGTGGGGGCGATCGCCCTTACCCCCCCCCCCTTTCTGCATCCGCACTGCATGCGGGTTCGGCCAACCTTTGATCAAGCGAAGATGCCATGCGATTGCGTTTTCACGTGAAGTAAAGCAGGTGACGTCACATGGAGGCGTCATCTCAAGAACTTTTATGGGTGAAGCACATTATAGAATAATAGCTGAACGGGTCAGCGGGCCCAGCGACGGAGTGAAGGGGCGAGCGGAGCTCAAGACAAAAGGAAGAGTATTTGGGTAGGCTTCAGAGCAATTTAAACGAAGATCAATGGAGACACACAGAACACGAGATTGTTATAGCTGGCCGTAATTTTATTTTCTTGTGTCTTTTGTCTACAGAGGCGATCCGCTTGCTGTAACAGAGAAGAAACGTGTTATTTGGAATGTGACAAGATCCTGAGCTAGTAATATCTGTTCGCGAAGCTGGTTCCAGGTATACACAAAGGCGGTGTGCTTGTAGACCAGATCTAGGTCAACGACGATATGTGTACCCAAGTAGTGCCGTAACGTATTGACATACAACGTAATTTGGGTATGGTAGAGAAGTCATGTTACCGGCGGAAGTGTGAGGTTAGATAGATGCCCCGGCGCGGTTTTCTAGTGGCTAAGGTACTCGGCTGACGACCCGCAGGTCTCGGGATCGAATCCCGGCTGCGGCGGTTGCATTATGGTGAAAATGCTGTAGGCCCATGAGCTCAGATTAGGTTGCACGGTAAAGAACCTACGTGGTCGTGATTTCCGGAGTCCTACGGCGTCTCTCATAGTGACAACGTAGTTTTGCGACGTTAAATCCCACATATCAATCATCAAATCGATCTAGGTTGGATAGATCATAGGAGGAGAGGCCAATTTCAATCGACGTAAGTTTGAAAAACAGAATGTATAGGAATCAACCCATGTAAAAACGTAATGCCACCTCATTCATGTCATGTTTGCTGCTACGTTGACCCGGAATGTTTCATGGACATGATTAAATGCGCTTTAAGAGCGCGGCGGAGAATACTTTAGTACGATAGCTTTAATTATCTCTCTAGATAAGAAATATGTCTTACAGCCCGCGTATAGGGAGCAGTCTCGACCGGCGAACTCACTTATGAGTCGACTCACACGGACTGACTCAGACCCAGATCGTGCCTCGAGTCTCTTAGTCCCGATTATAGTAATGGTTTGGTGAAATTTAGTGCGACTGAGTCCATTTGAAGAAAAGTTTTGGGAGTAGAGTCCGACTCAGAAACATTTTGGTGAGTTTGAGTCCGAGTGAGTCTAAAGCACTAGATATATTTGATGAGATAGTCTAAGTGAATTCTAGTATCCATTGACTGCCTATGGTCCATCTATTGCTCTTATGCATAGCTATTCCATTTATTTATATTCTTCTGTGTTCTGTGTGTCTTCATTCGTCTTCGTGTAAATTGCGCTGAAGCCTATCCAATTATGTATCAACTCGCCTGAGCCGAAGTGCTTTTGGAAAAAGAAGAGTAATTGCTGAGCCAATGCTCTGCTTGTTTCAGTGGTGACAGCGGAGTAAGGTGCCTATATGAAACAAGTTTCCAAGGTAGCAACACATTTCCCTTTCCTCCTCGCCTATGTTCCTCGAGCGCCCCTAGAAGGTTCAAAACTTTCATCAGAAAGCAAATGTTTGGCTTCAGTTGCTATGGTCAATAGCTGTAAATGAAACGAAATAGAACGAAATGAGTCGTAGAATAAATTGTTACCTTTATGAACATAAACGTTGCAACACAGGAGAAAGTGAGATGTGTCTTTCTCAACTCGCAACATTGTGCAGTTTTATATTTTACACCACTAGCCACGGCATCTTGCATCGTTCATCGTAGTTCATCCAGTTCTCCGAATATGTTTCGTTCGTGCTGTGGCAGAATTAATGCGCTTCTTGATGGATCCTGTCAGTGACCACAGGGCGTGACTTTGTGACGAGTGATTACAGCCGGTTGGTGCACCCACAAGAAAAAAACTACGGCCAGACTGGTACCAACGCTTCACTAGCAGCCCTCCAATGACTAGATAATCGTGATACTTATGCGGTGCTCAGAACTTCCTGAAAAGTGCACAGTTGTACTGGTGAGGTGTCTCGAAGCGGCACGTTTCATCTCATTCGTGAACTGGGCAAGTGTGAAATGTTTCTGAAGGTGCTTTTATTACACCCAGCTCTCTGTATACGTGCGTACGCACAAGTATTTGTACCAACTGGCGTGCACATAGACGCGCGCCTGGTGTTTGAATAAAAACCGACAAATAAACTCACTTTGCAGATCCGCGTCGACGTACGTTGATGTAGATGCACGAAAGCGTTCGCGTGAAATGATTTATAGCTATACTTCACGGCTTACTTCATTTCGGATAGCACAAGGTAAGTTGAAGACATCAAAAACGTTTTATGCTATTTTACGGCAACGCAGCATTGTTGAATAACACGGATATTGCTTTTAACGAGCACCGCGACACAATCTTGGTGAACTTGGCGCAAACTGAAACGCTCTTCCTATTCAGTTTATGTCCTGGCTACGATTTCGTCTTTGGTGACGGCAATAATCCTGCTGGAGCCATATGCGCATGCGGGCTCGTTTTGAACCTTTTGCATAGTAATTATTAACACCACCGGCCATTTGCAAGCTCACATGCAAGGAATGCACCAATTACAGTCGCGGATGACAGAAAAAGAGGAGTAATTGAGGGAGTTAGGAAGATGGCTCGAGAACAATGAGTGACGTTACCTCGGAAACTTGTTACATCTAGAGACCTTACAGCGGGGCGGAATGCAATGCCACCTGTATACCACATGGCGAATTCCATTGAGAGAACAGGAATAGAGGCGATGGGCGCTGAGGAGTCAGGCAGACCACTGAGAGCAGGGCCACTCAACCTGCCACTGGAATGCGCCACGCTCCCGGAGGGCAGGTACGAAGGTGATGAGTAGGGAGACCATGCGACTGAAACATTCCAAGCCCCGGCATATTCTTTGTGGGGCACCAACAAAATACGCGTGAAATCGGCCATCCACATATTCATTATCCTAATGCCAAGTATGCTTGTGCAAGGACTTATTTGGCGAACGTCCAGCTCTCAACATAGCCATCCGAAGAAAACAGTGGTGTGAAACTACACATGGTTGCTACCATTGCCGCCACGCTCGCCAGCTGAAGAAATATTTGGAGGCTGTGACGTTCAAGGACAACGTGACTCGTCGCACTGTGCCTACTTCGCTTTTTAGGCGAGAGCACTGCAAACTGCTCCTGCTGTTCTTCGCGCAGCAAAAACACTATCACTCTACCAATGGATGCCAGTGCTCCTGCACCTGCTCGCCCACTGAAACACGCCGGCTCTAAAAAGAGCACTTTAAGCGTGCTTTTGAGTGCTCCTGCCCTCCCAATGGAATTCGCCAACAGTTGAAGCTATAGGAGGGTTGCACTTGACGTCATCCGCTTGAGGCGCTAGCGGCGTTTGCCTCTAGCGCCATGTCAGTGGTCTGGGCGTGCCCTTTTTGAAGCGGCGAGCGGCATTGAGAGGTTGTGTGCGTACCGCTACGTACGGTACCAACGTGGGAAATTCGACTGAGTGCTTACGCGCGTGACTTTCGAGGTTCGGCGAAACTTCGCTACGAAGATAAGGTTCACCTTTGCGGCAGATATCGACCCGTTCCACTTCAGCAGCGATGAAACTGCGTGTGATGTGAAGTGTTATTCCCGCATCGAGCTCACGGACATTAAGGACCACTTTGTTGGCGGCCCAAGCTTCGCAACAAGGGACGAGCTTAAAGCCTATAAATTGATGGACGCCCACAACTATGTGACTGGCGGATGGGTTCAACAGCAGCGAGTTGAGACCTCGGAGACGGCCGCCGCGTCGTCGTCGGAAACTTGACTGGTTCTCTTTGCTCAGTGTTCGCACAAATATTTTTTTTTCACCGCGGTAGTGTCGCTTCACGAATTCTTTGTGTGGAAGGGCTTCACCATTTGCAAGAGTATGTGAGGTGATGCAATTGGCATAGTCCGTTCGTGCTTGAGCCCAAGTCGCTTGCGATCAAAAATTATCTTTGCTTCAGGGTCCAAAGACGCACGTCGGGCAGTTGCGCACCCAGAGATCACATACGGTCTCTACTGTAACTGATAGACGTTAATGTGATATCGCCGTTTATTTGCTCGACTCGTCACTGCATGGGTAAAGGAGAGCGCACCGCGTCACTGACGGTTTACTAACACACTGAAATCAGTAACACACCACACATACTTGAATGATACCGCTGATAAGCAGCGATCGCGGTCGTAGTGCGCGCGCTCGTCTCCTGCTACGTAAACGAAGCTTCATAGCACGTCGCGAAAACTAGTTTTTCACCACAAAAGCGAACCTCTATGATGTTGAACAGGCTTTGAACACTTACCGCAAATGAAATTAATTATTTAACGCACACGCAGTATATGTGTGGCTGAGCCACCCAAATCTTTTCGATTGGTTTACTAATCATTTTAGGTATAGAAAAAAAAGCCGACATCAGAAGCATTCTCGTGGCCAGTTTTTACTGGAGTGGTTGAAGCAACAAAATACGGCACAGTTCACCATTATTACCACAGTAATCTAGCACGGACGCGCACCTGTGAGTGTACCACAGAACACCTACATACTAGTTAGTGTACGTTCTGCGACTGCTTGCCCGCGGCGGCCGGGAGAGAGAGACCACAAAGGTGGATGCGCTGCCTCTTTAATGCTGGTGCTACCTGGTGGGCCACGTCCCTGTGCAACCCTCCTATATGCTGTCGATCGAGTGAAGGCTTTGCCTAAAGCATAGCGTTTCATACGATAATACCTAGAGCGGAAACAGGCGCTAGTGTCTACGCGGGCTCCTTCGCGGCGCTTGTACCAGTATATTCTAGGCACTATACTTGTACGCCCGTGGGAAATATGGGAAGTGCAGGCTTCGGGTGCGCTTTGGATGGATTACGTTCTTGAGATTCGCGACGCTCATTTTTCGGGTGTAAAACAACGTGATATGAAGTCAGATTTAATTTACACTTGCTTCAGTTATTTGTGTGAGAATTTGATGCAAAACGTTTTCGCGATCAGACGGCAAAAGTGAAAACTGGACGAATTCAATCATCGGGGTTCGAACCGCTGTGCCATTGTGTTCCAGATTTGGCATGAAGCTTTAATGAATTCTTTTTCACAACACTTGAAAGCAAACATAATTTTTTTTTCTCAAAATAATGTATTATGTATTTATGGAAATAATAGTACAGTATTAAGTGTGACGCACTTATTGTTTCATCTTCTGCGACGCTAGGTGCGTCGGTATCAGTGGTCCCAATGGTATGCCCTCAATACACCTCTGGTTTTGTTTCGAAGTCGAGTCAGCGGAGTGTCACGATGCGTCTACTCTGCTTCGTAATCGTTTTACAGCCGATTTAAAACTAGCTTAGGAAAGACGTGCTCGTGAAAACCGTGAACTCAAGGCAATATCCTGCACTGGCATGAGACGCTGCATCTATATGTGCAGCGGTGAGTGGGAAACGCTTCCTTTAACCGTCAAATATGAATCGTGAAGCTCCAACGCCACAGCAAATTAGTAGATCCAGTAGTTGTCAGCCTTTTCGAAAAACAAAGGCACTTATTCAGCCTCTTTCACCGCACCCCACTATCCGCGCTGCGTGAAGGACGAAACTGAAGCTATAAAAAACAGTCGGTAGACACTGCGCCAATTAACCCTATCCAATCCGAAGCCTGTAATTCCCATAATTCTCATGGAGGTACACGATCGCAGCGCCAGATTACCCTCTAGTTATTATCGTATGAAACTCTATGCCCCAGAGAAAGCTTACACGCTGGTGCCCTGCGCACGCTTCGCGGATAAAATGAGCGGCCGAGTGCTTCTTTCCGTAAAATCGCTGGCTCGTTCAACATGCCACGCATGCGCACTTTGCGTTCTGCTCGTTCGCTGAACCGCTCATCACTCTGTAGTAACACTATAGTGCCTAGAATGTACACGTACTCTATAGCAGCACCTGCACTGCTGATGTGAACAAACCGAAGCATCTGTCAACAAAAGAAAGGTTACCAATAATACCAGAAAAAAATTCAATAAAAGGCCACAATACCGTGCAAATATCGACACTTACCCACCCCAGATCAAAGCTTATGACAGAACGAAACGTAAAAAAAGACACAAAACGCTGTCAACCACAACAAAACGAAGGGCCAGGATCAATTATGTCTAGGGCGCTTCTTCCACCAACGCATGCATCTCGTAAACTATATGAAACGAAGCTTCCGCTGTCGTACAGTAGAAGAGGTTGACGGTAGCCACGGGACGGTTTTAAGCTCCGTCCCATAGTAGAGCAACTAGTACTCTAAATCGTTACCCACTTTTTCTAAACACATGTTGCGATAGCAGCGCGTAAGCCTGCACAAAGGATGGCGTCGCACCATTCATAGTAGAGTGCGAACTACTGTAAATCGTTAACAACTTTCTCCAAACACACATGAAGTCTGAGACCTACGGGATGGATCTATGCTCACTCAAAGTACAGTACCACGTACTTTAAATCATTAAAAACTTTTTATGAACACCTTGTGTTGACGCCGATGGCCCTTTTTAGTGTTTGGTGAGGCAATTAAGGCTGTCTAATTAATTATGAGCCTAAATAGACACTCACGCGACGTCTGAATGTGGCCGTGACTATCGACCTCCCGAAAGCAGGGAGAAATCCAGGATATTTCATTGATTGATTGATTTGTGGGGTTTAACGTCCAAAAACCACCATATTATTATGATATACGTCGTAGTGGAGGGCTCCGGGAATTTCGACCACCCGGAGTTTGTTTACGTGCACCCAAATCTGAGCACACGAACCTACAAAATTTCCGACATTATTAGAAATGCAAGCAATCGAGGAGTCATGCACGCAAAAGCCCAGACTTATGATCATGACATCCTTTAGTGTCCAGCAGAGATCGCTTTACGTGCACGTGAACGACAGAGAGGCAAAAGTAAGAGAGCCTCTGGAAGAAAAAAAAAATTGGCAGCATATCCACGGAGTGAATGATGGAGAGTGGGGCGAAGCATTCGTGCGTCCATTCGTTCTTGCTTCCGTCCGTCCATGTGTCCGTATGTGTGACCGTCCATGCGTCCATCTGCCCGTCCGTGCGTGCGTCCGTCCCTGCGTTCGTCCATGCATCCGCCCCTGCGTCCGTTCATGCGTCCGTTCATGCGTCCATTCATGCATCTGTCTATGTGTCCGTTCGTCCATCTATTCAACACTCCAAGTACCACCATCTCGCATCTTTTCATCATATATTCCCCATATAGAAGCACCGCCATCCAGTGGACATTTCAAGGACTAAACGAGAGTTGGCGCACGCACACTTTCTTACGGTTTGCGCTTCGGGTCTACTTCCCACCTTTAACCACCTCGAGTTCATGGTATATACTAGTTCACTGTATTCATGGCACTGCGGCCCAATGCTCGCTATACCATTCTAAAACTAAGCAGGTTACGCCCAGCGATTATAACGTAGCAACCCTTTCTTGTCAGGTAGTGCTCAATGTACATTCCAATGGCTGCTATTGGGATCGCAGCGTGCGCGGTAACTAAAAGCCGAATGCTCCTGTCTCTCATTCCCCCATAGCTACCGTTGGCGGGTACACTGAGCACAATTTTTTATTGTTCAATAACGCACAGAAGAAATCTCTGACCGGCACCACCTTGGATGTAAATATGTTACACACTACAACGGCTACGAGGGATGAACGGGTGCCGCTATAAAGAGCTTCGCCCCTAAAAAAAGAGAGGACAAATGCGACGCGGATAAATTCAGAAGGCAGGGATGGCGGTAGACACCGCAGGCACGCAAATGCGTGCGCACATACAGACGCAGGTTGGGCTGGCCGGCTCAGAAGAAACACCGTCGATGTCGATGAAAGTTTTCTGCGAAGAAGCTGACGCAGAAGACAAACTGCGTACGAGCATCTGCCGCAACGCAAGATATATATGTGTGTGTGTGTGTGTGTGTGTGTGTGTGTGTGTGTGTGTGTGTGTGTGTGTGTGTGTGTGTGTGTGTGTGTGTGTGTGTGTGTGTGTGTGTGTGTGTGTGTGTGTGTGCGCTTTCGGTTAGACTCAACATTTTTGCAAATATGAAGCAGTAGGAATTTTGTCGTGGCAATTGAAAGGCATCAAGATTAGCAAAATTGTCATTACTATCATAATGCTTAAATTTCAATTATATACTGCTGGTAGAATGAAGAAAATGGTGCGTTACACAAGTGATAAACAGCTTTGAAGGCGGCCGTGTAAATTACAGCAGTAGTTTCTGTGGGCTGAATTGAGGGAAGGATACACATCTCTGAATTTGCAGAAACTCTACGGCTTTCGGCTCTCCCATAGTCGAGTACTAAGTACTCGAAATCGTTGCCCACTTTTTCTAAACACACGAATTTTCAACAAGACATGTTTTCAAGGGTCTCTGGAAGGGCTTTTTCACTTTTTGTATGCAGTTGTACTACAACTAAAGTAAGTCTTTTTCACCACTACTCAAGCGAAGAACACCGTATTGAGAAGTAGATACGACACTGCAATCGCAGCGACGTGTATGTTAAAAACCTCACAATGGAATGTAGACTTTACGGTAGAAATAATAATGCAATGAGTTTGTGGAAACAAGCATCAAAAGCCTTTTCGAATTGCCTTCGGGAAAGTACTGTAGGTGACATAAGCGAAAAAGATGTTCATAGTTGAAATATGCTGTTATAAATCGATTATAGTAAGCCCAGTCATTTCAACGTGAAGGTCTGTAAGCTAGTAAGCTATCGCAGATAAAATGCCATTAGAAAGCATAATCTTGTATGTCCTCTAGAAGAGAATCTATGCATGTGTTTCCAGTTTTGATTTAATCAATGTTGCCAAATGAATGACATGCTCGCTCGTTCGGATGTCATTGGAGATAAGTAGTAGTTTACAAAGACGGTCCTCAAGGCCGATCTAGGTGTCGCCGCAGAGACAATGGTAAACACACAGCAAATCGCTCTCTTGGCCCTCTTTCTTGCACAGATATCATAGGCGAATACTCTACGCTCTTAAATCGTAGACATCTCCGACACGTGACGATGCCCGCGAAACGTTGAAAATGCCGATGCGTCGCCTCTAACCCATTGGGGATAGGATGCATGACCTATATACAA
Organism: Rhipicephalus microplus; assembly: GCF_043290135.1. Classification (NCBI taxonomy): domain Eukaryota; kingdom Metazoa; phylum Arthropoda; class Arachnida; order Ixodida; family Ixodidae; genus Rhipicephalus; species Rhipicephalus microplus. The sequence goes on along the minus strand of NC_134705.1, from coordinate 90,874,655 downwards.
GTCGGCAGACAGCTACATATATTGTTGGAAGGGCAACGTGACTGGAGATGGCAATGCAGCGTGGAAGCGCTTGTCTTTTGGTACGATTAACCTGCAAGAATTCAACAGTTAGGAGAAATAGGGCCGGACTCGGAAAAATTTTTAAGCCTGAATGGCAGCTTCGATAACGGAGATGAAATTCTATAGAGAGGAAAACCGCGTTTGATGAGCCATTCTGTCTGATTTAGAAAGCATATATAGTTCAAAGCGGATCAATCACTCGGTAGGCACGTAAAACCCACTGTGACCTCACAGAGGTAATCTGAAGTGGCACTAAATCAGGTTAGGCAAGTAGAAAATTCGCTAAAACAATTCTTTGGCGTTTATCTTCGACATCCCCACGTGTGTAAGTATCAATGTTTAGTTTTTGTTTTTGTTTTTTCGTTTTTTTTTCTTGGTTCAAAGTGTTAGCTGATCTGCCGTTTTCTGGCCGTCACATGGGTGTGAAAGTTGAAGTTTTCCTTTTCCGTTCATGTTTTCCAATAGAAATTCACTAGCGAGTCAGCGCTGTGGTTTGTCGCCCCTCCTTCTGTTGTGTCGGGGTAGTCGTGCGCTGCGTTAAAATATGTTCAAACACACCAAAAAGTTACTCACTCGGACTCACTCAGACTAAACTCGACCTGTGTCCGAGTGATTCTGAGTAAGTCAACTCATGACTCCGTTAGCTTTGAATTAGATTTTAAAATCGAAGCATTTCTTAGCGAACTTCAGCGACTTTGAGCGTATCTATCTATCTATCTATCTATCTATCTATCTATCTATCTATCTATCTATCTATCTATCTATCTATCTATCTGTCTATCTATCTATCTATCTATCTATCTATCTATCTATCTGTCTATCTGTCTGTCTGTCTGTCTGTCTGTCTGTCTGTCTGTCTGTCTGTCTGTCTGTCTGTCTGTCTGTCTGTCTATCTATCTATCTATCTATCTATCTATCTATCTATCTATCTATCTATCTATCTATCTATCTATCTATCTATCTATCTATCTATCTATCTATCTATCTATCTATCTATCTATCTATCTATCTATCTATCTATCTATCTATCTATCTATCTATCTATCTAGCCGCCTGCGACTTTTAGCTCTCCTGGCTGTTTCGATGATTGCATCGATACAAAACATGGTATGGCATAACATGATTCTATGAATAATATATTTGACTATTCATAACATGGAAATTATGACATGTGTGTCATGAATGTCATGACTCATGATTTACATTCCATGGTTCTGCAGCTCTTGCGGTGGTTTCGTTCACATGGCGTGTTGCAAAACTGGTATGGTATGGAATGATTGCATCGCGAACACAAGTGACAGACCCTAACATCAAAATCATCACATGCGTGTCATGTAACAACATGACTATATGGCACGTTCATGATGCGTTTGCGGCCATTTCGCTAGCATCATAAATACGAAATTTGGTATTGCAGTACGTGAATAGACGACGAAGGTATGTGACTGGTGCAAACATGATAATCATGAGATGCGTGTCATGTAACAACATGACTGTTGGGCACGCTCACGATTCGCTCGCGGCCGTTTCGCTAGCGTCACATATACCAAATTTCATATTACGGGGCGTGAATGGATGACGGAGGTATTGTTACGCTGAAGCGGACGTGTGAAGAGAGGAAGAGGAGAACGAAGTGGTCTTTTTGGAAGCAGCTTGGTGTCGGCGCGACTACCCTTTGCCATTCGCTCTTCAATGAACACGCCACATCGTAACAGTTTTGTTGAGAGGTGCTGGGTACGATAACGGCGCCCCCGACGAACGGCGACTCATCGACCGCTGAGGTGCAATACCTAGAGCTTCGCCGAAGCCTACGACTTGCTGGTCTGCCGCCTGCAATGGCGTCTCACGACAACAATGATAACGAGCCACCTGCTTTCCGCATACCGCGACAGCCCTACACACAGCCTCCATCCTTCGCTGGACAAGCTGCAGAAGATGTCGACTCGTAGCTCAACTCCTACCAACGGGTGAGTAGGTTTAATGGCTGTGATGCCACCGGCCAGCTCAATAATGTGGGACTCTTTCTCAAAGAAACCGCATCTGTATGGTTTGAAAACCATGAAGAAAGCTTTAGGACGTGGCGGAAGTTTGTCGATGAAATCAAGTTGTGCTTCAGGGATCCGGCAGCGAAGAAGAAGCATGCCGAGTAAGCTCATATACAACAAGCGCAAGTTCCCGAGAAACATCCACGACTTATATCAATGAGGTGCTCAAGTTGTGCAGGGTACTGGACCCCTGGATGACAGAAAAGGACAAGCTTGGTCATCTTCTAAAAGGTATCGCGAAGAACATTTACCAGTTTCTCATCGCAAAAGAAAGTTTGAAGCGTGAAACTGATGTTGTCAAGCACTGCCATACGTTTGAAGCGCTGAAAGCGCGGCGAATTACGCCAAAATTCGGCCGCCTGTCCAACATCACTAATGTCTCCAGTGTCTACGTGCATCCAACCCCATCGTATCTCGCGTCCATGAATCGCCAAGTAGTGCGCGAAGAGCTTGACCTACGCGAGGCGGCTTCTCGGCCGGTACCTAATGTCCGAGAACCGTTTCCTCCCTGCGACTTAAGCGCTACGACTATCAACGTCGCCTCCCTTGATGCCTACAACTATGCGCTTCGTCCTCGAGGGCGAAGCCAAACTATGCGTCCGTACTACCCATTGGATGACGAATATGCGCGCATACCACCTACCGGTTATCAGGCATGGGACGGCCGGGCCATTCATCCTTCTGCTGACATCGGCGCACCTCGCAAACGTCCCATATGCTTTCACTGTAGCATTTGCGGTCATGTCGCCCGATTCTGCCCCGATCGCCGTCAAAAGCACACTCAAAAGCACGCTCAAATTGCTCTGTTCAGAGCCAGCGTGTTTCGGTGGTCGAACAGGTGCAGGAGCACTGTCATCCATTGGTAGAGCGAGAGTGCTTTTGCTGCGCCGAGAGCGACCAGGAGCAGTTTGCAGTGCCCTGGCCTGAAAAGCGGAGTAGGTACAGTATGACGAGTCAGGTGGTCCTTGAACGTCACAGCCTCCAAATTTTTCTTCAGCCAGTGAGCGCGGTGGCAACGGTAGCAACCATGTGTAGTTTGGCACCGCTGTTTTGTCGCTGTTTTGTACGCATGGCTACGATGAGAGCTGGACGTTTGCCAAATGAGTCATTGCACAAGCATACCAGGTATTAGGACAATGAGGATTATGTGGCTAACCGATTTCACGCATATTTTGCTGCTGCCCGACAAGGAATATGCCGTGGCTTGGAATGCTTCGGTCGCATGGTCTCCCTACTCGTCACCTTCTCCCCTGCGCTCCGGGAGCGCGGCGCATTCCAGTGCCAGATTGAGTGCCCTGCTCTCAGTGCCCTGCCCGCAACTCCTCAGTGCCCTGCCCCTTCTTCTGTTCTCTCAATGGAATTCGCCAATAGAGAAAGCAGCGTGGTTGTTACCTTTTGTTTTTTTCACTATCTCAAAAACCTTGTAACGACATAAATACTGCTGATGCCTGCTCGCAGTGGCCCCACTCTTGTCCTAACTGTTGATAGCAGGTGGATGGCAGCAAGCACTGTACAGAGGGAGATGGCGTGCTGAAAGGCTTTGCGGAGGCGGTTGCCACTACCACCCCCACCCCCCACCCCTTTCTGCATCCGCACTGCATGCGGGTTCAGCCAACATTTGATCAAGCAAAGATGCAGTGCGATTGCGTTATCACGTGAAGTAAAGTAGGTGACGTCACTTGGAGGTTCAAAAGTGTTGTGGCTCGGGCGAGTTGGTTATCCATGAACTTAGCTTCTATTAGCGCGGCACATATGAAAAGGAAAGAATAGCGCCTATCTGTCTTGACGTCTCTGTATTCTTTCCTCTTTCCTTTTCATATGTGCCGCGCTAATAGAAGCTAAGTTCACTTGGAGGCATCATCCCATAAAGTTTTATGGGCGAATCACAACAGAGAATGATAGCTGAGCGGGCTATCGGGCCCGGCGACGGAGCCAAGAGGCGAGCGGAGCTCAAGAGAAAAGGAAGAGTAATTGGACAGGCTTCAGCGCAATTTAGACGAAGACAAATGGAGACACACAGAACACGACATTGTTACGCGTGGCCATAATTTTAATTTTTTGCGTTCATTGTCTACTGACGCGATCCGCTCGCTGTAACGAAGAGGAAACGTGTTATTTGGAATGTGCCAAAGACTGGAGCTAGTGAAGATTGTATATGTTCGTGAAGCTAGTTCTAGGTGTACACAACGGTGGTGTGCTTGTAGACCAGAACTATGTCAACTACGAGATGTGTACCCCAGTAGTGCCGTACGTATTGACATACAGCGTAAATTGGGTATGGTACAGACGTCATGTTGCGTCTCTCATAATCAAATGGTGGTTTTGGGACGTTAAACCCCACAAATCAATCAAAAGTCATGTCACCGGCGGAAGTGTGAAGTCAGATAGATGCCCCATCGCGGTAGTCTATAGTGGCTAAGGTACTCGGCTGCCGACCCGCAGGTCACGGGATTGAATCCCGGCTTGCACGGCTGCATTTTCGATGAAGGCGAAAATGCTGTTGGCCCATGTGCTCAGATTAGGGTGCACGTGAAAGAACCTCAGGAGGTCGCAATATCCGGAGTCCTATGGCGTCTCTCAGAGTCATATGGTAGTTTCGTGACGTTAAATCCCACGTATGATTGATTGATTGATATGTGGGGTTGAACGTCCCAAAACCACCATATAATTATGAGAGACGCCGTAGTGGAGGGCTCCGGAAATTTCGATCACCTGGGGTTCTTTTGCGTGCACCCAATTCAATATCTCACATCATCATCATCATCATCATCATCAGCCTGACTTTGTCCACTGCAGGACAAACGCCTTTCCCATGTTCCGCCAGTTAGCCCAGTCACGTGCTTGCTGCTGCCAATTTATACCCGCAAACTTCTTAATCTCATCTGCCCACCTAACCTTCTGTCTCCCCCTAACCCATTTGCCTTCTCAGGGAATCCAGTTAGTTACCCTTAATGACCAGCGGTTATCCTGTCTACGCGCTACAAGCCCGGCCCATGTCCATTTCTTCTTGATTTCAGCTATCATATCCTTAACCCCCGTTTGTTCCCTAATCCACTCTGCCCTCTTCTTGTCTCTTAAGGTTACGCCTGCCATTTTTCTTTCCATTGCTCGCTGTGTCGCCCTCAATTTAAGCTGAACCCTCTTTGTATCTCCAGGTTTCTGCTCCGTAGCTAAGTACCGGCAAGATACAGCTGTTATATACCTTCCTCTTGAGGGATAGTGGCAATCTGCCTGTCATAATTTGAGAGTGCTTGCCAAATGTACTCCACCCCATTCTTATTCTTCTAATTACTTCAATCTCGTGGTACGGCTCTGCGGTAATTACCTGCCCTAAGTAGACATAGTCTTCTACAACTTGAAGTGCACTATTACCTATCTCGAAGCGCTGCTCTTTTCCGAGGTTTTCGTACATTATTTTCTTTTTCTGCAGATTAATTTTAAGACCCATCTTTCTGCTCTCCTTGTCTATCTCCGTAATCATGAGTTGCAATTCGTCCCCTGAGTTACTCAGCAATGCAATGTCATCGGCAAAGCGCAGGTTACTAAGGTACTCTCCATTAACTCTTATCCTTAACGGTTACCATTCCAGGCTTCTAAAAACCTCCTGTAAGCACGCGGTGAATAGCATTGGGGAGATTGTGTCCCCCTGCCTTACACCCTTCTTGATTGGTATTCTGTTGCTTTCTTTATCAAGCACTATGGTAGCAGTTCATCCCCTGTAGATTTCTTCATGGATGTTTATATATACTTCATCGACGCCCTGATTATGCAGTGTCTGCATGACGGCTGATATTTGTACTGAATCAAACGCTTTCTCGTAATCTATGAAGGCTGTGTATAGTAGTTGGTTATGTTCTGAGCATTTTTCTATTACCTGATTGATAGTATGAATGTGGTTGATTGTTGAATATCCTGTTCGAAATCCTGCTTGTTCCTTTGGTTGATTGAATTCTAATGTTTTCTTAACTCTGTTAGCAATTACCTTTGTAAATAGCCTGTATGCTACAGAGAGCAAGCTGATCGGCCTGTAGTTCTTGAAGTTCTTGTCATCTCCTTTCTTATGTATTAGGATGATGTTAGCGTTCTCCCAAGACTCGTTACTCTTCCAGTCAGGAGACACCTCGTAAACAGGGTAGCTAGTTTTTTCAACACAATCTCTCCTCCATCTTTCAGCAGATCTGATGTTACCTGATCCTCACCAGCAGCTTTGCCTCTTTGCATGCTCTCCAAAGCTTTTCTGACTTGTTCTATCATTACTGGTGGGGTGTCATCTGGGTTACTGCTAGTTCTTATAGTATTAAGGTCGTGGTTTTCCCGGCTACTATACAGATCTCTGTAAAACTCCTCCACTATTTTAACTATGCTATCCATATTGATAGTTATTTTGCCTTCTTTGTCCCTTAGTGCATACATCCGATTTTTGCCTATCCCAAGTTTCCTCTTCACAGCTTTGACGCTTCCTTCGTTTTTCAGAGCGTGTTCAATTTTTTCCATGTTATACCTTCTTACATCGCATACCTTACGCCTATTAATCAACTTCGAAAGCTCTGGCAGTTCTATTTTGCTTGTTATACTTGATGCTCATGATTTGACGCTTCTTAATGAGATTCTTCGTTTCTTGGGAAAGCTTGCCAGTGTCCTGTCTAACTATTCTGCCTCCAACTTCTACTGCACACTCCGTAATGATACTCGTCAGATTATCATTCATTGTATCTACGCTAAGGTTGGTTTCCTCACTAAGAGCCGAGTACGGGTTCTGAAGCGAGACTCAGAATTCCAGTACTTTTCCCTCTCAGGGCTAGCTCATTGATTGGCTTCTTGCGTATCGGTTTCTGTCGTTCTTTTTTCAAGTCTAAGTGAATTCGAGACTGTACCATTCTATGGTCACTGCATCGTACCTTGCCAATCACTTCCACATCCTGCACGATGCCTTGGTGTGCACTCATTATAATGTCTATTTTGTTCTTATTTTCGCCATTAGGGCTCTTCCCTGTCCACTTGCGGTTTCCTCGTTTTCGGTAGAAGGTATTCAAAACCTTAAATATTGCGTTTTGGGAATTCTACTAGTAGCTCTCCTCTGGCGTTTCTAGTACCGATGCCATAATCTCCTACTGCCTGGTCTCCAGTCTGCTTCTTCCCTACATTTGCATTAAAGAGTCCCATCAGTATAGTATACTGTGTTTTTACCTTACTCATTGCCGATTCCACGTCTTCATAGTAGCTTTCAACTGAAGCGTCATGATGGCTAGATGTAGGTACGTAAGCCTGTAGCGCCTTCATCTTGTATCTTTTATTCAGTTTAATTACGATACCTACCGCCCTTTCTTTAATGCTATAGTAGTCTTATATGTTGCCAGCTATGTTTCTGCAAATTAGGAACCCCACTCCCAGTTCTCTTCTGTCAGCCAAGCCCCTGTAGCAAAGGACGTGCAGATTTTGTGCTCATTCACAAAATCCCACATATCACTCATCAAATCAATCCAGGTTAGGTACATTATAGGGGAGAGGCCAATTTGAATCGACGTAAATTTCAAAAACAGAGCGTATAGGAATCTACCGATGTAAGAACGTAATGCCACCTCATTTATGTCGTGTTTGCTGCCACGTTGACCCGGAATGTTTCACGGACATGATTACATTCGCTTTAAGAGCGCGGCGGAGAATACTTTAGTACGATAGCTTTAATTATCTCTCTAGGCAAGAAATATGTCTTACAGCCCGCGTAAAGTGAGCAGTCTCGACCGGCGAACCCACTTATGAGTCGACTCACACGGACTGACTCAGACCCAGATCATGCCATGAGTCTCTGACTTAGTCTTGATTATAGTAATGTTTTGGTGAGTTTGAGTCCGACTGAGTCCGCTTGAAGAAAAGTTTTGGAAGTAGAATCCGACTCGGAAAAATTTTGGTGAGTTTGAGTCTGAGTGAGTCTAAAGCACTAGATATATTTGATGAGTTAGTCTCAGTGAATTTCAGTTTCTATTGACTGCCAATGGTCCTATCTATTGCTCTTATGCATAGCCATCCCTCTTATTTAGATTCTTTTGTGTTCTGTGTGTCTTCATTCGTATTCGTCTAAATTGCGCTGAAGCCTATCCAATTGTGTATCAACTCGCCCGAGTCAAAGTGCTTTTGGAAAAGGAAGAGTAATTGCTGAGCCAATGCTCTGCTTGTTTCAGCGGTGACAGCGGAGTAAGGTGCTTAGATGAAACAAGTTTCCAAGGTAGCGACACCTTACCCTTTTCTCCTTGACTATGCTCCAGGAACGCCCCCCCCCCTCAGAAGGTTCAGAACTTTCATCAAAAAGCAAATGTTTGGCTTCAGTTGCTATGGTCAATAGATGTAAATGAAACGAAATAGAACGAAATCAGTCGTAGAATAAACTGTTACCTTTATGAACATAAACGTTGCAACACAGGAGCCAGTAGGATGTGTCTTTCTCACCTCACAACATTGTGCAGTTGTATATTTTACACCACTAGCCACGGCATCTTGCGTCGTTCATCGTAGTTCATCCAGTTCTCCGAATGTGTTTTGTTCATGCTGTGACAGAGTTAACGCGCTTCTTGCTGGATCCTGTCAGTGACCACAGGGCGTGACGTTGTGACGAGTGATTACACCAAGCGGCTGGATACTCACTTCGTCCAGGTGGGCCATTTCGGATGCATGCCATTTCCTTCCAAGTTTACGGCCGTTTGTCTGCCGACCACGGAGGCGCCGTGGTCAGCGACAACGGTGCTCGGACCGGTGGAATAGGCTATTTGGCTCAAACATGGTTGACCCGCGCTTCAACTACGTGGATATGACCCCGAGGTGACGGCATGGACCTCAGTCCCCACCAACAGTGACCAAAGTTCGACAATTTCGCCGAAAATTTTGTGCCAAGGCTTGATTCAAGTTGCGGAACGCCGCTCCCGAAACAAAGCCAAGACGACAGCGTGTGATGCCGCTCCGGCCGCCGGCGTGTCGGTCGACAACACGAACGCTCCCACGACGCTCGCCACGGGACGCAAAGGCAAGACATCCACCACGTGGAAGCCGCGTCCAATGCTGAAACCTGCTCCCGAAGGCTACGTTATAGTAATCGAACCCAGAGAACGCGTTTCTTTTCTCGACGCGTTCACGGAAACCCGCTACGGCACTGCCATCTCGGCATACCTCGGGCCGGAGCGAGCCCGCCAAATCGCCATGCTGCCATCGTGGGACCAAAACATCATTGTCGCGCCTACCCCGGACATCGAGACGGCGAACCTGCTCATGGGGTACTTAGCAGTGAATTCGGAGAAAGGGTCAGTCCTGCTCCAGGGTTACCTAAAGCAAGATGGCGGCAACATATGCCACGGAGTGATCGTGGTCCACAACACGGACACCACGAAAACTCTTCAACATCGAGTCTGCCAGCGTGCCGGCACCATCGCGGAAATCCATCGCGGAAATCCAGAAATTCGGGCCAACCAACAAGGCACGCATCACCTTCGCGGGTAAGGTGAAGCCACGTTACGTGCACTATGACAATATGGTCGTCTCCATGCAGAACTACTACAAAACTATCCCGGCCTGCAGCTGATGTGGAGCCGTCAGGCATCGCACGGATGCATGCTCAAATCTGCAGCCGAACACATGTTAACTCTGCGGACTTCATGCTCCGCTAGTGGAGAAGGTGCGGGCCCCTCACGTATGTGTTCCTCGGTGTTCCGTGTGTGGTGGCACCCATGACACTAACTCCTGCAAATGTGCGGCGAAGTTCCGAACACCGAAGATGACCTCCCCAAAAGAAGGAAAAAGAAACCGGCACCAAAGAAGACAACCTCACTACCTACAATGATCTGGTTAGGAACTTTTACCTCAGACGGCGAGCCTTTCCCCCACCTCACCCCAAGCTCAACCGGGCACAGGCCACCACTTTGCGTCTACTTCAAACAAACACGTATCCCTCACCTGCCCGCTTTCACCTCATATTCCCGGACTTGTACACAACCTCCCACTGCCGGTGCTGCGGCACTCACCCGGCTACGCTTCCGCACATGCTGTGGGATTGCCCGGCACATTGCAGACACACTAACCATGACACTTTCGTCAAAGCTCCATGAGGCTCTGCGGAGCCCCGCTCTTTACGACCAAACCTGGGTGACCCAGCACGCCCGTAAGGCAGCGTCGAGGCAAGCACTTGACGTTCCCTCATGGGAGGCTTAGGCCCGGCCACCTAAACTTGCTGGTCTCTTATAATAAAGTTCATTTCTCCTCCTCCCAAGAAGACAAGCCACCATCACGGGTTACCCAGCGACCAGCCTCGCCGGGACAACTCGAAAAGTGACAAACCAGTACCACCTTCTGGGGGTGTTGGAATGCGTCCGTGGACGGAGTAACCACACGGTTACCCTGAGAAACGAGCGACGGAGGCGCACGGCATGATTGGGGCCTAGGTCAACACCGTGATTAGTCCGAGTGGGGCTGCCTCTGGTGCCTCCCTTCCCCCTCCCCTCCAAATGGCACGGAGCGCGGAACAAAATGAAATAGTAGCACTTAGGACCCAAAACGAGATGCTACTAAAGAAAATTACACTGTTAGAATCCAAAATCAACCAGCTTCTTTCTACCCCCTCCTGCCCTTCGGCTGAGGTAATGAAAAGTGAGCTCGTGGCCCCAGAAGCGGCAACAAGCGCGGACCCCGCATTCGACACACGTTTCGAGGCCCGTATCAGAATCACAGACACCCGATTTGCCACCATGGAAAACCAAATATCAGTAATGATCACCGCCATGTCCAAATTGCAGGAGACAATCATCACGGTGATAGCCCAGCGAATTTCGCATTTCTCGCGCCCCTCGCGCTGGACTGGCGGTCCCTGCAAGGACGTTTCTGGCCGCTCAGTTAACACTTCTAGACGCAACATTGAGATAGATGATTATGACAGCTGTTCGCTCTCCGGTGTTCAGGACCCCTCTCTCACTGCGAATGCTGGCTCCGGAGCAGCGGCACAACAATCTCACCTCAGTCTAACTCACCATGGCGAGCATGGCGAGCTGCCCCAAGGTCAGGCGCTTTCCGAAAACCAATTCGGCCAACCCTATGAACATTGTTCAGTGGAATTGTCGAGGCTTTCGGTCCCGCACGAAGCAGGTGCATCTACGACTTTCCCTATGAACTCTTGACTCACTTCCGGTGGTGGGCCCTCCAGGAGCCAGGGAGTGGCGCCACCCTTACAAATTACATCACTTTCCAGTAGGACCCTTCTTCCTGCGTCTGTGTGCATAAAAATTATACAGCTAACCTTGTCGACTTGGAACTTTAAACTGTGTATTCCTACATGATTGTGAAAATTCTTCCACTCAATAAACAAGATGCGCCTCTTTACATCCTTAACATATATTGTTCACCCATACTTAAAAGTGTAGCGTTCGCAGCACTCTTCAGTCGTGACCTGAAGGCTGCCGGCAGGGATCCCCTGGTGATCGAGGGTGATTTCAACCCTCGCAGCACACTATGGGGATATGTGCGTGATGAGAAGCGTGGGCGCAAGCTGGCGGAACTTGTGTCCACGCTGGGCCTCACTCTTCACACTGACCCTGCACATCCAACGCGGGTAGGTAACTCCATGACTCGGGACACGTGCCCGGACCTTACCTTCACCAAAAACATTAGACATACAATCTGGGCCAACACAGATGAAGCCCTTGGCAGTGACCACTGCATACTCAAAATCTCCATCACAACCTAACCAATGGCAAGACCCTATGCTCAAACCCGCATACCCGACTGGACATAGTTTCGGAAAACCTACCCTAATCTGGCCACTACTCGCGAAACAGGTTACCACGCATGATCAAAAGAATTAGTCACACACGTTAGTTCGACGAAAACTCAAGTTAAACTCTCAGAGGCTACGCCCTAGGTGTACAATCACTTCCTTCACCTCTGGGAGGCGTGGCACAGCCTCGTCCGCAGATGGCACGGAAAAAAACACAATCCGAAATTCAAAATTCGCATTCCCGAGCTTCGAGCGGCAGAGTACGCGGCCCAGCTCGCCGACTCAAATTGGGTAGACCGATGCAACACGGCTGCTATACAAATGTCCAGCCGGAACACTTGGCGTCCCTTTCGCGCCTTGATTGATCCGACACAAACTAGAGCCGAGACACAAAAACATCTCCAATGGGCGATCTATGCCTGCGACAGAGACACCTCAAAATCAGCATGCAAACTACGCGATCAGTAGCTCTGTGTCCGACGTGACATCTAAGAGCCAGCGCACTCGTATGCGGGTTCGGAGAACGCGGAGCTAGATCAAGCGTTCCAGCTCCATGACCTGAAGCCCCGACTTAAATGAAGCGAGGAACGGCGCCGGGGAGAGACAAAGTAACAATGAAATTACTGGGCCAACCTTCCCGACCCGGCCTACGACGCACTCCTCGGGTACATAAACTCAATCTGGCTTGGTGGCGCACCCCTTTCAATTGAATGGAAGACCGCCCTGGTCACTTTCATTTCGAAAGTCGGCAAAGCCATAAACACGGACAACCTTCGCCCCATCTCTCTCACGTCTTGTGCGGAAAAGCTGATGGATACTATAGTGCGAGATCGCTTAATTGTCCGATTTTTTGTAAAACCAACACATATTTGCCGAGACAATGTTCGGGTTCCGCCCGCACCGGTCCGCACATGATGTCCTGCTTCAATGAGACCGTGAAATTCTAAATCCTGTCGAATACCCTCTTAATGACAAGGCAGTACTCGCCCTTGATTTGAAGGAAGCCTTTGACAACGTCACACATGACATAACACTGAAGCACCTTTCCTAAACCAACTGTGGACACAACATGTTTCAATACATTCGACAATTCCTCTTTGACCAACAGTCATACATCCGAATACAAGATGAAGAACACAGCCTCTATCGATTAGGTACGAGAGGCACCCCACAGGGTGCGGTCCTCTCACCCGTTTTGTTTAATCTGGCTATGATGAAACTCCCGACTCAGCTGGATAATGTTGAAGGCATACAGCACGCGCTGTATGCCGACGATATAACCTTTTGGGCTAAACACGGATTGGTAGGAGACCTAGTAGCCAACCTGCAGCAAGCGGCGGAGATCATGGACGCCTACGGCCGCCGCTGTGGCCTCCAATGCTCCCCGACCAAATCGGAATTTGTGCACATACGCCCCTCGGCAAAGTGCACTGCCAAAATTGAACTGTCCTTAAGAAGTGAACCAATCCCAGAACACAATGAAATTAGAGTACTGGGTCTGTTTATTCATAAACATCGCCGAGTCAATACAACATTGACAAAACTGCGTAAGGTGGCGGACCAGGTGGGCCGTATGGTCCCCCAGGTTTCCAACAACCCCGGAGGGTTACGTTGCAAAGATGCCTTGCAGCTGGCGCATGCATTCGTAATCATTCGAGACCTCTACTCAGCTCCTTACCTCCACCTGCGCAAGTTTGACGAGAACGCCCTTGAGGTGATTCTCAGGAAGATGTAAAAGCGTGCCCTCGGTCTCTCAATAACCTCGTCCAACCAGCGCCTTTGGGCCTGGGGATGGTAAACACTTTCGCAGAGCTCAGGGAGGCACACTTGACCAAGCAATACACGAGACTTTCGAACACTCCGTTGGGTCGCCGCCTATTAGCCCGACTACACATCCACCACCAAGGGAGAAGGAAGAGCGAATACGCATCCGAGAAGTATTGAGATACGCCCTGCACATGCGCCCTCTTCCGGCCAACATGACACGTTACGATCACAATGGCAGGCGCCTTGCGCAGGCGGAGGCACTAGCCTGCCGCTATTGGAACAAACACGGCATATTTTACGTAGACGCCTCCGGCCCTCATCGCGGAGGGTGGTACACGGCTGCAGTCGTCCACCAAAACATCGCGGTGAATGGTCTCACATTCAGAGCACAGGACATAACACGTGCGGAGGTAGTCGCCGTTGTGCTAGCTGCCGCAGACCAGGACTCGTGCGTCATCATTACGGACTCGAGAGGGGCCTGCAGAAATATTCAACGTGGATACGTCCCATACGTGGCGTACCACATCTTACAAATGAGCAATTACGTCGGGGCCCCCGCGTCCCGTAGCATCATATGGGCTCCAGCTCACACCGGCCTCGAAGGCAATGAGAGATCGCTAGGTGGCGTCGAGGAGCGCAGACGTGAAAACGTTGGCTCCCACTTTTCTAAATTTTTTCGGTCGTTTCTTTGCTCCAAGATCACTTGGCTTCGTGCTTATTCGAACAAGCAAGCTCTGCGGTTTCAGTGGAGACGCCATTTTTGGCGGTGAGTGAACTCTTAGACATATTTTTGGACTTTAAAGTTGCGACGCGGCGAGCGTCCCCGTTAACCCTAACCACACCTAGGGTTGGCGAGGAGTACCAATGTTACTAGATACTTTTTTCGAAAAAAGTATCTAGTAACGTTCAGGAGTACGGCCGTTACACGTAGCCAAGGGCTCAGCCAGACGCGGCAGCTACTGGATCAACCTCCGTACGTCGCAGCCGACAACCAGGCACTGAAAATGCCTTCCACGATAACCGTGGAGGGAATGGAAGTAAGCGCGGAGATCTTCGACGGACCAGGATGGGCCACCGCCATGGGACGCCGAAGACAGACGACTCCGCCGAACGAGGAGCTAGCCACTGGTACGGTCAAGCACAGCAACCAGCCGAAGCACCCCAGGGGCTTTAAAAAAAGTCAATCGGCACTACACCGTGTGGTATCCGCTTCCAGGCTACCCCGCCTACCCAAGGACCAGATCAGGGTAATTACGAGACCCAGAGGAGCATTGGACGTAGCCCGAGTCGACCTCGTTCTGCTGGCGAGAGCCGTCATCATGGCCACCCAGATCACCGACGAACAAGCACGGGAGGACACGATCTGCCCCAACAATATGCAAAACATCATTGTTATTTTTACGCCGTACCAAAATAATGCTACATCATACGTGAACGTGCAGAAACTGCACACAAACCAAGGCTCGTTCGAAGTAGCCGCATACGTGGCCGCGCCCGATAATACATGCAAGGGCGTCATCAAGAACATTGACCTTTCCCTTGACGACGCAACGCTCAAACGCCTGATTGTGCACGACCGAAATCCCACTGCCATCGAGGCAAGACGCATTAAAAAGACCAAAGTAGTCGCAATCCTCTTTGACGGGTTGCGCGTTCCGAGCACAGTGATATGCGGAACCACCATGGTTCCCTGCTCGCTCTACAAGCGAGAAGTCGATGTTTGCAGAACGTGCGGAGGAGTCGGTCATCACGCCGATGTTTGCCGGCACACAAACACAACGAGCAAGAAATGTCACAACTGCGGAGAAACGCTACAGGAAGACGGCGTGCATCACTGCGAGCCGAAATGAAGCTTTGCGATGGAAATCACCCCACCGGAGATCGCGAATGCAAAAGACGCTTCCACATTCCATACATAGTGAGAAGGAGAAGAAGACGCAGAAAGCAAGAGCGGCAAGCACAACAGCGTCAAGACGCACCAACATCTGTCACGTTTAAGGAACCCTGCCGCAACCAGGTGCCGGGACGGGAGAACGCCTCGAGCGTCCATCACCGATCTCCATCCAGGGGGAGATCCCGATCCAGAGCGCGTTCCCGATCCAGAAGGCGTTTTCGATCTAGAGACCGTTCTCGTTCCGGAGGGCGCCCCTCGACCTTGTCGGGATCCGACAACCGCCTGTCATCTCGGGAGTGCTCCAGATCCTGATCGAGAACGACACCAACAGCCACGCAGCAGCAGCAGCCGAACAATGGCTCCTGGGCCAGCAGGGTTGCAGGTGAATCACGAAGCAAAAGTAGCCAGCCCAAAGGTAAGGCACAGCCAGAGCATGCTCCCGATTCTCGTATTGTAGCGCTTGAACAAGAAAACAGGGCCCTCAAGAAGGAACTTGAAGAGCTCCGGGCCTCAATAGCTAGAATAGAGAGCTGCCACGGAATTAATCTGTCAAGCTCACCGGCACCACCGACAACACGCTCACAACAAACGATCCACAACACACACAAACGCAAAGCCGTAGACAGCGACAGCGACATGACGGAGGAGATCGAGATGGTCTCGATAGAAAAAGAAGCCCCACTGAGAAATGTCGAGTCCGCGACAACTAAGCTCAACGACAAAATTGATACGTTGGCGAACACGCTTGCCAAGTTTATGGAAACCTTTAAGACTTACACTGACAAAGGTGACCAGAGGCTCGTGAGCCTGGAGAAGATGGCAGCCAACCAACCTGTAGCAGGTGCTCCTCAGAAGCTAAGCGCGGACAAACCAGCGCTTACGGCAAGCGTGCCGAGCATAACTTCTAGAGCTAAAGTCCGACCAGTCAAAGCACGCAATCTCGCGGGAATAACGAGCCGCGACGCACACAAGCTACCAAGCCAAAATGGCTGCTGACCGTAACGAGATTAAGATCTGGCAGTGGAACTGTAACTCACTTCAGAAACGCAAAGCAGCACTAACACAACTATTGCTAGCATGTAAAAAAAGCCGCATATAATATTGCTACAGGAATGTGGAGAAAGCAAAACTGCTAAAAGCATTGGCATACAGGGGTACAGGGTAGCCAGGCCGACCCTGCACCCCGAGCAGAACAAGACGCGAGGAGTGGCTACCTTCACCCGGAAGGACGTAATGCTCACCGAAAGGGACGCCCCCGTATACAAAAAAAAAGGCCTGGAAACGGTCCTGGTAGAAATCTTACCACACAGGGCCGTTAAAAGAAGCATCTTTGTACTCAATGTTTACAGTACTCCATCAGATAAGAAAAGAGATTTCAACAGACTACTTACCTCGGCGGTAAAAATGGCGGGTGACAATCCGCTCATAGTAGCGGGTGATTTTAACGCCAGGAGTACCAAATAGGGATACTTAAAAAGCGAAGGCAAAGGCACCAAGTTAGCAGAAAGCGCGAATGCGCTGGACCTGCAGCTGATAAACAACCTTGCCCTCCCTTCAACAAGAGGTAATTCGGTACAGCGGGACACAATGCCGGACTTAACCTTCACCAAGAACGTCAGAGCTACCTGGGATAACCTCGCCGAAGACCTAGGTAGCGACCACTGCATCCTGGAAATTACCGTTGAGAACGAGGCGAAAGCGCCAAGAAAATTCAAAATCACAGACTGGGACCAGTTCCGTAAAATACGGGAGCAGAAGGGCAATACAGAACTATCATATGAAGCCCTCTTAAATGAATTAAAAATGGCAGCGAATGAGGCCACCAAAGAAGTCGAGACTGATGAATCCATCCAGGCAATGGACTCTCACCTGGCCAGTTTGCTGCAGAAAAAGCATGACCTAAAAGAAGCGTGGCGTAAAAACAAGCTCAACAGATACTTACGCACAAAAATCGTGGACCTTGGCCGCGAAATCGAATCTCACGCCAAAACACTCTGCGCCCAGCAGTGGAACAACACATGTGACAAAGCAGATGGCAAAATGAGGAAGGGAAGCAAATGGGGGCTGCTCAAACACCTTATGGCGGACAGCGACAAACCCACCAGGGGTGGCACCCAGCTGCAAATAGAACGATTGGTGCACAAGCACGCCCAGGATAGTGGTGGATCGCAAGCTCTTTTCAAAACGCTAGGCCAAAAATATCTCCCACTGGAAAGCAAATCAGTAGCCTGGGAAAACAAAAATCTCTCATATGGAGGTCGACCGCAAGAAAAGCTAGACGAACCATTCAGCGAAGCTGAAATAAGGTACGCTCTACAACAACTCAATGGCAGATCGGCGCCAGGGCCAGATGGAATCGACAATAAACTGCTACAGAATCTAGACGATAAAGCAATTGTAATCATTACTAAGAAGATAAATGAGGCATGGGAAACGGGTACCATGCCCAAAGAATGGCGTAGTGCCAAGGTTTCGCTCATCCCGAAACCTGGAAAACCGCTGAGCATCGAAAACCTAAGGCCCATATCACTCACATCTTGCGTTGGAAAAGTAGCTGAGCATGCAATACTCAACCTTATCACGGACCACATTGAGAGCAATGGGCTCTTTCGACACAACATTATTGGCTTCCGCAGGGCACTGTCCACACAGGACGCCATGTTGATGTTAAGAGAACACATATGTTACGGCCTCTTTCACACGCCCAAAGCCATATTAGCCCTGGACCTCGCCAAGGCATTTGACACCGTAAAATATGAACACATACTGGGTGAATTATCGCACATGAACCTAGGCGAGAAATTCTACAACTACATTAAAGGCTTTCTGGCGAACCGAACCGCCACCATACGCATAGGAGAGCAATGCGGCGAACCCAAACGACTCGGAAATATTGGCACCCCACAAGGGTCAGTGCTCTCGCCATTGATCTTTATTGTGGCGATGCACAGGTTGTCGGAGAAGCTCGCTCAAATCCCATCCGTGCACCATGCCATATACGCGGATGATATTACCATATGGGTCCCATGTGGCCACTCATATGGTGCCTTGGAAGGAATTCTTCAACAAGCACTGACTACAACTGAAGAATTTCTTAAGCCAACTGGACTCGCACTGTCCCCCACTAAATCTACTCTAACGCTCTTTCACCCTCGACGAAATTCGGGCGAAGAGGAGCAGCAAGTAGTGCTCAAAGCTGAGACCAACCAAACGATGCCGCAAGTATATACAGTCAAAGTACTAGGGCTAACGTTAAGCGCCAAGGAGGGCCACAACAAAGAAGCACTCAAGCGTCTTGAAAAAAGCACGAACAATTTTTCAAGAGGCATTGCTAGAATCGCCAACAAGAGAGCAGGCCTCCTAGAAGACAACATCATGAAGGCGTATCACGCCTTTCTCGTAAGTCACGTAGCATACGCGTTCCCGTTTCTGAAACTTACGAAGGCTGAAATCAAAAAGGTCGACTCCATGCTTCGCAAGGGACTGAAAACGGCACTTGGCTTGCCCAATAGCACAAGCAACGAGAAACTCGAGAAACTTGGTCTGCACAACACAGTCGAAGACATTTTTGAGGCACAGAGAATGGCACAGATCACACGCCTGTCGTTGACGCAGGCAGGCCATCTCATCCAACGAGACGCAGGCATTTGCCCAATTTTTCAACCAGATAAAAGAACACAACTTGGTAATGACGTGAGGAAACACATTAGGGTTGAGCCAATCCCCCGCAACGTTCACCCTACGTTCACCAAAGGGCGAAGGAAAGACAGAGCGAGGGCGCTCATAAACAAGGCAAAAAAACACAACACGCACGCGCTATTCGTAGATGCCGCCCGCTACTATGGCAGGGAGGCGTTTGGCATAGCGGTCGTTGATATAGACGGAAACCTCATAAACGCGGCAACCGTCCAAAGAAGCCATGTCCACGAAGCAGAGGAAACGGCGATCGCGCTAGCATTGCAAAGCTGCCAAGCCTACTCCACAATATACACAGACTCTAAGACGGCGGCACGAACGTTCGCGGCTGGCCTAGTAGCTAGAAGCACTGGAAAACTCACCGTCAACGTAATAAGAGAGTACGAGAGCAAAGAAACCCTTGTTAAGGAAGAGAAAGCTCAAATCTGCGTATCCTTAATTGTTCCCAGCCTACATGGGACAGTTACCGGGACTCGACCACTGCAATCCCAACGAAGAGGCCAACCGCCTGGCGCGTGAGCTCACACGCCGCGCCGCGGACAACGACCCCTCGATGAGTGAGCAGTACGAGATTCTCTGCAGCCAGGACAAAGCACTCACATACCACGAGATCACTTCACATTACCGGGGACAAAGACGTGCCTTCCCAGCACCGCACCCAAAACTTAACAAAGCACAAGTTCTAACTCTCAGAAGATTGCAAACACGTACGTACATAACACCATCCACCTTACACAGAGTCGACCCCAACACACCACCCACATGCTCCCTTTGCAACCATCCCTATTGCAATTTCGAACACATGCTCTGGCTGTGCCCTACCCATAGCGCAGCACAACTGAATACCCAAGAGGCTTGGCAGGAAGCCCTCAAGAGCAATCAATACAAGCTGCAACTACAGGCGGTCCAGAGGGCCCGGGACATCGCTACAAGCCTTCGGCTGCCAGCGCCATCCTGGGCGGAGCCTCCAGGCTGAATTAAGGGTCGAATGGCCCTTTCTCAGCCTCCTCAGGATATGTTTAAATAAAGTCAATCTCTCTCTCTCTCTCTCTCTCGAAGGCAATGAAACGGCAGACGCTGGCGCCCACGCGCTCACTCTCCGGGCAACACCTTCAGACCTTGCCGGAATAGATCCCGAACCTAATCCAACCTTAACATCTCAAGAAATTACTGAATTCTATCAATTCGGCCACGCGATTTATCATAAACCCTGTAAGGGCTTTACAAAGGCAGAGGAACGCTTACTCCTCCACCTTTACACCAAAACACTGCTGTGCCCGGCAGTTTTGAAATATCTTGATCCTGCGTGTACAGAAAAATGTCCGCACTGTGCAAAAAAGTCCTCTGACATATTCTACGTGTTGTGGACATGCCAGTCAACTCCGCACCTCACCTCAAAACCAAACCTGACCCGGGAGGACTGGGAGGCAGCCCTGATCATATGTTCCGACCTGGTGAGCCAGAAGGTCCTGGTAACCGAGCTCGAGTCCCGTTGGCTGCCAATGGACTTCTGTAACGAGGAGCCCACCTAGTGTGTGTGAAGGGTGGCCCGCATCGGCCCATCTCCCTCCTACTCCCGGTATATGATAAAATAATAAAGTTTTCTCTCTCTCCCTCTCGCGCAAACTGAAACGCTCCTCCTCTTCAGTTTATGTCCTGGTTACGATTTCGTCTTTGGTCACGACAATAATCCGGCTGGAGCCATATGCGCATGCGTGCTTGTTTTGAACCTTTTGCATACTAATAGATAACACACCAGCCATTTGCAAGATCACGTGCAAGGAATGCACCAGACGCGGATAAAAGAGAAAAAGAGGAGTAATTGAGAGAGTGAGGAGGACTGCTTGAAAACAATGAGTGACGCTACCTAGGAAACTTGTTTCATCTAGGGAAATTACAGCAGAGCGGATTGCTGCGCCACCTGTGAAACACACTTGAAGCTACTGTCGATCGAGTGGAGGCTTTCCCTAGAGAACGCTCCCACGCTGATGCCATGCGCACGCTTTGTGATCGAAATGAGCAGCCGAGTGGTTCTCTCCGTAAAATCGCTGGCTCGTTCAGCATGCCACGCATGCGCAGTTTGCGTTCTGCTCGTTCGCTGAACCGCTCATTACTCTGTAGTAACACTATAGTGCCTAGAATGTACTCTACAGCAGCACCTGCACAGCTGATGTGAACAAACCAAAACATCTGTAAGCATAACTTGGCAGATCCCACGTGCAATAGGAGTCAATGATATGCAAAGCATATATGACACTTTAAAATGACCACAGTGTTATGAGGTGGAAGTAAATGATGCCGTACAAGACTTTCGTGTTAAGATTGTCATGTTTGAATGTGTCATTTACCTTCTTAACCTATTCACGTCACGTGACACGAAATTTAATATATGTGGAGCTAGCGAAACGACTGTGAGAACGCTATGAGCGTAGTGTGTTGCCATGTTCTTACATGACACGCGTGTCAGGGTTATCATGTTTGCACCAGTCATATACCTTCGTCATCCATAGATGTCACGGACGTAACACGAAATTTGGTATAAGTGGAGCTAGCAAAACGGCCACGAGCGCATCATGAAGGCCCCAATTTACTCCAATGTAGCGGTGACGCGCGCGCACGCTGGGCACAGCGACGCTACGTTACCAAAACGCGAGCACTCTATAATCTGACGCCAGGCGCGGCCAGCGTTCGTCGGCGTGGCCCGACGGCAACCGGCGCGAAATGCGACATGCTGCATTTCGCGCCGATGCATTACCCAGACAACACTGCGTCTCCGTCTTTTCGTCACGGACGAACGCCGTACGTGCTGAGACGCGCAAGCGTCAAAGCAACGCAGCGCGGCGCGCGTGCAGCGAGTATATGGTAGGACCGCTGCCTGGCGTGACCCAACGAAATGAACGCCAGTGAGCACGCGCACCGCGTCACGTTGAAATTTATTGGCGCTTTGGCTGTGGCATGTAGTCATGTTCTGACATGACACGAATCTCATGATTATCACGTTTTCATCAGCCACATACCTTCGTCATCCATTGATGTCACGTAATACCAAATTTGACATATTTGAAGCTAGCGAAACAGCCGTGAGCGCTTCATGAGTGTGGCATGTAGTCATGTTGTTACATGAAGCGCATGTCGTAATTATCATGTTTGTATGTGTCATTTACCTATGTCGTTCATTCACGTCCCGTAATATCAAATTTGGTATAAGCGAAGCGGCAGCCAGCGCATCGTGAGCGTAGCATGTAGTCACGTTGTTACATGACACGCGTCTCGTGATTATCATGTTTGCACCAGGCACATACCTTCGTCATCCATTCATGTACCGTAACACCAAATTTGGCATATGTGACGCTAGCGAAATGGCCACGTGCGCATCATGAGCGTGGCATGTAGTCATGTTGTTACGTGACACGGATGTCATGATTTTATGTTAGGGTTGGTCGCTTGTGTTCGCCATGCAATCATGCTATACCATACCAGTTTTGGGACATGCCATGTGTGCGATGTGCAAGAGCTGCAGGACCATGAAATGTAAATTACGACATTCATGATATCCACGTCATGATTTTCATGTTATGACTTGTCAGATATGTTCTTCGTACAGTCCTGTTATGCCTTACCAAGTTTGGCATCGATACCATTATCGAAACGGCCGGAAGAGCTAAAAGTCGTACGTGGCTAGATAGATAGCTTGACAGGGTCAAAGTCGCCTAAATTCGCTAAGGAAAAAAAGGTTACCAGTAGTACCATTACCAGAAAAAAAATAAAAAGCAGCAATACTGTGCGAATATCGACTTTTAAGCACCCACCAATCAAAGCATATGACAGAACGTGACGCAAAAAAAAAATAAAAAAAATAAAACGCTCTCAGCCAGAAAAAAATAAAAGGTCAGAATTAATGATGTCCAGGACCTTCTTCCCCCAACAACAGGCCTCTCTAAACTACGTAATGGCGATGCATCCTGGAGTGGTGGTTGTCCTGCATGTTGTGGTGGGTAGGGCCCCCGGGACGGCTTAAAGCCCTCCCCGTAATCTAAAGCGTTACCCCTTTTCCAAATCCCCCCCCCCCCCCCCCGGTCTGTCAGCTCCATGGGACGGTGTTAAACTTTCCCATAATAGAGTACTAAGTACCTTAAATCGTTAACTACTCTTAAATGCAAAGCATTTTTAGTGAACATCGGCGACTTTGAGCGTATCTATCTATCTATCTATCTATCTATCTATCTATCTATCTATCTATCTATCTATCTATCTATCTATCTATCTATCTATCTATCTATCTATCTGTCTGTCTATCTATCTAGCCGCCTACGACTTTTAACTCTCCTGGCCGTTTCGATAATGGTATAAATACCAAACTTGGTGTGGCATAACATGAAATCATGAAGAACATATCTGACTAGTTATAACATGAAAATCATGACATGTATGTTATGAATGTCATGCTTTACATTTCATGGTCCTGCAGCTCTTGCGGTGGTTTCTTTCACATGGCATGTGGCAAAACTGGTATGGTATGACATGATTGCATGGCGAACGCAAGTGACAGACCCTTATGTGAAAATCATGACATGCGTGTGACGTAACAACATGACCACATGCCACGCTCATGATGCTCTCGCGGCCGTTTCGCTAGTCTCACATATACCAAATTTGGTATTACGGTACGTGAATAGATGACCAAGAAATGTGACTGGTGCAAACATCCATGATATGCGTGTCATGTAACAACATGACTACATGCCGCGCTCATGATGCGCTCGCGGCCGTTTCGCTAGCTTCACGGGTACCAAATTCAATATTACGTGACGTGAATAGATGACGACGGTATATGACTGGTGCAAACATGATAATCATGAGATGCGTGTCATGTAAAACATGACTACATGCCACGCTTATGATGCACTCGCGGCCGTTTCGCTAGCTTCACGTGTACCAAATTCGATGTTACGTGACGTGAATGGATGACGACGGTATGTGACTGGTGCAAACATGATAATCATCAGATGCGTGTCATGTAAAACATGACTACATGCCACGCTTATGATGCACTCGCGGCGGTTTCGCTAGCTTCACGTGTACCAAATTCGATGTTACTTGACGTGAATGGATGACGACGGTGTGTGACTGGTGCAAACATGATAATTATGAGATGCGTGTCATGTAACAACATGACTACATGCCACGCTTATGATGCACTCGCGGCCGTTTCGCTAGCTTCACGTGTACCAAATTCGATGTTACGTGACGTGAATAGATGACGACGGTGTGTGACTGGTGAAAACATGATAATAATGAGATGCGTGTCATGTAACAACATGACTACATGCCACGCTCATGATGCGCTCGCGGCCGTTTCGCTCGCTTCACTTGTACCAAATTCGATGTTACGTGACGTGAATGGATGACGACGGTGTGTGACTGGTGCAAACATGATAATAATGAGATGCGTGTCATGTAAAACATGACTACATGCCACGCTTATGATGCACTCGCGGCCGTTTCGCTAGCTTCACGTGTACCAAATTCGATGTTACTTGACGTGAATAGATGACGACGGTGTGTGACTGGTGAAAACATGATAATAATGAGATGCGTGTCATGTAACAACATGACTACATGCCACGCTTATGATGCACTCGCGGCCGTTTCGCTAGCTTCACGTGTACCAAATTCGATGTTACTTGACGTGAATGGATGACGACGGTGTGTGACTGGTGCAAACATGATAATTATGAGATGCGTGTCATGTAACAACATGACTACATGCCACGCTTATGATGCACTCGCGGCCGTTTCGCTAGCTTCACGTGTACCAAATTCGATGTTACGTGACGTGAATAGATGACGACGGTGTGTGACTGGTGAAAACATGATAATAATGAGATGCGTGTCATGTAACAACATGACTACATGCCACGCTCATGATGCGCTCGCGGCCGTTTCGCTCGCTTCACTTGTACCAAATTCGATGTTACGTGACGTGAATGGATGACGACGGTGTGTGACTGGTGCAAACATGATAATAATGAGATGCGTGTCATGTAACAACATGACTACATGCCATGCTCATGATGTGCTCGCGGCCGTTTCGCTAGCTTCACGTGTACCAAATTCGATGTTACGTGACGTGAATAGATGACGACGGTGTGTGACTGGTGAAAACATGATAATAATGAGATGCGTGTCATGTAACAACATGACTACATGCCACGCTCATGATGCGCTCGCGGCCGTTTCGCTCGCTTCACGTGTACCAAATGCGATGTTACGTGACGTGAATGGATGACGACGGTGTGTGACTGGTGCAAACATGATAATAATGAGATGCGTGTCATGTAACAACATGACTACATGCCACGCTCATGATGTGCTCGCGGCCGTTTCGCTAGCCTCGCGTGTACCAAATTCGATGTTACGTGACGTGAATGGATGACGACGGTGTGTGACTGGTGAAAACATGATAATTATGAGATGCGTGTCATGTAACCACATGACTACATGCCACGCTCATAGTGCACTTGCGGCCATTTCGCAAACTTCACATATGCCAAATTTGGTATTACCTGACGCCAATGGATGACGAAGGTATGTCCCTGGTGTAACATGATAATCATGAGATGCGTGCCATATGAGAAAATGACTACGTGCTACAGTCACGGCGCCAGTGCATTTCGTCGTGACGTGGTGCGCGTGCTCGCCGGCGCTCATTTCGTCGCGTCACGCCGGCGTTGCCATGCCAGGCGCCTGCCCTGCTTATACTCGCAGCTTATCCTTATGCTCGCGTAGCTTTGACGCATTCGCGTTTCAACGCGTCTGGCGTCCCTCCGTCACGAAAAGAGGGAGCGCATCGACGCGAACTGCAGCATGTGGGATTTCGCGCCAGTTGCCGTCGGGCCGCGCCGACTTACGCTGGTCGCGCCTGGCGTCAGACAATAGAATGCTCGCGTTTTTCTAACGTTACATCGCTGTGCCCAGCGTGCGCGCGCGTCAACGCTACAACCACATGTACCAAATTTTGTGTCATGTGACGTCCATCGATGACGAAATTTATGACTGGTGCACACATCATAATCCTGACACGCGTGTCATGTAAGAACATGACTTCATACCACGCCCATAGCGTGCTCGCGGCCGTTTCGCTAGCTCCACATACACTAAATTTGGTATCACGTGGCAAGAATAGATGACGATGCTACATCCAAACATGATAATTGTGACACGGAAGTCATGTACGGCGTCATTTACCTCCACCTCATAACGTTGTGCTGATATTAAAGTGGCATACCAACATTTCCGATTCGTGCTTCGCATATCATCGATTCCCACTGTACGTGGGATCTGCAATTTTTTAGATCATGGTGTTAATGCTGTTTATGATCGCGGTGTTCAACATAGCTATCACAAGTAAGTTGTGCTCTTCGTGGTACCCTGTAAAGTTGTGCTTTCGAATATGAGTCAAGAATGCTCGCAAACCACCGAGGTAATTTTTTCTTGAAAGAGTTGACAGCATAAGGTAATCTATCAAGAACTTCTCTGGAGGAACTGGCACAGGGGCAGGAGGAGGGAGATCAAGTCAACCTTCTTCGAATATCGCTGTGCTAATCAATAAAATAT
The DNA here is from genome assembly GCF_043290135.1 of Rhipicephalus microplus. Classification (NCBI taxonomy): domain Eukaryota; kingdom Metazoa; phylum Arthropoda; class Arachnida; order Ixodida; family Ixodidae; genus Rhipicephalus; species Rhipicephalus microplus. Next base: position 90,847,828 of record NC_134705.1, on the reverse strand, counting down.
TCAAATGGTTCATGAATGACACTGCCTTGCCTTACGCCTGAGTACAGACGCGAGTATAAACGCTAATCTAAATCAGGGGGATAGCAATGCTGAAGATAAATAAACAGGACCTTATGTCGTCAAGAAAAAGAAGAAGTGATTCGGACTCACTTATCAAGTCTATATTGCGCTTTGGATTCACTTGGACTCCGACTCACCGAAAGATTCCTGAGTCAGACTCATTAGGACTCAAACTCACCAAAATATTACTATAATCTGGACTCAGTCAGAGACTAACGGCACGATCTGGGTCTGAATCAGTCCGTGTGAGTCGACTCATAAGTGAGTTTGGTAGTCGAGACTACTCACTTTACGCGGGCTGTAAGACGTACTTCTTGCCTAGAGAGACAATTAAAGCTGTCGTACTAAAGTCTTCCCCGCTGCGCTACTTAAAACGCATTTAATCCCGTTAATAAAACATTCTGGGTCAACGTGGCAGCAAACACGACATGAATGAGGTGGCATTACGTTCTTACATCGGTAGATTCCTATACATTCTGTTTTTCAGACTTACGTCGATTCAAATTTGCCTCTCCCCTATGATCTATTTAACCTCGATTGATTTGATGATTGATACGTGGGGTTTAACGTCTCAAAACCACCATATCATTATTTGAGACGCTGTAGTGAATGACTCCGGAAAGTTTGACCACCTGGGGTTCTTTAACGTGCACCCAAATCTGAGCACATGGGCCTACAGCATTTTCACCTCCATCGAAAATGCAGCCGCCGCCGCCAGGATTTGATCCCACGACCTGCGTGTCCCCAGCCGAGTATCTTAGCTACTATACCACCACGGCGAGGCACCTACCTAACCTCACACTTCCACCGGTATCATGCCTTCTGTACCATTCTCAAGTTACGTTATTTGTCAATACGTTACGGCAGTACAGGGGTACCCGTCTTGCAGTTGACATAGTTCTGGTCTACAAGCACACCGCCTTTGTGTACACCGGGATTCGCGAACAGATACAACCTTTACTAGCTCCAGTCCTTGGTACATTCCAAATAACACGTTTCCGCTTCGTTACAGCGAGCGGATCGCGTCTGTACACCACCGATGCAAAAAAAAAACTGAATATAATTACGGCCAGCCGTAACAATGTCGAAAGCGTGACGGTGATGCCCCCTTTGACAAGCTCACCTTCACCCATATTTTCGCACCTCTCATTTGTTGATCCTCTTTACCGATGCTTGACAATTCCACGCCTAGCGCACCTCTTATCGGTTCGCCCTTTCCCCCGGGCCTTGACGCCCCGTTCCCAACGCACCTATTTTGGTTCACCCTCTCCTTCGAGCATAGCGATCCTCGCCATATACTGTCGTGGCATAGCACTTCTTCTATGTCTTCCACACTCGCCACGTCGCAAGACCCCGTGACCAGCACTACGACAACGAACGGGGAAGCCTCGAATAAGAACAGCCTTCGCTGGTCCAACAGTTTGCAACGCCCCTCGCGCCTCAACGTGGGTCGGTCGCCTTCCTACCACATACTGAAGGGCTTTGCCCGGGGCAATCGCCTCCCCCGCCAACTTTGCATACGCACTGACTGTGTGTTCGGCCAACCTTTGATCAAGCGAAGGTGCCATGTGATTACGTTATCACGTCAAGTTACGTAGGCGACGTCACATAGAAGCGTCATCCCATGAAGTTTTATGGGGAAGCACATTAGAGAGTTAAAAAATTGGCAGATACCACGCGCAGTGGGAATCGATGATATGCGAAGCACGAATGAGAAAGGTTGATATGTCACTTTAAAATCAGCACAACGTTAGGAGGCAGAGGTAAATTATGCCGAACATGACTTTTATGTCATGGCTAACTATCATGTTTGGACGTGCCATTTACCTTCGTCATCTATTCACGTCACCTAATACTAAATTTGATATCTGTGGAGCTAGCAAAACAGCCGCGAACACGCTATGGACATAGCATGTAGTCATTTTTTACATGACACATTTATCATGATTATACTGTTTGAACGTGTCATTTACATTCGTCGTCTATTCGTATCACGTAATATGAAATTTGGTATATGTGGAACTACTGAAACGGCCCCGAGCACGCTATGAGCGTAGCTTGTAGTCATGCTTTACAAGACACACATTTCATGATTATCATATTTGAACGTTCCATTTACCTTCGTCGGCTATTCATATCACGTGATACCATATTTGGTATATGTGGAGCTAGCAAAACGGCCGCGAGGGCATCATGAGCGTGGCATGTAGACATGTTGCTACATGGCACGCATCTTATGAATATCGTGTTTGCACCCGTCATATACCTTTGTCATCCACTGCCGCCACGTAACACCAAATTTGGCATATGTGGAGCTATCGAAACGGCCGCGAGTGCATCTTGAGCTTGGAATGTAGTCTTGTTACATGAAACGCAGAAAAATCTGCTGTGTTACCTTTTACCAGAAGACTTCACGACCAGCTCAGCCTCTCGGTCAACCAGACTGTAATTCCTGTTGTGCGCAAGCATTGTTTGCTTGGCATAACATTGAACCGCATGCTAACCTGGGGACCTCATACTTCCAGCATTAAAAGGAGCGGGTCAACCGGACACTGAATGTTCTCCGATGTATTACAGGAACCAGATGGGGTGGCACATCAGAAGCACTTCTGAAGATTCATAGAACTCTTGTTCGACAAGCCATCGCATGTGCGTTACCAGTGATGCAAAGTATGTCCGAGACAAATCAGCGTAAACTAAACAACATCGTAGCCCGCAGTCTGGGCTTACCGCGCACAACTCACAGTGGACTCGTAATCGCAGAAGCGAGAGAACCATCAATTCAAGTTCTTCGCATTCAAGAACTCTGCCGCCAATTACTCCGCTTATCGCAAAGACATTATTCCCATCCGCTTCGTGAAAAACTTATTCAAAGAAACGGGCAAATTGGTAAATGCTGTATCTGTTCGCGAATATGGTTCCAGGTGTACACAAAGGTGGTGTGCTTGTAGACCAGAACTATGTCAACTGCAAGATGGGTACCTCTGTACTCCGTAACGTATTCACATATAACGTAACTTGAGAATGGTACAGAAGTCATGATACCGGTGAAAGTGTGAGGTTAGATAGATGCCTCGCCGTGACGGTATAGTAGCTAAGGTACTCGGCTGGCGACCCGCAGGTCATGGGATGAAATCCTGGCGGCGGCAGCTGCATTTTCGATGGAGATGAAAATGCTGTAGGCCCATGTGCTCAGATTTGGGTGCACGTTAAAGAACCCCAGGTGATCAAACTTTTCGGAGTCATTCACTACAGCGTCTCAAATAATGATATGGTGGTTTTGAGACGTTAAACCCCACGTATCAATCATCAAATCAATCGAGGTTAGATAGATCATAGGGGAGAGGCAAATTTGAATCGACGTAAGTCTGAAAAACAGAATGTATAGGAATCTACCGATGTAAGAACGTAATGCCACCTCATTCATGTCGTGTTTGCTGCCACGTTGACCCAGAATGTTTTATTAACGGGATTAAATGCGTTTTAAGTAGCGCAGCGGGGAAGACTTTAGTACGACAGCTTTAATTGTCTCTCTAGGCAACAAGTACGTCTTACAGCCTGCGTAAAGTGAGTAGTCTCGACTAGCAAACTCACTTACGAGTCGACTCACACGGACTGATTCAGAACCAGATGGTGCCGTTAGTCTCTGACTGAGTCCAGATTATAATAATATTTTGGTGAGTTTGAGTCCTAGTGAGTCCGACTCAGGAATCTTTCGGTGAGTCTGAGTCCAAGTGAATCCAAAGCGCAATATAAACTTGATAAGTGAATCCGAATTACTTCTTCTTTCTCTTGACGACACACTCAAAGAAAGCGACAGACCCAGCGCTATAGGTATATCCGAGTCTCAACGGATCGCACCAAGGAAAAAAAAAATTATAACGAACTCACACAAACTCACTTCACAAACGCTACCTTATTTAATCTACATAACTATTCCTACACAACACGTCTAATACAACTAAAAGTAGTTTTACCACTTGGAGGCAAGCTCGTATCGTAACAAGCAACTCAACAAGAAATGCACAACAAACAAGACATTTTCACAACACGCTGGAACTATTAGTCTGTTCGACCCACTTAAAGATCACGCATAACACTTTAACGTGTGATGCAAACTCCTGTACAGTCATTCAGTTCACAGAGACTACTTGAGTTGCAATACAACAACAACAACAACAACAACAACAACAACAACAACAACAACAACAACAACAACAACAACAACAACAACAACAACAACAACAACAACAAAACTCAACCATATGAGACAGACAAAACCTGCTTTTCAGTTCTCAAGCTCACAAGGCTGTCACTAAGGCACCTGAAAAAAGAAAAAATGACAGCATATCCACGGAGTGAATGATGGAGAGTGGGGCGAAGCATCCGTCCGTCCATTCGTTCTTGCTTCCATGCATCCATGCGTACGTCTGTGTGACCGTCCGTGCATCCATTCGCCCATCCGTGCATCTGTTCGTGCGTCCGCACGTCCATCTGTGCGTCCGTCCCTGCGTTTGTCCATGCATCCATGCGTCCCCTGCGTCCATCCGTCGGTGCAAAAAAATTGGCAGCATATCCACGGAGTGAATGATGGACAGTGGGGCGAAGCATTCGTCCGTCCATTCCTTCTTCCTTCCGTCCGTCCATGCGTCCGTCGGTGCGACCGTCTATGCGTCCATCCGCACGTCCGTGCGTCCGTCCCTGCGTTCGTTCATGCACCCATCCATGCATCTGTCTGTGTGTCCGTTCGTCCATATATTCAACACTCCAAGTACCACCATCTCGCATCTTTTCATCATATATTCCGCATATGCACTGCCGTCCAGCGGACATTCCAAGGACAAATGAGAGGTGGCACACGCAAAATTTCTTACGGCTTGAGCTTCGTGTCTACTTCCCACCTTTAACCACCTCGAGTTCATGGTATATACTAGTTCACTGTATTCGTGGCACTGCGGTCCAACGCTCGCCAAACCTTTCGAAAACCAAGGAGGTTATTCCCAGAGAGTATAACATAGCAACCCTTTCTTAATTTTGTCAGATAGCGCTCAATGTACATGCCAATGGCTGCTAAAGGGAAATGAGAGACAGAAAAATTCGGCTTTTAGTTAACGCGCACGCTGCAAATGTTTTATTGTTCAACAACGCACAGAAGAAATCTCTCACCGGCACCACCTTGGAGGTCAAAATGTAAGACTGGTTACACACTACGACTACTACTACGACTACGAGGGACGAACTGGTGCCGCTATAAAGAGCTTAGCCCCTAAAAAAAGAACTAACGACAGTGACATTCTTGTCAACTTTCACCAGAGTGCCCCAGTGATGACAAGCCATTCGGTGTATACGCGCACCTATTGGTAGAGAAGAGGGAGCAATCTGGACAAAAACAAGTGCGCGAACAGCCATGAACCGCCGACCTCTCGTTTCTTCATGTTTTCTTTTTAGCTGTGTTGGTGTCATGAACCTTGTTCGTAGCACCGGTACTGTGCTACGTACTCCAATGCATGCGACATCTTTCAATCAAAATTGGACGACATTATAAAGTTGTTATTGACGTTTGCTTTACGTGGTGCTGCACTGCAAAGCCTCCAGTATGCAAGAATGGGGTCGCTTAGCGTCTCGCAGCTTTCACTCGGTAATTTCAAAGATCTGATGAATGTAAGCTTGACTTACATACGATGCAATTGACTTGTATACAAATTAGATTTTAACAACTGCCGAAACACCAGCGTCGACACTAGAGGAAATAAAACAAGCACTCACATAACAGAAAATATTTTGGTGTACATTTTTGTTCTTTATGCCATAAAAAAGCATTTTGAATGACAGCTTATTTCAAGTTCAAAAGGGCTCTCTTCGCTGTCGTCCATTTGCATCTCACAGACTATCTAGGCCTCTGTGTAGTATTTGATCTTCTGTTTACTGTAATGTGTTTCTTTTAATCTGCTCCTCAACTCCTTCCCTGCTTTCATCTGATTTTTTCAACTCTCTGAGATTCAAATATCTCCATTTCATGTGAGTTTACTGTTACTTTAAAGCGATACTGAGAATGAAGGTAAAATAATCTGAGCATTCCTAGAGTATAGACGAGAGTTTGCCTATCTCGAACCCAGGCGCATTCAGCATTATACCCTCGCTGCCAGAGACGCCATAATTTGTTTGCAACTGCCAAGGCGCGCCTCGCTAGCATAAAATGCAGTGGATCTGGGAGATTCTAATGTGAAAAAGTGCCTGTTCACGCTGCATCTGCTTATAAAATGTCATCTAGGTACCACTGCGCCGTCATCTGATGCGACAACAACCAGCGCAAGAGGAGGAAATTGCTGAGCACTGCCTGTGAAGTTCACAGCGCATCGCGGGAATCGTGCCGGTGCAGTGTTTTGCGATTGCACAAATTTCCGTCCACAAGAAAAATGCCGAGCTCCACCATCTTATGATATAACCGCAATCAGCACGAAAAACTACGAGCCCTGAGAAGTGTACGAGTAAGTAAACTTATTGTGTTCATTCAAGCGTGACTCCAGCCATTTCACTTTACAGAAGCCATATGCGTGCCGTGTGCCCGTAGTATGAGGCACAAAACTCTTGCCGTACTCTTTCGCAGGCCGCATGTCAATAATAGGATATACGTATCACGACTCACGCGTGGATGCACGCGCTGCGCATGTTTAGTACATTCGTAACGGCCTACTATCGCGATGCGTGAACGGCGCGGAAAGCATGACTTTCGACCCGGTCAAACTGCGACATGCCTTGACTGTCACTAGGCGAATCTACATGTGCTTTCGGCTGGCGTCACCGTAGCATTTTAAAATCTTGTTCTCGCTGGCACTTTTGCACCGCGCGTGTGTTCCGAGTGCCCGGCAGGACTGGCAATCGATACACCTGCGGTGCATGAGCGCAAGTTGGAACCATATTCTAACGATACGTTGACGCCGGCTTACATCGCAAATTCTGCCTTGTCCCAGCCAAGGCACGCCGCAGTTCAACTGAGTGACGCAAACAGTCCGCGGTTTGCGTTTCTTTGAATCGCAATAGTGCGTACCTGATGAAGCTGCTTCCGAAGTCTGCAATGCACGTGCTACAGACATTCAGGACTGTCGAGGAAGGTCTCCTTGGTGTTTCACACGACATCAGCATAAGCTTCCAGCACAGGAACAGCGCGAAGCGTGCTTACAGCCGGACTCAAGTTGCGATGTTTCGCGTTTGATTTCCAGAGCGTCTGCTCGCCTGGCAGTTGAGAGTGTTGCTTCGCCGCGCTTGCAAAAGACGGCGCCACACGCTTTTCAATATCGCAGCAAACACTGAGCTTGCTGTGTTCTGGTGTCCACAATAAGAAAAATTCCGCTTACGATTTATCAAACAATGAAATTCAGTTTGCATTTTTATAATGGAAAGTATAAGAAAAATGTCTAAATTATTAGGGTGGGGATTTGAGAAACAATACCAAATGCTCAGTTTATTTTCGTGAGCGTACCCACAAGCCCTTTTATTCTACTTTCCCTTGGCACTGAGTTTTCTCTTGTTTGGCCTAAACATCTAAGTTGACGATACATCGTGCTACATTTTCATAGCTTTGAGAATACCACCTTATAGGAGGGTTGCACGTGACGTCATCCGCTTGAGGCGCTAGCGGCGTTAGCCTCTGCCGCCATGTCAGTGGTCTAAGCGCGCCCTTTTTGGAGCGGCGAGCGGCAGTAAGAGGTTGTGTACGTGCCGCTACGTACTGAACCAACGTGTTGAAATTCGACTGAGTGCTTACGCGCGTGACTTCCGAAGTCCGGCCAAACTTCGCTACGAACATAAGGTTCACATTTGCGGCGGATATCGACCCATTCGACTTCAGCAGCGATGAAGCTGTGTGGGATGTTAAGTGTTATTCCCGCATCAAGCTCACGGACATTAAGTACCACCTTGTTGGCGGCACAAGCTTTGCAACAAGGGACGAGCTTAAAGCCTGTAAATTGATGGACGCCCGCAACTATGTCACTAGCGGATGAGTCCAACAGCATCGAGTTAGAGACCTCGGAGACGGTCGCCACGTCGTCGTCGGAAACAAGACTGGTTCCTCTTGCTCAGTGTTCGGACAATTTTTTTTTTTTCACCGCGGTGGTGTCGTTTCGCGAATTCTTTGTGTGGAAGGGCTTCCCCATTTGCAAGAGCATGTGAGGTGATACAATTGGCATAGTTCGTTCGTGGTTGAGCCCAAGCCGCTTGCGATCAAAAATGCTCTTTGCTGCAGGGTCCAATCACGCGCGTTGGGCAGTTGCGCACCCAGAAATCACATACAGTCTCGATTGTAACTAATCGACGTTAATGTGCTTAGCTCTTTAAAGCATGGGTAAACGAGAACGCACTGCGTCGCTGACTGTTTACTAACACAGATAAATCAGTAACACGTTGCACCTACCTGAATGATACCGCTGATAAGCAGCGATCGCGGTCGTAGTGCGCGCGCTCGTCTCCTGCTGCGTAAACAAAGCTTCATAGCACTTCGCGAAAACCTAAGTTTCTCGCCTCAAAAACAAACATCTATGATGTTGCATAAGTTCTGAACACTTACCTGAAATGAAAAGAAATGTTTAACGCACACGCGGTATAGTATGTGGCTGAAGCATCCCACCCAAACCTTTCTGATTGGTTTACAATCATTTCAGGTATTAAAAAAAAAAGCCGACATCAGACGCATTCTCGTCACCAGCCTTCTTACTCGAGTGGTTGTAGCAACCAAATACGGCACAGTTCATCATTATGACCACAGGAATCGTGCACAGACGCGCACCCGTGAGTGCGCCACAGAACACCTGCATACTATAGTTCTGCGACTGCTTGCCCGCGGCGGCAGAGAGAGAGACCACAAAGATGGATGCGCAGCCTCTTCGACACTGGCGCCATCTCGTGGGCCACGCCCCTGTGCAACCCTCCTATAAAGAATATTTCGCTTAAATGTAACCAAATATTTACAAAGAAGTGGTTAACCTCAACTGAAAGAACAAACTATGGGATTTACCTTCATGTGGCTCGCGTTTTTATATAGGGCTTCATTTCTTAACTAAGATGAATTATGTAACATTTTTGTTATTCACTTTAGGGCAAAGTGCATTTCGTTAAGTTGAAAGGGCATTGCAATCTGACCGATCCGATTTTTTTTGTGAAAAACTACACTCTAAAGAAATATCGAGTAAAAAGGGTACCTTTTTGTCCCACAACAATAATTGTCATCAGGCTTGCGTATGCTTCCTTTCTTGAAAACTCGGCGCTAGCCACTTTCCTATCGAGAATGCAATGTAACCCTGATAATGGGCATGTCGATAGTGACCGGAATACCTGAATGTACCGGGCGCTGGGCGATAGCGCAAGGATGGAATGCATTATTGTTGTGGGACAAAAATACACTCTTTTTACTCGCTCTTTTTTTAGAGTGTACATGCGACGTAGTGATTATTTCGGTGTTTAAGAAAGTTTTTTTTTTTTTTTTAGAACCGCGACCACTATTGTGCCGCAGCACTCTCAGGTGAGCTTCGAGCGAAACAAATGGCACGTGGACTCCGGTGAAGTGAGCAGCCGTAATAGCAGGCATCAGTTCCACAGCGCATACACTTCTACCTGCCACCATAGGTAAAAAAACAAAAAACAAAAAAACGCCATCATCCCTGAGGAACAACAGGCTGACAGTTCACGTGCCAGTTGTTTCGCTCGAAGCAACCTTAATTCTTGAGCGAATATGTGACTTAAGCGAATATGTGGCTCAATACAGAGGTATGTTCAAACTCGAACCTTGAAAAGACAATCCTTGCTTAGGTAATCAAGCATGGTTTGTAGTCGCTTGTTTAATTGCAAGTTTGGCTAGACTGTTTCCACAACGATCATGTGACATGGTGCCGGCGACTATGTGGGGACCCTAGACTAAGAAATTGGTCTAGCTCATCACGAGGCCGAGTCAGTCCTTTGTTAGGACTTTTCTGTGTCGCAAAAAGAATGCTCTACTCAACAATGTGACCCATGAAGGCAACACAAACAGATTCTTCGAAATATTCAATAGGACCTCAGACAGTGTCCCACTAAGGAAGAGTGGCTTTCCAATGTGGAATTTTCCACTGTTCCTGACAGGCTTTTTTTTTTTCATCGCCCTGTATGCTTTAGACATGCACTTGGTTCCTGTACCGCATCTTCATAGCTCACTGCTTAATGAAGGCACTCATGCTTGTGCATGAGGGTCAGGATCGATATCATCGTATTCACTGTCACTAAGACAGCGATGCAACTTTTGTCTTCATTTGATAAGCACGTGCAAAGCTCTTTGTTTACATATAATGAGTGGACATTCATCATCTATCCGTAAATAAAATACGAACACATCGTACGGGCCGTCACCATTTACTGCCTCAAATGCCGAATGTCGCAAATAGAGATATGCCACAAAAGCGAGGATCGTGCAACGAAACACGTACTTCAGAACAACGTAACCTGTCGTGTCAAACGTCTTCATTGTGTGCACACAAAAAAGATCTTATAGAAGATTGAACTTTGGTCGCTCAGCCAAACAAGAACCAAGAAGTGAGAGCTGCTGCACATGTTTAGTGCACTCCGCCATCAGCTACAAAACATCTGATTTTAGATTAGAATACCTTACACAAGATAACGCTAGATGTTTCTTGCTGAGAAGTGTGTTCGCCGTGAATACGTGACAGCGGGAATTGAAGGCAGCATGCATTTCGGAACTTGCATGGTCGGCATTTTTCGGTATGTTGCGCATTTGCGACACACGGCAAAATACGACAGCACATGATTGCAGTCTGAAGGTTTCATTTCACATTTTGCGCACTTTTTCTGAAAGTCAGAAAATATTCACCACGCAGTATGTGTGCATTGACAGAAAACTACCGATTCGTCATTTTTAAATGTGCTCTACGATATAGCAGAACGCAGGTGGCCCTAAAGTGAATATAAAGAATAGTGCATAACTAACCTTATTAACCCATTAGGGACCACTGTACTTTTAAATGTACAACTACTCTTATGATTTTTAAAAAATGAGAAATGAATAGTTAGTTTTCAGTAGTTCATAATTCTGCCACCCGGGAACAGCTAACAACCCAAAATCAAGAGAACGTGTTTGCACTTCTAAGTGAAGAATATGTCTTCGGTCGAATATCGGCAACCTTCATTCCCGCCAAACGCTCAGGTAAGCACTTCGTAAACTTTTTCTCCTGTATGTAGTATTTCATTGTTCGTAAAAGCTTCGTTTTTAGAAGTTCAAGATTAGAAGTAAACGTTCACAGCTTTAAATGTTACATAGGTTTTATTTTCTTTGTGTTATCTTGAGGTAAACGTTGCTGTGCTATATATATAGTACGCCAGGTCTTCCTGTGTGCACAATGGCGCTCGCTATTCCAGGCATCAAATATCATGGAATCGGATGTTTTCTTTGGCAAGAAACCGTTTGCCGTCTCAGTAAGACACTTGAGGCTGCGGCAGATATTGCACAGAACGCTGATGACAATGTGGATGTCGTCATAATCCCTCCAGAACCATCAGAAGAAACAGACGAAGAGGAGGGTGATGAAGAAGGTAAATGACGTTCTTGGTGAGAAAAATTGTTTTCCTTTTGGAGTAACAGCAATGAATTGCATACACTGCGTTTTCACAATAATCGGCTTTGGTGAACACTAAAGAGAAATAGCAATAGTATTTTTAGGGCCATACCGACGCTCCAATATGTAGTAGGGCAAAAACATGGCGAATGGGGCGAGGGTAGACATAGGTGAAGGGTTACGATACGCTGGTAGTAGAGGCCGTCTGCAATTGATTCTGTGTATCATCTTGCATGCGTGCCAGCAAATGTGTGGCGGCGCCTCCGGAATGCAGCCATTCATGCTTGCTTCAGATGGTCTGTTTACACTGCGCTAGTGAAGATTCTTTGCGAGGGTTTACCGCTTTCAATATCACCCCTTGAGAAAAACAGGTCTTTCAGTTGTCACATTCGAAGCGCTCCAAGTTCTTGAAGTAAAACTAGGGCATTTTACTCGCAGGTATGCTGGAAGTTCACTGGTGTCGAAATGAATAGGAAGCTGACGAGTGTACTCCTGCCTTGAAGCAAGCGAAAGTCCCTGGTGTCAAATGGAAGGCGACGAAACCCGAGAACATTTGGTCAAATTCAACCGCCAGCGCGAAACAGCGCACGGCCGAGTTGAGAGCTCTCTATGCCAGTTATTCACCAAGCCAAATCTTCAGCACCATCCTTGATGATGAAATTCTCACTCACATCATTATACAGACCGCCAACTAAGCAAAACAGAAAAATGAGCACGGCTTTATCTCGATTTGGACGAACTCAAGAGGTTTATTGGCATTCTCATGCTCTCTGGCTACCATAGTCTTCCTCGGCAAAAGCTCTACTGTTGCGTCGACGAAGATGTGGGAGTGCCATACGTAGCCAAGTGCATGACCCGAAATAGGTTTATGGAGATAACAAGGTTCTTGCACCTAGCCGCCAGTTACTTGATTGGAGAAACAACCGACCGTTCGTTCGAATTCGTCCGTTCATGAAACTTTTGAATGAGAGATTTCAGCAGCATGGAATATTTCATCAAAATCTTTCAGTGGATGAGTCTATGGTCAAATACTTTGGACACCATCCTTGCAAACAATTTATTCGAGGCAAGTCTATTCATTTTGGTTATAAAAGCTGGATGATGTGCAGCACGGATGGTTATTGCTATGCTTTTGATACGTACTGCGGAAAATCAAGATGCACAGATAACAATCCTCTCGGCTCTCGTGTTGTCCTTTCCCTGCTGGAGGCAAATTCTACTCCCAGCGACCACATTGTCTTTTCCGACAATTTTTTTACTGGTCACAGTCTCCTTGTTACTATTCGTGATAAGGGATTTAGGGTTACAGGCACTCTTCGTGAAAACCGCCACATGAAGTGCCCTCTGCCACGCAAGAAGGAAATGGCGAGAAAAAGAAAGGGGACAATTTGGCCATTGTTTCGACCCTGTCAATGAAGTTCTTGTAAAGTGGAAGGACAGTAGTGCAGTGACAATGGCTACCAAATACAACAGGATTGAACCCATGTGCCTTGTAAAGCGATGGTCTTCTTCAGCCCACGAGAAGGTGAACATTCAACAACCAAGACTATTCAGCACCTACAGCTGCAGTACGAGAGGGGTTGACCTTTTTAGATCAAGCCGTAAACAACTACAGTATTCACATTTGTGGCAAGAAGTGGTGGTGGCCTTTGTTCACACAAATGCTGAACATGGCCTTGGTGAATGCTTGGAAAATTCACCAAATGATTTCAGATGAGCCTATGAACCTCCTTGCATTTCTATGCAATGTCACAAGATACTATATGCGTTTCGGCACAAAAAATCAAAAGTTTCCGCAGTCGGCCAGCTTCGATCGCGAGTGACATTGTACTTGACAAAGGGGGCCACTTTCCACACAAGTTAGAAAAGCAGCTGCGCTGCCAATCTTGCCACATGAGGTCAAGGTGGGCACGCGTGAAGTGTAATGTAACACTTTGCTTGAAACACGGATGCTTCAATAAGTTTCATGCGTCTAAGTAGTAGCATGGAGCGAATATTCGTTTTGCTATCGAAAGGGCCCAGCGTACTATTAAAGTACACCACTGTAACTTTTTACTGAATAAAGCAATTTCTATGAAACTTCAGTAATTCCTCATTTTGATGCCTCGACATCGTGCACCTAAAATAAAGAAGAATGACCGCGTAGATTTTTCTTGGTCCCCAGTGGGTTAACTGACCAATTAAGTGTCATATAAAAATAAAATAATTGGCATCACATGACAGTAAACCATATGTCTGTGGGTTCATTTAGTCACGGTTTAATGCTTAAAAAAGTATTTTCTTCTACTTACGTGAAGTGAAACACCCTGTATACTTACTCACTGTCAATTTTTATTACAACACCGCCTTGCTATTCCCCTTAGGTATGCTCGTTTTTCTTTTTTAGATACCGTAAAGTATTTTTTTTAAGTGCTACAAATAAAAAGGTAAACAGGACAAAAAGTTGCATGTGTGAAAATTTGGTTGAAGTGCATCGAAAAGACACGGACAGACGAGGCTGACAATGTAATCCAACTGGCCCAACTTGCCATCTCACTGCAAATAGTTGGAATAGTGTGATTAGCAGTAATTTCCTGTGATGCAAAAGGTTTTTTTTTTATCAGGTACAATACATCTGGGAAGTTTCTGTGTGGAAAAAGAGCTCTCGGAGCAGAAATGGCAAGAGATTGCATGTTAGTAGATATATTGCTAACGAATGCTTCATGAATGTCTAGACCAGAAAAGATAATTAAAATAATAAGTGGGTTTTAACGTCCCAAAGCCACCATATGATTATGAGAGACGCCGTAGTGGAAGGCTCTGGAAATTTCGACCACCTGGGGTTCTTTAATGTGCACTAAAATCTGAGCACACGGGCCTACAGCATTTTCACCTCCATCGAAAATGCAGCCGCCACAGCCGGGATTTGATCCCGCGACCTGCGGGTCAGCAGCCAAGTACCTTAGCCACTAGACCACCACGGCGGGGCTAGACAAGGAAAGACCGTGCAGTATTATGTTCTCAGCAAATGTGTGCTTTGACTTCATAGTTTCACTCTTCACATGACGCTTCTCAAGGTATATCACTACCGGCGTTGTTGGATGCTCTACAGCTGTCAGGTGATGCGGTATTACAAAAGCTATAACTACGTTATAGACAAGGTAAGACTGCACCGGTATTGGTCCCATAGTGCGGAGGTTTTTTATTGAAGTTCTTGCATCTAGGCGGCAGCCCGCTAGCTTGTGGCCAGTCAGCTAAGGTGGTACAGTGGTTAAGGTGCTCGGCTGCCGACTGGAAGGTCGCAGGTTTGATCCCCCACATTTTGGTGGAGACAAAATTCTAGAGACCCGTGTGCTGCGCGATGTCAGCGCATGTTAAAGAGTACCAGATAGTCAAAATTTCTGGAAACCTCCACTACAGCATCTTTCATAATCAAGTCATCGTTCTAAGACAAAACCGCAGATATTATTAGGTATTATTAGCTCGTCACCCAGTAGAGCAGCAACATCTACGAAATACAAAAAGTCACTGCTAGTGCAGCTTATAAAGAATTGCCAAGTAAATGAATCCCAATAACTTGTTTCAGGAAGAAACTAATATACATTGAGGAAGAAAAATAGAACTTCATACAGTCAAATATATATATATCACTAAAATTAAACACAGTTGCTCGCAATTAAAACATTATCAAGTAAACACCTCTATACACAAGCATTTGCTGTTGCATTATATATATCTATAGTAGCAACTTTACAAATGTAATAAAGTATCTTGAGGTACAATCGGGAAGTGTCGTATCGTAATACAATGCCAATGTATTTTTGCCCAGCTCTTTGTGTGCGTGTGTATACAAGCAGATGCATGCTTGTATATATATACAGACACACACACAGGTTTGGCCAAAGACAAATTGATATTGTATTGCGATATGATACTTGCCAACAGCTTCGACTGGTAGACCTGTCAAAACTCTTATATATTAACATGGTACTTCAATAAATATTCTGATATTACATACAAACAATGTTGGGAAAACGTTTTGAATTACTGAAGAAAAAAACAGCCATGACACTAGTATTCAATTAGTAGACCAATGGGTAAAAAAATTAGTAGACCAATAGGTAAAAGATGTACTACTATTCTACTAATATTATTTGCTACAGTTGTGCATATCACATTTTAAAAGTAGAACTGTTGGGAGTGTCCAGATAAGATCAAACACGAGGTTCTAGCTCCCATTCCCAACTTTATGAAAGTTACTGTGGACCTAGGAATTAGCACTAGAACAATGGTTTAAAATTTTTGTTTTGTGAAAAAAAATTTCTTCGCCTGAAAGAATTTATATATAACTTTTAGTGATGAAAAACTATTTTCCGCAAGTTTTGATTTCTGACATTTATGCACACATTGGTAAAATATGGTGCGCTTCTCAATCATAGTACTGTTTCTTCTTAACGAAAAAGTGATAGACAACGTTTTAAGCCAACTATTATTATTACTTGTTAAAAAACTTTAGAGGAACAAAATCACAAAAACTGCATAAGATACCACTATATTTCAGAAATTTATTGCTACGAAGAACTTTAACCCTGTAAGACGCTACGTAGACAATTGTGTACCCTACTCGTTTTAGCTATTTGCATCAAGTAGACTCTCAAAACTGACATAACCAAAAATGACTTTGCAATATATTGCCACAGCTCGACCATCGCAGAAGACGCGTACCACAATTCGCGTTCGTAAAAGCAGTCAAGCAAGTAGCAAGAAAGCCGCGCCATGGAACGCCGTCCTGCACGCGCCATGATGCTACACCATGGGACTGGCACGAGACTCGAGGGGCAGAGGAAGAGACCGACGAAGTTGGAGTCAGCGAGCACAGGCATTTTTTTGGCTGACCATTTTTAGCTTTGAGTTTACGGGCACAAGTTCGCCCTAAATAAAGAGTTTATATAGTACCAGGTGCTATATTTATTCGTAACAATCTGGTGGAGGTGCTGGGTATGTTCCAAGCCCACCACAGGCAAGGGAGAGAAGCCCAGATCTCAGAAAATTGGAGCCAGCAGAATTGACACCTGTGCACCAACGCACGAGTCGCCGACTACGTGGTGAGCAGCCTGAGTTTGGCCCCCTAATTGACTCATCAAGGCCTGTCAAGACCTCAAGCACAAGCGTCACTGCGATGGCCACCCAGTCGATGCCATCTCCATCTCACCTCATTGTGGATTCGCCACGTACACCGGACGTCTTCCACGGTGAGACCTTTGAACACGCCGAGGACTGGCTTGAAGGCTTCGAGCGCATTGCACGTTTGAATGGTTGGGACGAAGCCCGAAAACTTCGTTAGGTTTACGTCGCCCTGCAAGATTCGGCACGTACATGGTTTGAGAACCACGAAGCGTCCTTGCTGTTGTGGGACGACTTCCGACGAGAGCTAATCGCAACCTATTCGAACACGGACCGCAAAGAGAAGGCAGAGGCTGCTCTTCAGGCGAGGAATTAACGGAATAACGAGAGCGTGGCCATGTACATAGAAGACATGTCACGGCTCTTCCGCCGAGCCGACCAAAACATGGCCGAGGAGAAGAAGTTGTGGCACCTAATGCGCGGAGTAAAGGAAGAAATTTTCGCAGGCCTGGTGCGTAATCCACCGCGAACTGTGGCGGAGTTCCGGTCCGAGGCAAGAACCATGAAAAGGACACTACAACAACGTGCGCAACTGTACAACAGAGACTTCAGCGTCTCTTCAGTCAGGGCGGAGTCAACAACCCTCCCCACCAACGTTGACGTCCTCCGGGAAATGGTGAGGGCTATTGTTAAGGAGGAGCTCCAGAAACTGCAACTCCCCCAAAGTCCTCCAGCAATGCCCTCAATCGCGGACGTTGTACGTGAAGAAGTGCGGCAAGCAATTATTCAACCGCAGCCTCAGGTGCCACACCACACGCAACCGGAACCTCAGCCACAGCTGTCGTACGCGCAAGTCGTACGGCAAGACATGAGACGCCCGAGCTTTCAAGCTCCCGTTATGCCACCGACCTTTCCTCGCAGTACGCCACCGCCGATGCCAGAAGCGAGACCCCGCAAAAGTGATGTATGGCGCACGGCCGACCGGCGGCCCCTCTGCTACCACTGTGGGGAGGCAGGTCATCTTTATCGGACATGCCACTACCGTCGGGTCGGGCTACGTGGCTTCCCAGTGAATGCACCCTGCCCTCGTAACGGTGAGCGCCCTTACGAAATCTAAGAATATTTATCTTCGCGCTATGCCTATCCAAACACTCAGCGACGTGAATCACGGTCGATTGCACCAATGCGCAATAGGTCGCCGAGTCCACACCCATCATCTACTTTCCCGAGGCGTCGTTCACCAAGCCCGCGACGGGAAAACTAGAACCAGCGGCCTGTGGAGGCAGGGCCGCTGATTTTCGGAAAACTTAAAACCCTCCATCGCTAACCGGATCAGACGACGACATTGACACAACGACGGATGTCACACCGGTCCCGTTAATTAGGGAGGCGATCGCCGGGCTAATTCCAAGGGCCGAAGTATTGGCCCCCCGAACCGCACCACGAAAGCGTGGACAATTTAGAAGTGGTCCTTTTTGGCGCGCCAGCGGACGCCGGTTGTGGCCCAAAGAACAAGTCAGAGCTGAGAGTTGATAAACAAAACAAATATTATATTTTCAAAAATGGCAGATCGAAAACAGTACACAAGAATGCACACACCACAATAGTTACATCCAATACGTCACCAAACAAACAACGTACTACACAGTACAATCAGCCACACTCAAAACAACGGACACAGACAACGATACGCACTATAATGCAGTCGCATGCATTGAACAACCAAGACACTTAAAGACTAAAGAGATAGAAAATCTATTCAGTCCAAAGTCCTTGGAACAAAAGTCTGGAGGATACTCTTCCGAGAATCACTCACTCAAAGTCCAGCGTTGTTGTCGTTCCGCGCCCTCGAAGTTTCTCTTCCAGGAAACCTCCCGTCTCCAATTGGCCACTCTTCAAACTTCAGCTTCTTCGCCGGAAACACGTCGGCCTCACACTCGCAGCGGTTGCCACGGGTCTTCGCTCGATAGCGGTAAACACACGCGCTTGCCTGTAGCCCGAGCCTTCACCCCTCAGGTGGAAATCCTCTTCATCTCCGGCTTCGTCCCTACGGACCAAAAACTTCGCCGACTACACGGCGGAATCCCTACGCGCTCTGGCGCTCACTTCCGTCTCCTCCTGATCTCTCATCTCGGCTGCTCGGTTAAATACCTTGCGCGCGACATTCCAGACGGTTCTCCTCATTTCGTCGGCGCGATACACAGCGAAAGCTGGGGAGAGGTGCGAGACGGTTCGACTGCCCTCCCCGGAGGATGATTCAACTCGGTATGACCCCGCCCCGTTCGTTCTAGAAAAATCGCGGGCTTGCTGGGCCGCCGATGCGGGGTGAGGAGGTTCGTCTGCGAAGCCACGCTTCCGCGGTAAGAGCGCGCGCCCGGGGAGCCTTGGACGTTTACTTTCTTTTTTTTTTTCTTTTGACCTCGCGGCGTTTCTCCCGCCCGTTGTCGCAAGAATTTGGCGGCGCGCTCTTTTTAGCGCTCGTTTTGTGACACTGCCCCCCACTTTAAGAATATTATCTCATAATATTCAAAACCACACAAACGAGCGCGAACAGTCACCACACACTCTCCCAGACTGTAACATAGTCCGTCGCTCATGACACGTCACATTCACAATAGATCACTTAATACAATTGTACCTTGTAATTCAATTACACAGCACATGAAATATAACCACAGGCACATGAGTACAACACTCCACCACAAATTCCATATAATACAAATGTACAAAGTTCTCGCATTACAACAATGGTCCAATACTATACATCACATCACAGCACAACACTTCGACACTTGTGACACAGGACAACCAGAACATTAACACAACATATGTCACTCAGCACTGCCAAACCCATTTTAATTTGACTTCAGCACTTATCCTGAGTACTTCGAGCAGCGCTTGCGCCCCTTTTTGCGGTGCTTGCTCGATCTCTTCTTGTGTTTCCACGTTCTTTTTCGGCGAGCCCTTTCCAACGACGATATCTGAGGCGTCGTCTCGGCCATCGTTGTCTCTTCCGACACCGTTAACGCGTCATTACATTCGACTGGTCCTGTCTGTTTATTTACCCGCTTGATCATGCCTCTACATTTTTGCCGGCTGGCCAACTCCGTCTCCTTTACACTGTCGGTCGGTTGAGATCGTGCCGACGTAAGTCCGGTTGCTCGGACCGTGAATTGATTCGACACGATTGTCTTCTCCTTCGCTGTCTCTTGCGCCGCAGCTTCACCTTGGGCTCTAGTGAGATCCGTCACGGGATGTTCCTCCACTGTATCTCGCGGCCGCTGTGTTGGCGAGGGCTCTATCTTCGGGTCTTCTCCCAAACATTCTGGATCACTTGGCCCTCGCGCCCCGTCGATGTTTCCGATGACAAGGTCATACAGGGGGGTCGTCATGCATAAAGCAGTAACCTTCCCGCTGAAGTACGGGGTTTCAACCTCAATTTCTGCTTCGGGAAGCAGCCGAACTGTACGGTCAATTAGGCAAACCGGTTTCGTTCTGCCTGTCAACTCACTTTCCCGTACCAAATTTCTCCGCACGATAACAGTGGAACTGCCGGTATCTCTTCACACCGTAATCTTTTTGCCCGCAACTTTTCCAGGCAGTGTTGGCATTCCTTTCGTAACACCGGTTGGCTGTATTGACATTACAGCACCCACAATAGGAATTTTCTCCCCATTCTTCAACTCTACGAATCCATCAGTGACGGCATTATTATCAGATTTCGGTGCTGCTTGCACACAGGATACCTGGTGAGTTTGACTCACTCCGTTCCGACATGCATCTGCTTTGTGCCCAGTCTGACCACACTTGAAACATTTTACAACCGTAGGGCTCGTAAAGATCGTTCGACAGTTTTTCGCGCGATGACCCACTCGGTTGCACAGAAAACATCGCGGAATGCTCTCTGGTGCACGCTTCTTTTCTTCGGGAGCCAATTTCTCCGAATCGTCGGGACACTCCTTCTTTACCTTGGCCAAATTAGTGCCACCTTGCGCTTCCAAGAATTGATCAGCCAATTCAAGCATGTCTTCAAGTGAGTCAGCCTTCCTCTCTTTTAAGTACAGTGACAGGCTTGGGTGGCAACTAGTAAGAAATTGTTCTCTAATTAGCAGCTCCCTAAGCTCATCGTACTCCTGCGCTGTCCCTGAAAGTTCAATCCATCTGTCGAAATAATGGCAAAGTCGGGCGGCATACTGCGTAGCTGTCTCACCGTCAGCTGGCTTTCCTGTCCGAAATCTGTCCCGGAATCCTTCCACAGTGAATCTAAATCGCTTCAACAAAGCAGCTTTCACCTTTGCGTAGTTGGCTGCATCGGTCGGCGTCAGCCTACCGTACACACTGAGCGCTTCACCACTCAAGCAAGTACTCAAAGCAGTTGCCCATTGATGTTCCGGCCAATTCTGGCTCTTCGCAATCGTCTCAAATCGGTGAAGGTACGCGTCAAGGTCGTCCTTCCTTTCATCAAACGCTACGAGCAGCTTGCTTGGGTTCAAGCGGAAGCCGTGATCTTCCCGTTCGCTGCTTTCAACTCTAGCTTGGACGGGAGTTTCACTTCGCTGTTGCAAACGGAGCCGCTCGAGTTCCAACTCGTGCTGCCGCTGCCGTTCCCTTTCAGCCATCTCCGCTTCTCTTTCTTCTTTCAGCTGTCGCTCCCTCGCTTCTCTTTCTTCTCTTGCCCTTTCCGCTGCCAACTTCTCTCTCTCCAGCTCCAACTTCAATTGCTGCTCTCTTTCTTCCTTCAGCTGTCGCTCTTTTGCCTCTCTTTCTTCTTTCAGCTGTCGCTCCTTTGCTTCTCTTTCTTCTCTCGCCCTTTCAGCGGCCAGCTTTTCTCTCTCCAACTCAGCTGCCTTTTCTTCCTTGGCCCTCTCTGCCGCCAACCTCTCTCTCTCCAACTCAGTTTCTTTTTCCGCTTTGGCTCTTTCGACCGCCAACCTCTCTCGTTCCAACTCAGCTGTTTTTTCTTCCTTGGCTTTCTCAGCTGCCAACCTTTCTCTCTCCACCGCCTCTTTCTCTTTCTGGCTTACCCATTTCCGTAGTTCGGCGCCGGAAAGACCCATCTTCTCACCAAGAGCTACTAACTTTTCGAGATCCATGGTGTCTCGCAAATAAAGTCTTGCCGCGTGTAAAAAGTATCTGCCTAAATCAGTTTATCGGAACACTCCCTTGCACTCGTTAACGAGAACACTGAGCAACACACAAAATCGTTCCGATTGCACTATCAACAACTCGAGGCTCTTTCTCACTACTTTGGACACACTGTGCACCAAAAGGTCCTGTTTCGCGGACGCCAGATTAATTGTCACACCGGTCCCGTTAATTAGGGAGGCGATCGCCGGGCTAATTCCAAGGGCCGAAGTATTGGCCCCCCGAACCGCACCACGAAAGCGTGGACAATTTAGAAGTGGTCCTTTTTGGCGCGCCAGCAGACGCCGGTTGTGGCCCAAAGAACAAGTCAGAGCCGAGAGTTGATAAACAAAACAAATATTATATTCTCAAAAATGGCAGATCGAAAACAGTACACAAGAATGCACACTCCACAATAGTTACATCCAATACGTCACCAAACAAACAACGTACTACACAGTACAATCAGCCACACTTAAAACAACGGACACAGACAACGATACGCACTACAATGCAGTCGCATGCATTGAACAACCAAGACACTTAAAGACTAAAGAGATAGAAAATCTATTCAGTCCAAAGTCCTTGGAACAAAAGTCTGGAGGATACTCTTCCGAGAATCACTCACTCAAAGTCCAGCGTTGTTGTCGTTCCGCGCCCTCGAAGTTTCTCTTCCAGGAAACCTCCCGTCTCCAATTGGCCACTCTTCAAACTTCAGCTTCTTCGCCGGAAACACGTCGGCCTCACACTCGCAGCGGTTGCCACGGGTCTTCGCTCGATAGCGGTAAACACACGCGCTTGCCTGTAGCCCGAGCCTTCACCCCTCAGGTGGAAATCCTCTTCATCTCCGGCTTCGTCCCTACGGACCAAAAACTTCGCCGACTACACGGCGGAATCCCTACGCGCTCTGGCGCTCACTTCCGTCTCCTCCTGATCTCTCATCTCGGCTGCTCGGTTAAATACCTTGCGCGCGACATTCCAGACGGTTCTCCTCATTTCGTCGGCGCGATACGCAGCGAAAGCTGGGGAGAGGTGCGAGACGGTTCGACTGCCCTCCCCGGAGGATGATTCAACTCGGTATGACCCCGCCCCGTTCGTTCTAGAAAAATCGCGGGCTTGCTGGGCCGCCGATGCGGGGTGAGGAGGCTCGTCTGCGACGCCACGCTTCCGCGGGGAGAGCGCGCGCCCGGGGAGCCTTGGACGTTTACTTTCTTTTTTTTTTTCTTTTGACCTCGCGGCGTTTCTCCCGCCCGTTGTCGCAAGAATTTGGCGGCGCGCTCTTTTTAGCGCTCGTTTTGTGACATTGGACAAGCGCAGTAATGGTGACGTGACATCCGAGCTACAAGTCAGAATAAACGACGTCGAAACCATAGCGTTAATAGACACAGGTGCAGACTACTCAGTAATAAGTAGCATGCTCGCAAAGAAGCTGAAGAAAGTGCTCACTCATTGGACCGGACCGCAGATACGCACCGCCGGCGGGCATTTAGTCAGCCCCGTAGGATTGTGCACAGCGAGAGTGGGAATAAGAGGCCATGTGTACGTCTGCAGTTTTATTGTTCTCCCTGAATGTTCCCGTGAGGCAATTCTGGGCATGGACTTTCTGCAAGCAAACAGTGCCATCATCGACTTGCAGAAATCCCAAGTTTCTTTCTCTACAGAGAACGCTGTTGCCGTGTGTCATGCGGAGCAACCAATTGTTTCGTCTCTCCGTATTGTGGATGAAGGTGTGACAGTGCCGCCACGTAGCAGCGTGACAGTTTCTGTGAAAAGCGACGTTTTTCGTGAATATGCCGGACTAGCTGATGGAAATATCGAACTGCTGCTCACAAAGGGGATACGCGTGGCGAGAGGTCTAGTGAACCTGCGGAACGGATATACTGATGTGCTATTGACTAACTTTACCAACGAGGTACAGCATGTGGCGAAGGGAGCAGCCATAGCATCACTTCATGACTACGTACAAGTTTCAGATGTTTGCACCATAGAAAAAGTACCTACAACGCCCTCAACAGTGGACAGTGTCCTCGAGAAAATAGATATTGACCGAGAGCTTTCTTCTCTGCAGAAAGACCAGATTGTGGAGTTGATCAAGGAATTCGCAGAGTGTTTTTCCTTTTCTTCGAAAGTCGGACGTACGCCTGTAGCAAAGCACCGCATTGTGATCGAAGGGCATGTTAGACCAGTATGTCAGCATCCATACCGAGTAGCTCCAAAAGAAAGGGAGGCGATAAAGAAGCAAGTACAGGAGATGCTCGACGACGATGTCATACAGCCCTCCAAAAGCCCATGGGCATCGCCGGTAGTACTGGTGAAGAAGAAGGACAACACCATGCGGTTCTGTGTTGATTACAGAAAACTCAACCTCGTCACGAAGCAAGACGTGTACCCACTCCCACGAGTCGACGATACGTTGGATAAACTGCGCAATGCTCACTTTTTTTCATTGTTGGATCTAAAGAGCGGGTACTGGCAAATAGAAGTCGACGAACGAGATCGGGAAAAGACGGCATTTGTGACACCCGACAGACTCTACGAGTTCAAAGTACTCCCATTTGGTTTGTGTTCTGCTCCCGCTACCTTCCAGAGGATGATGGACACTGTGCTCTCCAGCCTCATATGGCAGTCATGTCTTGTCTATCTGGATGACGTAGTAATTTTTTCCACTACGTTCGAGCAGCACGTACAGAGTTTGAGAACAGTACTGGACGCTATTCGTATGGCTGCACTTACGATCAAACCCGAAAAGTGCCACTTTGGGTTCCGGGAGCTTCGATTCCTCGGGCACATTGTCACTTCTCACGGTGTCCGCCCAGATCCGGATAAGATCACTGCGGATGAAAATTTCCCAAGGCCAAGAGACAAGAAAGCTATGCGACGTTTTCTGGGGCTTTGTGCCTACTATAGGCGCTTTGTTGAAAATTTCTCCAAGATTGCGGAACCACTGACACGGCTTACGAAGGAAGGTGTGCCATTCATCTGGCACCAAGAGCAAGAAGACGCCTTCTCTGAGTTACGACGGCGTTTGCAGTCACCTCCCATACTTGCTCATTTTGACGAAGATGCCAAAACAGACATTCATACGGACGCCAGCAACGTTGGCCTCGGTGCTATTCTTGTTCAATGGCAGAACGGGGAAGAAAAAGTTATTGCTTATGCAAGCCGCACTCTGTCGAAAGCTGAGTATAATTATTCAGCTACGGAAAAGGAATGTCTCGCAGTTATATGGGCCATCAGTAAGTTCCGTCCATATTTATACGGTAGACCATTCCGAGCCATCAGTGACCATCATTCATTGTGCTGGCTTGCGAACCTCAAGGATCCTTCCGGAAGACTTGCTAGATGGAGCCTGCGTCTACAAGAATATGACATCACCGTAGTCTACAAGCCTGGCCACAAGCACAATGACGCGGATTGCTTGTCACGAGCACCAATCCAGAACTCGTCTCCTGAGCATGAACAAGACTCCGCATTTCTTGGAGCTGTGAATGTGTCGGAGATGGCTCATGATCAACGAATGGACCCAGAATTACTTGTGCTCATTCAATACTTAGAGGGGCAGCAAGTCGAAATACCGCGAGTTTTCGTCCGTGGACTACGTTCCTACGTCCTCCGCAACAACGTTCTCTACAAGAGAAACTTTCAACACACCGGTGAAACGTTCCTACTGCTGATACCATCATCACTGCGAGCGGAAATTTTAGAAGCGCGTCATGATGACCCATCGGCAGGTCACTTGGGCATTAGTAGGACTTTGGCAAGAATCCGCCGGAGATATTACTGGCCAAAATTGATGGATTCAGTACAGCATTACGTAAGATCATGTCGAGAATGCCAAAGACGCAAAGTACCACCCCTAAAACCAGCAGGTCTTTTGAAACCGATAGAGCCACCGAAAGTCCCGTTTGAGCAGGTCGGTATGAATTTGCTAGGACCATTTCCTATGTCATCGTTTGGGAAGCGCTGGATAGTTGTAGCAACCGACTGCATGACCCGGTATGCCGAGACGTCATCTCTCACAAAAGGAACGGCAAATGAGGTGGCTCAGTTTTTTGTGACCCAGATAGTGCTGCGACATGGCGCACCTAAAGTTCTTATAACTGACAAAGGAACTGCGTTCACTGCCAGGCTAGTACAGTCTGTCATGAAACTAACGCACACCGACCACAAAATATAACGCACGCCGACCACAGAAGAACTACCGCATACCATCCGCAAACTAACGGGTAAACTGAAAGACAGAACAGGATGCTTGCTGACATGATCGCGATGTATGTGGACGTCGAGCATCGGACTTGGGACACCATATTACCGTATGCTACATTTGCATACAATACCGCAGTACAAGAGACAACCCACTTCACACCATTTCAACTTGTTTATGGTCGGACAGTAATAACGACATTAGACGCGATGCTGCCTGTCAACAGCACGAATGAAGAGGACCCTGACATAAGCGAATATGTAGAAAGGGCAGAAGAGGCGCGACAACTAGCACGGAACCATATCATTCAACAGCAGAACGTCGACGCGCACCGTTACAATCTAAGACGAAGGGACGTTCAGTACTCCCCTGGAGACCAAGTGTGGGTCTGGACGCCTGTACGTGCACGTGGCCTATCAGAAAAGCTTATGCGGCGCTATTTTGGCCCTTACAGGGTTCTTTGTCAGCTAGGCCCATTAAACTACGAAGTGATCCCTGAAGGTCAAGTATGCACAACACGACGCAGGAATCTCCCGGAAGTTGTACATGTAGTACGTATGAAACCGTACTACGACAGGAACTGAACAAGTGAGCTGACTCACGTCGTCTAACACAAGGACAAGTCCTATTGTTTAGAAACTGTCAGCCGGCTCTACGCATCGGGGCGATGCGTGCTAGGAGGGGGACTAATGCCACAGCTCGACCATCGCAGAAGACGCGTACCACAATTTGCGTTCGTAAAAGCCGTCAAGCAAGTAGCAAGAAAGCCGCGCCATGGAGCGCCGTCCTGCACGCGCCACGATGCTACGCCATGGGACTGGCACGAGACTCGAGGGGCAGAAGGAGAGACCGACGAAGTTGGAGTCAGCGAGCACAGGCATTTTTTTTGGCTGACCATTTTTAGCTTTGAGTTTACGGGCACAAGTTCGCCCTAAATAAAGAGTTTATATAGCACCAGGTGCTATATTTATTCGTAACAATATATTCCTAGCCTGAGATTTGGCTCTGTTTATGCCAAAAGTAAGCATCGATGACTTAAGGATAGAGATATTCAATTACAAGTTAATTAGAACGAGTTACTATAGCACACACATATTCAACAATTATCCCATTATTCTTGTTACAATAGAATACTGAGAGCCATGAAATAATGTTGTAGTGATTTGACACATTTACAGCCAGTTCCTCATAGGTTGCATCAGAAAGGGTTAACTAAAGGTAATAAAACATGGTACATATCAATGCTGATATTCTTCTTTTCTCTTTAAATATTTTTTGAAGTTTTATCCTTTCTTGTTTTACTGTACAACTATGAAATGTAAGTGGTTTAACAAAAACACTGAAGTATGAGAACATTTTTCTCTGAATGTTTTTCAGGTTTTTTTTTTAGTCACTCTGATTGAAGTCATGAACCGCAAAAATGTTGCATTATTTTGGACGTAAGCAAGTTCTAACATAAAGTAGCAAATTGGGCTAGTTGGAACATACTTTCCACAACAGTTATAGTGGCATGTGTAACGCGACACATGTGACCAAGTCAGCCTTGCGGCCACACCATTAGTTATGGGCTGAAAAATCAGGTTCAATTTATTTAGAGTAATTATACGCAATGGAATCACAAAAAGTAACTCCACAACAACACATATGCAGCTAGTTTGCATTGTTTTCAGAAATTTCAAGTTTCAGAAATCGCAAAATTGGTGGAAAAGCACTTTTTACCACCAAAAGGTATATTTTGTTCTGGTGAAGAAGTCTTTTTTTCCCACAAAACAAAGTTCGGAACCATTGTTCTAGTGCCAATGCTTAGGTCCACAGTAAATTTCATCAAAACTGGGAATGGTTATCAGGACCTTATGTTAGATGTTATCTGGACACACCCTTAGCTGGCTGCAATACAAAAAAACATAAGCTTTGCCCATAGCAATCACTGTCTCACCTGAGGGGATTTAGGTTTGTCCCAGCCAATTACATGCACATACTTCCACAACTTTACATAAAGCATTTCTTGGGTGTTCACGGTACTTGCTTTTATCACACAGATGTACTTTTGCGTTAATGATTCTAGGTAAAGAGAACTTGAACATCCTGGAAAATTTTATCGGAGATCCTTCCATGTGTAATGAGCTAAATGTAGTAGTACTTTATATCCCCGTAGTAGTACTTGAGTATCCATGTTGCACAGAGAACAGGAACCTGCTGGCAGGGTTCTGTCAGTGAAACTTTCTCTCACACAGTAATTAACTAGTTGTCTTTACTTGTTTCAAAGTACCTCTGTATTTTTCTGTATTTATACTTCCTAATTCATAAACAGCTCATTCATTGATTTTCGCAGTCAACATTTACCAAAAAAGATAGATCATGTTTTTCTTATATTTATTGCTATAAAATTTGGTACAAATGGCTAGAAAAAACAGACAATCACAAACCTGTGATTTTATAAAAGTTTGAGTCGCCATTTAAATATAATAAACATTTCAGGCCCAAATGACAATATTAACAACTTTACCAAGGCTAATAATCCTTGCTAAAGTCTCATTAAAGCTCCTCCCTCCACTGTGGCTCTTCTTGCAAAGTCAACTGGGTTATTGGAATTTTTCCTTCAAAAACAAGTTGGTCTTCTACAGAGAGACACTCTCCTGCAAAAAAAAAAAAATCATTTTTGTTTGACAAAGCATTCAATAAATCTTTTCTTCAAAGCAGCTATTACAAACAATGAGCCCCAATAATTAGGATTACAATATTAGTGCAAATAATTTAACCTATACCAATCTCTATGCAGCACACTTCAGCAATGAACCACAATCAACATGTGTGAAGGAGGTTCAGTACGACATTTCCTGAACATCTGCACTGTTTTTAGTAAATGTTAAGACAGTTAAGTATGATTCAATATCACAGGGACGTATCATGTCAGCTTACAAATTGATGCAAATTAATTTAGCAGAAAAAAAACAAATTGAAATATTACAGTGAAACTAAAACTGGCCATACAAGTTTACCAAAGTGGCATCTAAAGTTACCACACTAGTCTAATACACTTTACACATTGCTTAAAACACGTAGTCAAATGAAGAGCTTGGCAAGGTCGTAGCAGCTGAAATGGTAGCTCGAATTCAAACACAACAAAAGAACTTAAACACAGAGATGCTACTTCTTACATATGCGAATACAATAATGCTGACTTCACAAGATGGCTTCATACAACCATTATTAGTGTCATATAACAGATATCTTGTGAAGAACAATTCATATTCGAGTATTCCTGGCTTGAATACTAATTTATTTGCCTTATACGTCATAGACCCAGTAAATTATGAAACTTCATAAAAGCAACAAAGTAAATGGAAGTCAGCAAAACATTGTGAAACATCGAACAAAAAAACAAAAAGAGTAACACAAATACTGGCTGAGACTGACACATAACAAGTTTAAATGTCCAAAAATTTTATCCAAGCATGAATAAACAAAATTGTAGGCACCCAGGACACATGAGCACATAAAAGGGCTTTACGCTTTCAAAAGCGATTCCAGTTCAAGATCATGCATGCACAAGCCCCCAAAACTCTTGTTTCTATGCGTATGTGGCACCATGCTCGTCTCTTATTAAGGAAATGTATAATGGAATTCGATAGCTCATAAAACTACAAATGTATTTATCATTCACTGACCCTACTTCGGAATGTTTGCAACAATGTATTATTTTTTTTGTTAATATTTTTCTTTGCTTTTTCAGATATACTAGTTTCAATGGGTGGATAATAAAAAACTAAACTCTCATAAAGGATTGCATGTGGGCTAAGCAAACCATTTGCGCCTACTCCTAGTTCAACACATTATGCCACCATACAGGCACTGCTTCTAGTGCCGTCCCTAAGCAGCTGCAGTCTTTTTGTTTTGCAAATGACTGCATATCATCTTGAAGGGCTGTGCAGCTGAGCTGAATAACCCATGAAAATGTTCTAGACAATTAGGAAAGGCCCAATCGATCATTCCTTGATTCAAGTGACATGCACCTCCGGACGCATGCATGTTTTACTGGGTAGAATTTTTCGCATTGATTTCATGCTTTGTGGAAAAATCGCTGCCGGTGGCGTACCGACTGCTTCGCGAGTGGGGGGGGGGGGCTAGGTTTTCCCACTCCATCAGGCTGTGTGTATGTGTGTCAATATATATATATATGTATATATCCGTAGGGAAGAAGACGCACATACGAAATGATTTTATTGACGTTTAGACCGCGGGTCTGGCCTTCATCAGAGTGAAGGCCACACCCGCGGCCGAAACGTCAATAAAATCACTTCGTACGTGCGTCTTCTTCCCTACAGATATTCTTACCCGAACCCAGCATCACTTTTGTTATTGGTATATATATATATATATATATATATATTATTGCGATAGCAATTATGTCGACGTCGGTGTCGATGTGGGCTTCTCCGTCACTCACCGTATATGTATATGTGTCTATATATGAAAACACAAGAAAGAGAAAAAATCCTGAAAAAGACTCTGGCGCGTGGAATCGAACGTGGAACCTCCGAGTCGTGAATGCGAGGTGTTAACCTCTGAGCCATCGAGGAGCACATGCTTCAATGCTCAAACGGCAAGCTATTTATATCTACCACTTATTGCAGGTGATGGGAATCTCGGGGGAGAACTATCGCATTTTCAGCATTACCAGCAAGATGGTGCTATGGGCGCGCGGCGGGGTTCGTTCTGATCTCCCACGCATACTTTGCCCCTCAGAGTGGAAAAGGTGGAAGCACGCTCGCATGCCCTTATCTCGCAGTGGGGGGGATGATCGTATGTCTTGGCTGGCATTAGGTTATCACTAAAACGAAGCTTCTGTTGTAGTTACCGGACGCACAATGGTCACTGCAATCGTTGCACAGTCTCCATTTGCGTAAAAAGTGTGCTTTTCAGACACAGCGAACTAACAACTGAGACGCTTATTTGCATTCATCTGTACCTGTGTGTACGTTTGAAGCATAATTTGTGCATGAGAAACGCGGGGCACGTTTCAATCTGCTTTTCCTTCGGCGCGTTGACCTTCCAATTTGTTGCTATCACGTTCATTGCTTTGCCTTTGCGGCAAAGCTGTGACTTTGTTTCTTTAATGTTAATATTGCATCCCGCTGTTGCTCATGCTGATTTATGTGCCCCGTTGATGAATGTGCAAT
Source organism: Rhipicephalus microplus (assembly GCF_043290135.1). Lineage (NCBI taxonomy): Eukaryota > Metazoa > Arthropoda > Arachnida > Ixodida > Ixodidae > Rhipicephalus > Rhipicephalus microplus. The sequence continues at coordinate 90,816,560 of NC_134705.1, read as the reverse complement.
ATTAGATACTAAATAGATACATGTTTGGGGGCCTGCAATGCACATAAACAGTACATTTCACGCTTGAAATGTATTCCCTAGGCCAGATCCCGACCGCAACGTAAGAAATAAGAAATGTTTTCATACATTCATTCCCTCAAGCCAATTTTTATTTATCACTAGATCCACAGATCCAAGACACTTGCATATATATAGACACAGCTAGGGAACCTTGCCCTCACTTCGTCGTATAAGCAGAGTAATATTTGTAGTTCACAAGAAGTTGTTTTCTCGATGTCACTTGAACGACTTGAGAAATGAGGTTTTATAACTGCGTAACCAGAAAAATTATGAAACAGTAGCTTGTATTGATGCCTTGTGCAGTGGGCTGCCAGGTTTGTTAATTGGTCATCACGTTCCTATTTTCTGTGATGCTTTTGTGATGTCACATTGGCACACGTTCCAGTTCTTCTGATATAAACATCGCCACATACCAGAAAGATATCGTAGACCACATATTTGCGAACACGTATGCGACCATGTTATTATTGTGTTCTATAGTTGCAAGTTTCTGCACTGCGTGTGTTTCGTTGCTGTCTGAGTAGTACTTTGCACTATACGAGTCAATTTAACACGAAACAGTACCACCCAAGTTTTGGCATGGTATTTTAGGTGGTTTGGATTTATACAAATTATACCAATTTGGTTTGCATTAGCTCTTGTTGTCAAGTTTGTATTTAATTTCTGCACAAAGATGGTATAATCTACATGAATGGTAAATTTAGTGGTGTTATCAATGCTCCGATCCCACCAATGCAAATTATAAAAAGAAAAGTTCTAAAAATGTTTCTTCAAGACCTGCCAAATTTAAGCTTTTTCTGGACAGAATATTTCATGTGCAAACTGGACTTTGATTTCAGCAGTATAAATAGAATTGTAAATAGAATGAGTACGAAGATCGTCTTACTTCTCCATTTCCTTATATTTGCACTTTCTGAACGAATCATGTAGTTGACAAAGCTAGGTATTTGGAATAACCCTTAAGAATAAGCTGTGTGCTAAATGATAACTGTTAAGAGTTCACTAATACAATAAAGCTTTGTTAATTACACACATTAATTTGGATAACTGGATCATTCAGGCGTGTTTTGGCCAGCGTAAATAATTGCACCAAAACTCTAGTTGACTTGGTGAAATTTGGCCACAACCGGGTGAATGAATTCCTCGGACAACGCAGAGCATGAAACACCGCAAATGTACGATGCAAAGGCAGGAAAACGACATTTGCGGACAGCCGAAATCCATGTAGACTTTCAGAAAGCCGTGGCCACCACTCAAAATCGCGTTGTCGGTACGTAACAAGGTATTGGACCAGAGTACACTTCGAATCAGCACACAGGGGTCTCGATCATTGTTCAAACTGTGAACAAAGTGGCAAATGATGAAAATTGTGGCTAATGCAGTGTTCTTATAAAAAAAAAGGCTGGTTTGCTCTAATGGCGCCCAGAAAGTGCGGATCTGGCAAGGTTCTCTTTAGTCCACTTTTTTCCTTTCTCTCTATCACGCTTGCTTCCTTTTCTTCTCTTTTGTAATACTTAATTTTGCTATATATATATATATATATATATATATATATATATATATATACATATATTCGAAAGAAATGAGTGAGGCAAGGCAAGCAAGAGAAGCAAAAAGTAGAACTCTGAGAGCTTTGCGAATTAGAGAAATCGTAGAAGCCATGCGGCAGTGCTGCATATAAGCTCAATGTCAAATTTATTAAAATTTATTTGAAATTTCAGATAAGTTTTTGTAGCAACACGCACCAACTGAAGGTAGCTTTAAGAAACAAAAAGAAGGAATACAGCTTACGAAGTTGCACTACAATATTAAAAGTCAATATTTACCGTTGCGATTTGGACTCTGGCCTTAGTAGGCATCCTACCTCTACCAGTGGCGGATCCAGAGGGTGGGTAGTAGGAGCGATCGCCCCCCCCCCCCCGCCCCCAAAGCCTGTGTAGCAACCCCTCCTCTTTTCAGTGTCCTCGTCGATCTCCTTCTCAGGTTGCCTCGGCGTTGGCTTCGGCTACCACTGGCCAAACCGAATTTCGCCAAACAACCGCCTGTTTTTGTTAGGTGCAAAAGTTGTCCCGGCCTAGCAGTCAGTGTTCTGGCTAGTAGCGTTTGTAAAAAGGTGCATTTTTTGTCTCCCAACTGAAGACACGGCTCAGCGCTAAGTTCTGGGTACTGCATTCCCGAGATGGTGCTAACTTCTTTCGCCCCCTTTTGCCATTTTTCTACGACGCTGGACCTCTGCTCTGTTACTTTCACCCCCCCCCCTTCTCCCCCAGACATGAGGGTTCAGATGTCTTTCTTGACTAGAAGCAGCTTTTCTCTTCTCTACGAAAAATTTCATCTCCTCTGTGGCAGGTGCGAGCATTGACCATGGGCGCCGGCAGGTGGGTGCAAAAGGGGCACTTGCCCCCCTCAAGCCTCACCAGCACTAGCCCTCACTCAAACTACACAAGAGCTCTCCCCCTCTTCTTTGCACCCCCCCCTCCCCAATAGAACATCATGCCGATGACCATGGCGTTGGCACAAAAATATTTCATCTTGTTTCTTTCTACGATGCACTTATCACAGATAAAAAGCACGTCTGCACAAGCGCGTGACGATTAGTTATTTGTAGAGGTTTTATAGCGCTCAGTTGCAGTTTCGGTTTCAGAGAGCATCAAGTGAACTGAGCTGGCTACGTCAGCATGCGAAACCACGTGCAAATGCACACCAAGTTGTCAACACTTTAACGAAGGCTTTCTGGGTGCTCTGAGACATTGTAAATATGTGTGACCATCCAAATATGAACTTCCGAGGCAAAGAGGACATCAGCCTTTGTACACCTGTGTGATTCGGCCTCATCTTTCCGATGAAAATGTCTGTTCAGAAAGAGCCCTCACAAGAATTGTGACGGCTAGCACAAACTCATAAAACAGGTGGTAGTTGTTTGGTTACACGAAAACCACAGTAGTGTTTCACGAGCAGTTGCGCGACACGCACTCTAAAATTGATTTTCAACATGTTCTAGGCAATACTATCCATGGATATTTCGTAAGTGATCATGATGCGTTTGTGTCCACACAAATATATACCAGAAGTTATCTCACCTTCAAACTTTTCTGTCAGCACTCGTTTAAAGGACTCTTCAAGGCGTAAGGGCAAAATGGTTAATTGCACAGATCACCGACATCTTTGAACCAAAGAGCTTATTAAATCTGGATTGCTGTCGTCGACGAAACCTTAACTTTTTGTTTATGAAACAGTGTTGTTCACGTCACTGATTTTTCCAGCATTCCCAGCACCTTCTCGTGTATGAATTTGTCCTGCTCAGAACTCGAAAGTAATGTGTTCTTGAAATGTTGAAGCTGCTTTAATGGGCTACGATAACGAGAAGACACATCCATTCTATGAGGTATCACAGTCACTGCGGTAGCTTTCCAAAACGTGGTGGTGGCAGTGGTTAGAAGAAGAAGAATGCACCTAATTTCTGCAGCACGGTAAGGAGCATGGCCCAGTGCCTTAAACATTCTAGTTTCCCACATGGGCTCTCCCTCCGACTCCATTCTCTCTTTTTTAGAGATTAGTGTTGTGGATCCCCAGCAGCCTGCTTAACCAGCTTCACCCACGAAGCATAAAAAGAAAACAAAAGTGTGCATACCCAGGCAGTTTGGGGTACAAGGCTCTAAAACTCTCTATTCCATCATCAAAAAATGTGGGCGCAGTGAGTGCTTGTTTCTTGCATTTTATTGTGCCTCCTCCATTGTCGCTCTCCCGCAGACAGCTAGCCCTGATCAGTGCCTTTTTCGCTCTAACGTGGCGTGTGCTCACTAGCGTGCCCCGTAGCTGCACTCTCTCGTTGAGCCATGGAGTACCAAGTGACAGGCGAAGACATTGACTTGAAGGAAATCACATCAGACTAAGGCTGGCAGACTGCCTCGTGTCGCCGAGCGCTAGCCCAAAATAAAGGCAACACATCACAACAAAGCGTGTACATCCTCAATGTAAACCCAGTTATCATAGATAAAGGTTCACACGCTTGTTCCAGAAAGCCGTCCCGTCTCGCGGGGCCGAACCCGCTAGTGATTGCAGGTGATTTTAATGCCACGCATAGCACCTGGGGCTACGCATACAACACACCCTAAGGTAACGAGCATTTGAAAAATGTGAATGACATAGGCACCTTTTCCCAAACCGTCCTCCCAAACCGGAGAGGTGCCGCACCACATGATTGGCTGCCGTCCAAGATAATCCACTCAAGACGCCATGTTGCTCCTAAAGCATCAAATTCTAGATGGTGGAAACAATCGGGATACTTGTGCAATACTCGATCTCGATTTAAATAAGGCATTCAATACCATAACGCACTCGTCAATCTTGAAAGCGATCGCAGCCCTCGGCTTGAGGCATGGATTCTACTACTTATCCGCTCTTTTCTGACTCGACGCAGAACCGTCCTCCGTGTGGGAGACCTAGTGCTGGAAGAAGTGGAGCTCGAACAGCGGGGCACTCCTCAAGGATCCATCTTCTCCCCGACGCTCTTCAACCTTGTGATGATCGGGCTTTCCGAACGACTTTAGAAAATCGATGGGCTATAACCACACTATCTATGCGGAAGATGTAACCATGTGGTGCTCAACAGGGTCGGATGACTTCATTAAGTCCGCCCTTCAAGAAGCCATTGACACCGCCGAGTCCTACCTCGACCACACCGGTCTCAGGTGCTCACCCGCGAAGTTGGAGCTGTTAATATATTTGCCCAAACGCCGGGATGCCAATCCCAAAGGATGGAAACCTCTTGCAGAACGCAATATCACCCTCCACACCAGAGATGGTCGTACAGTCCCCAGGGTAAACACCATCAAGGTCCCCAGCATGATCATTGAGTCCCATGGAACCTATTGTGCGCGAGCTCAGCTTCTTCTCCTCGACGGCCAGGGATCCCCAAGACTTGACTCTAATTCTTAGTGAAATCCGCGACCTTATCACGATCGCTCCCATTCCGCGAAATGTACACGCCGAATACAACATAGGCAGGGGGCTTGCAAGGGCGACCGCCATTTTCAAGCCCATAGACATGGAAGCAGACAACGTCTCGTTCGTGGACGCCGCTGCCTATTACAACAACAGAGCCTTCACCACGGTCGCGATATCATTCGCGCAGCAGATTCTTAACTCTGCCACAATCCTCACCCAAAACCCCGAAGTAGAGGAGCAAGTAGCTATAGCTATAGGTATACTCAACATCAAACAGGAACTCATCTACACCGACACCAGACCAGCCATCAAAGCCTTTGAACGTGGAGTCATTTTCGACCAGGCGTTACGTATCCTGCGCAGAGCAGACCCGAGCGCCCTGAAGCACCACACTGTCATCTGGTTCCCCGCCCATCTCAGCCAGGTGCCGGGAGCTTCATCCAACCTCAACGAGATCACTCGTGATGCAGCGCGTGCACTTACCGATCGCGCCGCCACAGAGTAACCCCATCTCGCTGAGTTAGAGAGCGATCGAGATGCACTCATTACGTACGACATAACAAAGCACTTTTACCTTGAATGCTACATTTTTCCACCCCCACATCTGAAACTTAACAGACCGCAGACGCTAACCCTACGCCTATTACAAACACAGACGTACCCAAACCTTGCCAAGCTTCACGTTTATTATTCCCAGCGACACATGCCCCTCGTGTGGACACATGGGGACACTCGCACACATGCTCTGGGAATGTAGAAACACTCCTCCCGACTCTACCTCAAACAAGTGAGAGGGGTCCCTCAGGAGCTCACTTCTCGCCGACCAGCAATGGGCCATCCAGCAGGCCCACGAAGCAGTCACCAGGTACTCAGTGCCTATGTGAGAGACACCCCCTATGCGCTAAGCGCGTCCTGCAGGACTGAAATAGTTTTTTTTCATTCCATTCATTCATTCCATGGCAGATGCAGGTTTTTCGGACCACAATCCTAATGTTGTTAATTCGACGTTGCACTGCTCATAAAAAATACAGTGCTTCTTAAGGCGTGAAAGTGACAGGAAAGGGGCTGCATTGGCACTCCTCAGGCCAAGGATTTACTCTCGAATTCGGCGGGAAACAGCGGTGCGCATCAACAAGGCATAGGTGGATGGCGGTAGTCCCACCGTCCTACGATCGAGTGTCCAGACACGTGCGATGCAACCTGAGTTATATGAATGTGGAGATTGGTATTGTGGTTGCCACTTGACCCGTCCCAGCGATACAAGGTAAGCGTAGGCCATGCACAAATATATTGCTTACATTTAGAACTTTAGGCTTGTTCGTCGCAACTTAATTGCTTTGTTTTTGACTTCAATAATATATTAAACATAACTCTCGTTGCTATCTGCAATATTCGAGATACTAGTCACACCAGTATTCAGTCAAGTATATTTTACTACAGGTCGTCCCGCTCAATTTAATCCAAGCGCCAGCCAAATTATTCTAGGCGGCAGTCAATTTAATCCAGCCACCACTCAATTTAATCCAGGTGCCGTTCATTTTAATCCAAGTGCCGCTGAAATTAATCCAACCGCCAGCTGCTTTAATCCAGACTCCAGCAAATTTAATCCTCACGACATCGTGACTTCAAAGCAACCTAGAATTTTCGGGAACGCATGAAGTTAATTGCTTTGGAGTGATTTTAAAAGTAAATATTATCAAGATGTGTAGAATAAACAATGAATAAGCCACTAAAGACACACTGCGACTGGCGCGACTTCATCACGCCTATCCCCGCGCAAGCACTACTCACACCTCCGACATGCATATCAAAGGAAACGTCGTCCACACAGTAATAATTTGATAGTTATTGCCCAGGCCAATGATCTGATCACTAGTGACTCAGGTGACATCATCACGCCTAACACTCACGCAAGCACTCTCTAACGTGCCTTCATGCATACAAACGAAACGTCTTTGAGAGAGTAATACCTTGAACACTGTCAGTTGGCCTAGTGATGTGATCTTTGCTTGTGACTCGCATTACGTCATTACGCCTACCACCCACACACACGCTCTCCTAACCTGTCTTCATGCATATAAAACGAGACGTCTCTGAGGGGATAATAACTTGAACGATGTCATTTGGCCTAGTGACGTGAGAAGTAGTGACTCACGTGACGTTATCATGCCTAACACTCACATAAGCACTCTCTGGCGTGCCTTCATGCATATCAAACGAAACGTCGTTGAGAGGGCAATAACTTGAACACCGTTACTCAGCCTAGCGACCTGATCACTATTGACTCACTTGACGTCATCACGTCTAACACTCATGCAAGCACTCCTAACCTGCTTTCATGCGTATCTAACAACACGTCTGAGAGACTAATAAATTGAACCTTGTCACTAGGCCTAGTGACGTGATCCCTAGTGACTCACGTGACATGATCACGCCTAACACCCACGCACGCGCTGTCCTAACTTGTCTTCATGCATATCAAACAAAACGTCTTTGAGAGGGTAATAACTTGAACGCCGTCACTTGGCCTAGTGACGTGACCACTATAGTGACACACGTGGCGTCATCATGCCTAACACCCACGCAGCACTCTCTAACCTGCCTTCATGCATATCAAACGAAACATCTTCAAGAGGGTATTAACTTAAATGCCATCACTCGGCCTAGTTACGCGATGACTAGTGACTCATGTGACGTCACACACCTGACACTCATGCAAGCACTAACCTGCCTTCATATATATCAAAGTAAACGTCTTTCAGAGAGCAATAACATGATGCTTATCACTCGGCCATAGGACTTGATTACTAGTGACTCAGGTGATGTCATCCTGCCTATCACCCACGCATGCATTGTCTAACCTGTTTTTATGCATATCAAACGAAACGTCTTTGAGAGGGTAACAACTTGAACGCTGTTATTCGGCGTAGTGACCTGATGACTAGTGACTCGCGCGATGTTATCATGCCTGACACCCACGCAAGCGCACTCTAACCTGCCTTCATGCATATCGAACTAAACGTTGCTGAGAGAGTAATAACTTGAAGGCTGTCGCAGGCAGCGTCTGCTAGTAGAAAACTGCCTGCTCGCGCTGCACAGCCGTTCACTGGCCAATCCGTATATGTAGGCACCGAATCGTGCATTTCGAATTTAGTCAAGGGCGTCTTTACATGGCTTTCGCTTGACTTGACGCTTTTCTTGACTCGAGTAGATGCAATGAAAGCAACAGTACCTTCAACCAATAGTGGGGTACAACCCAACATCAGCGTCCAACCACTCGTTGAAGGCAACACTTCTCCGTCATTTAATAAATAAGAATAATAAAGGGAAAATAACAATCAGCATTTCCAAACCATACTCAAATACGAAACATTTTCCCAATACTATCACCACTCTGCGACGCTTTCAATACAGCCCGTCATGTGGGAAGATTTGGGTGGCTTTTTTGTTGCTTCTTGTGTTTCAAAGTATGCCTCGGAAATGCGGGCAGCCAGGCCACACTACAGTGAACAGACAGGCGTTCACTACCAAACAGGCATGCTTATTTCAAGCACACGAACCTATAAGAAACGGCGTGGCATAGAAGATGTAAAGAAAGGCACGAGTCAGGCACAGCGTTCAACGAAGCATCAACAACTGGTCACTTGCAGCATTAGTATGTATCTCAAGTACAGGGACTGGCAACGGATCTGTTTCACAGGATAACCAGATAAAATATTATTTGAGCCAAAGGAGTGGTTGAAATATTTTTGTAGCATGTTTTGAAACAGGCAGACCGTGTGTCCTATGCTTGATTATGTATATACAGTGTTATGACTTACTTGGCATGTTATCGCAATGACAAAGCGAATACGATGCGTGGTTAAAATACCCACCCGACCTTAAGAAACAATCGTTCTTTTAACGTCGAGCTTGTTGAACCGGTGATGAAATCATACGCGCAATCGTACTTGTGTTGCTGAGCAGTGTTTTACATATCAAGGCAGTCGAGGGCAGCTTGTACGAAAGTGTAATTATGCCTATCATAAGCGGCACAGTCTACACGCTGGATGTGCTGCATAGAGCGCTCCGCGGCCTCAACCACCAGAGCATGGCGATGTTGTGTCTTGGAGATCCCTCCTGGTGTCATGAGGAGATCATCCCTTCACTCGCTTAGAAAGCCCTTCACACCTGCCTTGAACTTTGACAAAAGCTCCTCAATTGGATTGAAGAATAAGCTCTATAGTGGTAGCCACTTGATGGTGTGGTAACTTGCCACGAGGACAACCTGCTCGACGCGGCGGTGCGCTGGTGCGTTGTCAAACAAGAACACTGCCTATATTCCCAGTTCCTGCTGAGAAACTTTTCTCGACACTTCTGTGAGAAAGTCGTTGAAGACAGCCCAGTAAACCTTGTCTGCAACTGTCCACTAGAGAATGCCGTTCACCAACATGCAGGCTATAACATTTACATTTGCCCCCTTCGCTCTAGTTGACAAACGGCACAATGGAGCACCTCGTTTCACCCTTCCGAAACTGCTCGAGCACGATACGTTGAAGTTCGTCTCGTCAATGTAGTTTCGTGTTAGTGTAGGTCCTCTGCTCTGAAGCGACTGCGCATATCGGCGCCACAGCTGCTTCACGTCGGTGTGATTTCGATCTACTGGCCTCTGGGTGAGCAGCTTCACCGAATAGCTATGGCCATCGAGAAGCCGATCAATCGTCGAGGTGCTCATTTCAATATTAGGCATCTTTTCCTTGAGAGCCCTCTTTATTTGATCCAGCATGAAGGATAGATTTTCCTGTATAATTTGTTGCAGGGCATCCGCCACGTTCGGTCCAAACTTCTTCGACGAACCACCACATGTTCTAGCTCTGTCACGGCCAGTAGCGGCAATAGAACGGACGTTAGTGTGCTTGGAATAAGCGTACCTGTTCGGTGGTGAACGCCTGTCTGTCCACTGTAGTGCGGTCTGGCTGCCCGCGTTTCCAAGGCATACTTAAAAACACGAGAAGCAACAAAAAAGCCGCCCACATCTTCCCACACGATAAGCTGGAGTAAATGCGTCGTAGAGTGGTGAGGGTATCGGGTGAATGTTTTAATTATTAATTTATTCAATACTGCAGTCTAAAAGTTCAAGCAGAGTGGTTAATACAGATACAAATAAAAGAAAATACAGATATAAACAAAATAGAAATTGCAGAACTGAAACAATAAAGGGCGAAGAATGTTGTCTAGTAAGGCATTTCATTCATCACATATAAGGCAGTTCCGTTCACAAATGGTTCTTTGGAAGTCCGAAAACTTAAGTAGGTCGGTGCAAGCAAAATATGGGATCAAGGCTTTTTGGTGTTGTTGTCGGGTGGGCCAGCTACTTAGGGATGTCAAATACGGGGATGGGTCTAGAGCTAGTTTTTCGCTCAAAAGTTGATCAAGAAATTCTAGTCTAACTTTTTGTCTTCACATCTGCGATAAGACAATGTTGTCTGCTAGCATGAAATGTGAGGGCGTGTCTAACTTGGAGTGCTTCTTGAATATAAATCTAACAGCTTTTCTCTGAATATGCTCAAGAGTGTATATATTATGTTTTGTATAAGGGTCCCATACTATGTTCGCATACTCTAGTTTCGGTCGCACAAAGGCAGTGTAACAAAATAGTTTATTAGTCGTGGGAGCACATCTAAGTTTATGTTTAAGAAGAAATAGTTTGCGAAATGCAGATGAACAAATATTATCAATATAGAGATTCCAAGATAAGTTAGAAGTCATTGTCATACCAAGGTATTTGTAGTAGTTTACTTGCTGCAGTGATGAACAAACTAATATGTATGTGTATGGTTGTGGATTCTTTTTGCGAGTCACTGGAACGCACACACATTTGCTTACATTGAGACACATTCCCTATTTGTTATACCATTCACATATATTGCAAAGACTAGTGCTAAGATCCTTGTAATATTTAATGGAAGGTACGCCCTGTGTGATCGGAAGACAGTTCGAATATTGGCCCCCTGCATCAACGTACAGTACGTGATTCTTTAAATACACAGAAATCCAACGAACAAATATTTCTGGTATACCTATTGTTCTAAGTTTGGAAACGCATTTACTGTGGAGAACTTTATTGAAGGATTTGCAGAAATCTAAGAAGAGCATATATATATCTTACCAAGTCTATCGATGCTTAATGCAAGAGAGTGCAATAGTTTGACGAGTTGAGTAACGGTAGATAATCCTTTCCGAAAGTCATGTTGATACTTGGTTAAAGGGGTACTGACACAAAATTTCAGGGCCAAGATAGCCTGTGGGGTCAATTCTCGTGAACATGCGTATATCATCTACAAGATATCAACAGTGATTATAGCTTGGAAGGAATTTAAATAAATTTCGAAGTCCGCATGAGCGACCGACTCCGTAGCGCTATAGACAGCCTTGGAAGTGACCCCGAGGTGACCCCCTACTTCCCTCACATCACCACGCTGCGGTCAACAAAACAAATTATTACGTCATATCCGCATTTTTTTTTTTTTTGCCGCGTTAGTTCCCGAAGTTTGTATTTTTCGGCGGCTGGTTGCGAGTGCGTTGCCATGGCGCACGCTTAGAAGATTTTGTGTTTGGCGACATTCCAGTCCGGTTTCCTATTTAAATGTAATGTTTGATGCGGACCACGCGGAACTGCGTCACAGTTCTCTGTGCTGACGTGTTCAAGAGCTGCACACGCTAGGCGGTGACAGTTGCACTCAGTTTTTCGAACTCTCTCAAACAGAAACTAAAACTGATTGATAATGAGGGGCCCATAATTAATTATCTGTCACATGCTACAGCGAACGATGTGTCGTGTCATAACTAACAGGTCCCCAGCAACGCATTGCAGCAGAAAATTGCGAGGCCAAAGTTTTTGTGTAAGAACCCTTTAACGTATAGTGCCCTTCAAGAAACTTAGCATACTATAGTAGATATGATGTGTTCGATAACTTTGTAACATTGTGAAGTTAGTGAGATTAGACTGTAATTTCCTAGTGCTAAGCGGTCTCCCTTTTTAAAGATGGGTACAACGCGGGCTGTCCTCCAGTCACTGGGCAGTTGGGATGACAACAAAAAACAACTAATCACCAAAAACTTTGCTAGAGATAAAGCATATCTTCGTAGGAATACGTTTGGTATATTATCAGGGCCAGAAGATGCCTTAGTTTTCAAATATAGCAGCATTGACACCACGCCAGGATAAAATATAAAAAGTGCTACAGCATAAGAAAAGGCTGTCGCATTAGATATACAGTTGAAATCGAAAGCGTTGAACACACTCTCCAAATATTGATTAAAATTCCGAGCAATGTCTTGCTGATCGGTCACGTTGGTTCTATCAATTGATATTTGCGATACCGGTTTTCTTTTTTCACTGATAAAATTCCAGAATTTACTGGGGTCGTTTGCGATGAAGTTGGGCCAGTAAGGTTTGAGAGTAATACTTTATAAAGTTGTTCTCAGCTTGAGCGAGGTTTGTGCGCATCGTGTATCAAATAAGCCGCTGCCCGCTTTTTTTTTTTTTTTTCAGTCGCTTCACTTTGCGCTTTATATGAATGATGTTCTGCTGAGTTTGATTGATATGTGGGGTTTAACGTCCCAAAACCACTATATGATAATGAGAGACGCCGTAGTGGAGGGCTCCGGAAATTTCGACCACCTGGGGTTCTTTAACGTGCACCCAAATCTGAGCACACGGGCCTACAACATTTCCGCCTCCATCAGAAATGCAGCCGCCGCAGCCGGGATTCGAACCCGCGCCCTTCGGGTCAGCAGCCGAGTACCTTAGCCACTAGACCACCGTGGCGAAGCGTTCTGCTGAGTTACCTGAGGTGTTACCTGAGGTGTTTGTTCATTTTTCTGTGCTTTGAAGGCACAAAATTATAAAATTATCTAAGCAAAAATGACTCATTTGTTTGAATGTGTCAAGTGAAGAAGAGCACGCTAACTTCGGCGTCATCAAAATCGGTAAGGCATGTTTCCATGTGTTCGATTATGTCTGCATCTTGAAAAGTCGTTAAAGAAGAGAAATACTGGATTTTTTTTTGGCCAGTTACTGGAGCCAGAGCAAAGGAAGCGAAGACATAGTTATGATCAGAAAGACCTTGTCGTACCTCAACTGTATGTTCAGAGAAATTGAAGATCAGAAACATAACATCTAATATTGAGGCGAAATCCCAATGCACGCTTGTACGTACGTGAAAAACCTGCAATAGGTCATGTATAAACATAATGTCAAACACTATGTTAACATGTTTTGAAGTGTTAATGCCAGTTTCATGGCTCTCCCAGCCTACTCCAAATAGGTTCAAGGCACCATTAGGTGGCCTCCTGTGCTGTGCGCAGTAAGTTGCGCTGTCGTGCTTGCCATATCATTCAGTGACAATGGCTCCATACGATGACGCATATTCGTTGGTCCGCATCGCTGATACACAGTTTGCTGATTCGCAGACGGTCAGCTGTTGAGATTATGGCAAATCCAAGAATGCCCTGCTAAACAGAACATAGACAGAAGTGCCATGATCGCACCGGGTCCGCTGTGCCCACGAACGTCGAAGGCTTGCGGTGATCTTTTTATAGCGATGTCCAGCGATGAAGTGGCTCTGCGCTGCGCACAGTTGCCACAGCGGTGCGCACAGCTACCCATAGACGACCTCCTGTGCTGTGCGCACTAAGTTGCGCTGTCGTGCTTGCCCTATTATTTAGCGACAATGGCTCCGTTCGATGACGAATTGCTGATACCCAGTTTGCTGATTCGCAGACGGTTTGCTGTTGGGAATATCGCGAATGCGAGAATGCCCTGCATGAGGCAGAACATAGAAGTAAGTGCCATAGTTGCGGCGGCTCTTCCATGCCCATGGCGGACCCGGCGTAATTGGATATGGTTAAGAAATGCTTATTGTTATTTCGCCTTTATTATTCTTATTTATTGAATGACGGAGAAGCGTTGCCTTCACGAGTGGTGGAACGCTGACATTGGGTTGTACCCTACAACTGGTTAAATGTACTGTTGCTTCCATCGCGTCTGCTCGAGTCAAGAAAAGCGTCAAGACAAGCGAAAGCCATGTAAAGACACCCTTGACAGAAATCGAAACGCGTGATCCGGTTGCTTCATCTACGGGTTGGGCAGTGAGAGCTGTGCAGCGCGAAAAGTCAGTTTTTTACTAGCAGACACCGCCTGCGACAACCTTGAAGTTATTGCCCTCTTAAAGATGTTTCGTTTGATATGCATGAAGGCACGTTAGAGAGTGCTTGTGTGAGTGTTAGGCGTGATGGCGTCCCAGAGTCGCTACTTCTCGCGCCATTAGGCCGAGTCACAGCGTTACACTTATTACCCTCTCAAAGAGGTTTCGTTTGATATGAAGGAAGACAGGTTAGGACAGCGTGTGGGTGGGTTTTACGCGGGATGACGTCACGTGAGTCCCTAGTGATCATGTCACCAGGGCGAGTGACAGCATTCAAGTTATTACCCCTTCAAAGTCGTTTCTTTTGATATGCATGAAGGCAGGCTTGAGAGTGCTTGCGTGGGTGTTAGGCGTGATGATGTCACGCGAGTCACTAGTGATCACATCACTAGGCTGAGTGGCAGGGTTCAAGTTATTACTCTCTCAAAGTTGTTTCGTTTGATATGTATGAAGACAGGTTAGGACAGTGAGTACATGGGTGTTGAAGAGATGACGTCACGTGAGTAACTAGTGATCGCGTCACTAGGCCGAGTGACGGTGTTTAAGCTATTGATTTGATTGATTTGTGGGGTTTAACGTCCCAAAACCACCATATGATTATGAGAGACGCCGTAGTGGAGGGCTCCGGAAATTTTGACCACCTGGGGTTCTTTAACGTGCACCCAAATCTGAGTACACGGGCCTACAACATTTCTGCCTCTATCGGAAATGCAGCCGCCACAGCTGGGATTCGAACCCGCGACCTGCGTGTCAGCAGCCGAGTACCTTAGCCACTAGACCACCGTGGCGGGGTAAGCTATAACCCTCTCAAAGTTATTTCGTTTGATATGCATGAAGACAGGTAAGGACAGCGCGTGCGTGGATGTTAGGCGTGATGACGTCACGGGAGTCTCTAGTGATCATGTAACTAGGCCGAGTGATGGCGTTCAAGTTATTACCCTCTCAAAAACGTTTTGTTTGATATGCATGAAGGCACGTTAAGAGAGTGCTTGTATGGGTGTTAAGCGAGATGACGTCACTCTAGTCACTAGTGATCACATCACTAGGCCGAATGACAGCGTTCAAGTTATTACCCTCTCAAAGACATCTCATTTCATATGCAGGAAGACAGGTTAAGAAAGCGGGTGCATGGGTGTTAGGCGTAATGACGTAATCTGAGTCGCTAGTGATCAGGTCACTAGGACGAGTTACAGCGTTCAAGTTATTACCCTCTCAAAGTCGTTTCATTTGATATGCATGAAGGCAGGTTAGAGAGTGCTTGAGTGGGTGTTAGGCGTGATGACGTCACGCGAGTCACTAGTGATCACATCACTAGGCCGACTGACAGTGTTCAAGGTATTACTCTGTCAAAGACGTTTCGTTAGATATGCATGAAGGCATGTTAGAGAGTGCTTGCGTGAGTGTTAGGCGTGATGACGTCACCTGAGTCAGTAGTGATCAGATCATTGGCCTGAGCAATAGCTATCAAGTTATTATTGTGTGGACGTTTCCTTTGATGAACATAAAGTATTTTCTTGCTTCAGTACATTTCTTCCGTAGTGTGTGCTTTCTAGACATTTGTTCAGAAAGAATTTCATCATGTATTGTTTACTTTTTTTTGAAATAAACACTGCCTATGATACTGTGCCAGGATGTTTCAAAGGCAGTGAAGCAATGTCAAACAGGCTGAAGTATATTTGCTAAAGGACGAGTGGCATGTTGCAAGCTCTTATATTGCAGCCTCTCTGCTTATGTTCAGCCCGAAAAAGCCTTTATACGCACACTGAGATTTTTTTCTTTCAATCACAAAGGGCACAGCTATTTTTTTAGGTATCCTGCAGGAAGTTCCTTGCTAGGTTCCAGTACGCACATATGTTTCGTCGTCCACGATGCTGTATTGGTTTTACTTTGCCAATACTTTTATCGTTTTACGTGTTACAGTCGAACTTAGCTACAATGAATGCCACTTCAATGAAATTTTCGCTACAATGAAAAATTCATGATTCCCTGTTGGCAGTCCATAGGAGTTAATGCGTAAATATTGTCGCCACAAGGAACACTTTTTCTTCGGTAGTCCCACTTAAACGAAATTTCATGATGCAATTCCAGACTCAGACACTTATTTTTATGCAGTAAACCCAATCTTTAACATTTTGATGCATTTTCAAAGCAAGACTGAAAGTTGGGCTAGTTGGTGATACATTATGGGCAGAAACAGCGCACAAACTGACGGGACGAAGAGAAGAGACAAAACAAGCGCTGACTCTCAACTGAAGAATTTATTGAAATATACAAGTTATCTGAACACATTTTGTGTTCTCTTTTCTTTGTCTCGTGAGTTTGTGCACTGTTTCTGCCCATAAAGCATTTTCAAAGCCTGAAAATGCGTCAATGAAGTCTAAAACACGCGTTGGCACCACCAGAAACCGCCGCTGTTCAGCAGGCATGGCAGCCGCCATTGCTCGATAGCGATGGCAATGAGACTGCCCTGCTTTTTCCACCTCGCTTTGAGTCACAGACGATCCGAAGCTGAAGATTAGTCACTCAGTTCACGGTTTCTGTCACGCAGCTGCTGGGTGCAAGAGCGGAACGATGCCTTTTCCGATTCCAATGCTTATCATTATGTTTGAGCTTGGTCAATGTGGTAACTAATCAGAGTGGCTGTTCGTTCGCATTATCAACAAAATCAGCTAACCGCGAGTGATGGATGACAAGAATGGCATAGAATAGTGCAAAAGTCGCCGCTCCATGATACCCTGCCTCCAACTCAGCGTTGTTGGATGCTTTTGACGGCAGACAGCTGCTGGTGTTAACGTGTTAATGCAACTGTTTGGTTATAGGCATTGTTTCAGCATGCTTTTCACCATGGTGTTGCTATGCATGGGTGACAATCACGCCACGAGGTTGCTCGAAAAGAATAGGAAGCAGCGGACGTTTTTTTAATTTTGAGAATTAAGGTTTCTTTGTTTCGCTAGCTCAGATCAGCTACATTTTTTTCTATTTCACTACAACGATATTTTCGCTTCAACGAAATTTTTGCCGTGCCCCGTCAGTTTCGTTGTAGCGGGGTTCGACTGTAAAACAACTCAACGTACACACAGAGCAAGTGGAGCAGTACTTGCGTAACTTCCTTTGTGCATCCACTTATCATATGCCAACTTTTTCTCACATGAGTAGGCTCAATCTTTAGCAATTTAGATGCTCATATACTCTTGCACAAATTTTGAACAGTGGCTGTCAGTCGTGAGCTCTCGTTCCACCGGCATGCTAGCAAATATTTTATTTTGTACTCTGCATATTGCAACATGTAACATGAAAACTTGAAGCTCGCAATGGCGGCTTGTGACTGTACACTGATAGCATTCGACCATAACATCTTTTTCTCTGTTTGCAATTCCTTTTTGGAAAGCTCTTTTTGGAAAATGAAGAGGTCAAGTTCACAAAAGATTGACAAGTTTTTCTCTCCTGCTCCCAAGAAAGCCTTACATGTTGCAATCGAAGGCACCAAACAGGCCACCTCATCAGCAACTGTCCCAATGCTGCGACTGGACAATAAATACATAGCATCATGTAGCACATCACTACCACTGCAAAGCGAATGCTCACATCTCACCACTCAATGTGACCAAACTGCTGAATTTCATCTAAGTGAAAGAGTGGGCGTGATATCCCCGAGCATCTCCGTGAAATTCTCGAGCGACATAGGAAAGTTAATCGGCAGGAAAGTGGATGAATACACTAAACGGCGTTTGTTAGAAACACACTGGTGCCCTTTGGATAACTAGTTTTCCATACTCACTTCACAGGAAAAACGACAAAAATGAGAAACCATACATGAGTCGCATTAAACAAGTTCTGTTGGCTTGTCCTCTCCAATTATAGCAGGGGCCTGTACTGCAAGTACTGTACTGTGTTTATAACAGGTGCAATGGGAGGCTACCAGAAAAATCTCTACCTCCAAAAACTAGTCACCAAGCCACTCACGTCCTTTGCAAAACTGCTGAAAAAGAATAGTGATCTTCTTGTACTTGAAGCAAGAAAGTACCACAGAGAAGCAATGCAGGCTGGGAAGAAGTTTTTCGCACGTGTTAAGGCTCCCAAAAAAAGATGTAGCCAACCAAATCAGCAGTAAACGGCTAAATCAAGTGAAAGACAACCATAACCGCCTGATCCCACTCATAAAGTCAATCGTCTTTCTAGGCCGCCAAAATATACCATTTTGGGAACATCGAGATTACAGAAGCCTTAGCGAGCGGTCGAATGAGTTCTCATTGACTTCAAATGAGAAAAATTTCCGCAAGCTTCTGCGTTTTCCAGTGTCAAGCGGTGACACGGAACTTCAAGAGCGCCTTGCCAGGTTATCATCTCGAGCCACATACATCAGCAAGACTACCCCAAATGAATTAATAAAGGTGCTGTGCAGACGAGGTTCTTGCGACACTCATTCAGTGGGTTCATGCATCGGGCATCTACAGCATTATGTTCTATCTATCTATCTATATACATCAGCAAGACTACCCCAAATGAATTAATAAAGGTGCTGTGCAGATGAGGTTCTTGCGACACTCATTCAGTGGGTTCATGCATCGGGCATCTACAGCATTATGTTCTATCTATCTATCTATCTGGTTATTTGGTTTTTTTTTTTTACTCCTCTGGATCTTCCTTTATCTCTGAGTTCGCTTCCTTGCACACTCAAACTTTTTATTTTCAGACATGCAAAACTCTGTGCACTCAATGTACATTTTTGTTTCAGGTTCAACAGAAAGATAGTGGCTTACCTGAAAATCTATAAAATATTGGATATGCCAAACCATAGTACTGAAGCTAAAGCTTCACTACTATTTGCACACTCTTGTTGTTACTTACTCATGCTACAGCCAATTTGAAGTTTTTGTTGATCATATGATGTTATAATGAAGAAATGCTTTACACAAAGCTACATAATTTACATGCATGCTTTAGCACAAGCACAAGTCTGTTTAGGTTATTAGCACTTTTAAACACCAACCAAGTGGTCTAATATTGCAGTGTGTACCAGTCCAGGGCTGAAGTCTTGCATCGTCAATGGTGTACTGCACAAATACTACACTGCAACAAAATAAATATACAGCCAAAATCTAGATAATTTTTTCCCAAATGCATAAATATGAACAGTGCAGAGTTTAATCATGCAGAGTTTAATCTCACCAATTCCAGCTTTCGCAAAGCGATTCTCAAGCTCACGCATGTGATCCGAACTATCATCGTACTCCGCACCACGCATTGCACCTTTCCTGTGACACAGTTCGAGGAGTCTGTAAACAGAAAAGGATTGGAAAAAAAATTGGAAGACCCTTAAGCTTCGCCCTTAAGAGTTGAACACGATAGCGATATCCTGTCCCTAGTGCATACTGCAGCCACTTAGTGCATACTTTTTATGGTGTCATGTTATTTGGGAAGTTTACATTGTGGATTACTACAATGTAATTAATAAAGTAGAAAATGGCTTGTGTCAGTGAAGCTCTTGCATGTGCCTGTATTCTGTGTAATGGGTAGAATGCTTTAAACCACGAGCAATCATGTCCGGGAAATCTTTTCGAACTTGCTATGCACCCACTACATGGTTTTAAAAAAATACATGCACGTGTGCCTTTTGTGATGGGTAGCCGGCTTTAAACTACAAAGTCGTTATGACATTTACATGTTCTGACGCCCGATGGCAATGTACACTTGTACGCCAAAGTATCACTGCAATATTAGTACATGTTGCATTGTGAAGCCTGTCTACAGGACGCATGTGTTTGTAAAGCACGAACATTATTTTGCCTGCATTTCCAAGCAGAAGTTATTTTAACTGTATTTACAAGCAGACGAGCGGCTGTGTGATAAAACGCCTGCTTGTCACACGGACAGGGTTGGATCCTCACTCAAATTAGGTAATTTTTATTATTTATTTTATTCACATCTCTCGATTGTTCAGTCGAGCACAAGATGACGATTTTTCGCACTCAATCAATGACGCCCACGCCAGCCCAGAGGCTGGAATTTTTGCGCAATGAGCTCTTTAACACTATCATGTTAAAAAAATAGGCGTAGGGCAGCTGCAATGCAAAAGGAAATAGAATATGGCATTCATGGGCTGCTTAATGGTCTACTGCTGGTTTCCAAATTTAAAAAGTTGAATATGTACAGCTTTACCACTTAAACAACTTTAATTACTGGTATGTGACATTTAATGGCACAAGAGCCAAATTTGATCATCAAGAAGCACCAAACCTAAATGACTTACAGAGACATTTTGTTGCTCTATAAACTGTCTATCCATACCCACACAGCACACCATTTGGCAGAATAAGGAAAAGCAGAATTTCAAACGATGCAAGAAAAATCATAACACATATTTTTTAACAACTAATCTCAAAAAACAAGAGTCTACCTGTAAAAACCACTGGTTAAAAAAAAAATGCCAGTCAAGAAAACTCGTTTTTTTTCCAAAATTACATATTATACCATTTTTATTTGCTTTCACAAATTCAGTTTTTCTACTTTCACAACAAAAAAAACTATACATTGAATTAAGCTTGAAGTAGGCTAAAATCATTTCGAAGGAGCACAAGGCGGCTACTAAAAATGAAGAACAGCTCGCTCATGTCTAGAGTCCCCTAAAAATTGTCATGCGACCGCTCGCCGTTGCATTTCACATGAAAAGTTCACCAAAGCCCCATGCTCAAAATAACCATAATTGCCACGTTCCTACGATAGAAGATCTCATATTAAAAAAGCATATTATTTTCGCATAGATGAGCTCTCACTTATACCTTTACATGCGTTTTTCTTAAGATCCATTTTTCGGCAACTTCTTGAGTTTGGACATTGTGATTTTGGTACTTCTTTGATAGCCCGACTGGGATTAAATTTTCCCAACATATTCCTTAACATGTAAAGGGTGCAAGTATCTTTTTTTAAACCTTGATATTGCCTGTACAATTATAACAAGCTTGAAGTAAGCAATTTCTACATGCTGAAAATTCTGAGAATTCTCACATTACACTTTTTCTTGACCATCAAAATGTTTCATACATATTTTCTTGATGGTTATTTGCATTATACAGTAAATATGGAGGAATATGAGCCATTATTAGCCATTATTGGCTCGGAACAAAAAAAAGATTAGTGGCATAAAAAATTTGTCTATAAATAAACTATATTTTACACATTGTCATGACACAAAACAACAACTGTGTCACTTACTTTGAAACTACTTACGTATTTGAAATTGGCATAAAGACCTATATATACAGCAAAAACTTCATAACCCTAGGCCATAGATTAATGCAACTTTTTTTCCTAATTACTTTTCCCCTTAATCTGATAATTATGTTTTTGATTGATGCATCTGCTTCCTGATTGATTGATATGTGGGGTTTAACGTCCCAAAACCACCCTATGATTAAGAGCGACGTCTTAGTGGAGGGCTTCAAAAATTTCGACCACCCGGGGTTCTTAACGAGCACCTAAATTTGAGTACACGAGCCTACAGCATTTTCGCCTCTATCGAAAATGCAGCCGCTGCAGCCGGGATTCGCTCCCGCGACGTGCGGGTCAGTAGCCAAGTACCTTAGCTACTAGACTACTGCGGCGGGGTGATGAGTCTGCTTCCTGGGTAGCAGTTCACCAGCACAGGAAATTTTGGTGATTGCTCCCAGGTGATCTTCCGATTGGCCCAAGTCATCAGAAAGACCACCAGTGGCATGGCTATTCCATTTACACCAATTAATGGAAACAGGTAGCTAGGCAACAGCACTTTCACCAGCATGCAATGTAAATATAGAAGAATACATACTTTCTCCAGCAGTGATCGGTTCTTAGTGTGTATGGGTTGCCAACAATGATCAGCAGAGCTTTTGCCCTTGTGACAGCTACGTTGAACCTCTATAAAATGGTAAAATAAAGAGGGGTATTTGTAGAAGCTAGAACTTAGTGGCAGGAACATGATATTGTCAAGTACTATATATAAAGAAAGCCAGGCAAACCTTGCGGTTCTTGAGAAAACCAATGCGGTGCCTGAAATCATTCTGCAAGAGATTTTTGTCACTACGAACTGTCGTGATGATCATGGCTAGCCTTTCTTGGCCTTGGAATTCTTCAGTAGAGCCAACAGTTACTCCCTCAATTCCACGTTTCTCCAACACAGATCTGATTTTTAAGACCTATAAGCAACAAATCATGAGGTTATAGACCCAACTTTTCAGACACAACCAAGTTTGAAGGAGGCAACATGATATTCAAAAGGTGTTGCACAAATGTAGGTACAACTACCGGTTATAAGAACCAACCACCTGACAATGAACCGTAGAAACCAAAGAGAAACTGAACATCACATAATAACCTTTTTTTTACTTAAACTGTAAACAATATGAATAATTGTGGAGTCTATGAGCTTCATTCATATTTCTAATAATAAAAGAGAAAACAGCCTATTTCCTAACTTTTTTTTAATATGTACTTACTTCATTAAAACAATTACAACAAATGTGAAGAGCATAGACAAAACAGATGAAAACAAAGGATTTCACTGTTTTTTCTAATTAGAATCACTGTCAGTTCTCAGGTGCTTATCATTGGTAGGATTACTTTTGTCTATGCTTTCCAAAGTGAATGACTACAATGATGGTGAAATGATACACAGTGTTCTTACAGGTATGAGAGGGAAACATTCAAGGGCAAATAAGGACTTTTAAGACCCACCTGCCAAAGATTTTTCAAGTAAGCAGAGTAGCACCCAGTGTATGTACAGTGATGCTACCGAAGTCTGCTGATTTTGAGCAATTTTTGGAGCAGCAAAATTTACATTTTGGAGCATTTTAGAGCAGGAAAATTTTTCATTTTTGGGCAATTCGAAGGAGCTAACTTTACATCCTGGAGAAGAAGCAAGTAGCACATTTACATTCAAAGACTTGATTAATAATTTTAGGGCTCTTGTGAAAAGCTAGAAATTTTTTGATAAATTGCAAACCTCACGACGCCAGAGATCTTGGGAGCACTCTTTATTTCAGTTGATGATGCAAAAATAATGTCGTCATGCTGTTGGGCATTCTAGAAAAACTTGTTCAGTGATTATTTTCGTAGCGAATGAAAAGAATACTGGTTGAATAAAGTAGTACTTCATGAAATAACATTGTGAATGCACTCATGTGGTTATCAGCAGATTTAGTAGACAAACGCTAGAGACTCGCACAGTCGCATATGCATTCCTCTAAGATGAATTCAAGGATAAAAAAAACGTTGCTTTTCTTCACAACTTATTATATTGCTGGGTGTAACATGACATCATTAAGCTAGTCTCATAATGTCAATCTCCTCCCACGCTCGTTTCTCTGTGCTGAAACTGAACGATTCAGCAAACCTCGTTTTCCTTTTAAAGCAGTGTCTTATGTGGCTACGGCGTTCCCCCTGTATATCAAAAACACCCCATAGTGTCCCCTAGAAAGCAGTGCAAAAAGAAAAAATCCTCAAGGGGCGACATCACTCTCTGGGTGTGCGACGGCAGTGACGGTTCCATTGAACAAAGATTACAGGAGGGGATTGACACAGTGGAACGGCATTTACAAGAAACTGGACTATCCTGCTCGGTGGAGAAATCTGAGCTACAGCTATATCGCCCTACACTTAGAGGTCGGCCACCCAAACAACATCCCAAGCACAGGCACACGCTGATATAAAACTCACTACAAGCGACCGTCACGCCATACCAACCGTGGATAAAATACGAGTGCTAGGTCTGATCATAGAAAGTAAGGGTACCAACGGAGAGACAGTTCCCAACATTGAAGCCAGAGTATCTAACACGATGCGCCTCATTAGGCGCATTACCAATAAACACAAAAGCATGAAAGAGGCTAGAATCATCCGTTTGATCCAATCATTCGTTCTAAGTCACATCATCCATACGGCGGCGTATCACCGATGGTTCACTGCAGAAGTCAAACCTCAACAGCCTAATTAGGAGGATTTACAAACAAGGGCTAGGTTTGCCTCAAAACACCAGCACCGAACTCCTCCTTCAACTTGGTTTACACAATACCCTTGAGAAACTTATTGAGGTGCAACAAATCTCCCTATTCGAGATATTAGCCAAAACTGAGCCAGGCTGCCAGATTCTATGTAATCTCGGTATTTCTTACCACATTCAACACGGAGACAAACACGACATACCACGCCTTATCCGTGCCAAGCTCACAGTACCACCCATACCAAAAAACATGCACCCTGAACACAACAAGGGCAAATGTGTCGGTAGAGCCAGAGCCTTGTCAAAGATGTTTGGGGGGAACCATGAGGCAGCCTTTGTCGACGCAGCACGCTACCAGGAACGTCACCGCTTCGTGGCTGCTGTCGTAGACCACGCACAACAATGCAAAAGCAGTGCGACAATCATCACACGGAACGTAGAAACGGCAGAGAAAGTGGCTATCGCGACGGCCATAGCCCACACTAACGCCTCATGCGTAATCAGCGAATCGCAGACAGCCGTTCGAAACTACACCCACGGCAGAATCTCCCCCGAGGCATTGCGGATCTTTAGTACAGGCAAAATTCACGAGGCGGACAAATACGTGCACATCCTGTGGTTCCCTGCCCACACACCACTAGGTAACCAGGAGGACAGTTCGAATCAAGCGGCGCACAACGTGGCTCGAGGTCTTACGTTCCGAGTCAGGTCAAACGAAGCGGCCACCCAAACAGACTTTTCTGCACCGGTGTGGGAACGGGACGATCGGCTCACTAAATTTAATGACATAACTCAACACTATTGACTGAAAAGGCTGGAGTACCCTCCGCCTCACCCCAAGCTAAATCGAGCCCAGTCCGTTCAGTGGCGGCAGCTACAAACAGCACATACACGAACCCTGTCATCATGCACCACATATGTCCCAACATCTATAGTTCTAATAATGCCAGTACTGTACCACCAGAGCCACTCTTGACCATATCCAATGAGAACGTTCACCATTAGTCAGCAATTCTGGGGTCGTGGCCTCCAATGAAGACCTTCAAGCGCGTTGGCGGACTACGCTGCTCAGTTCGGGCCTGGACAAGCAACTTTGGGCGATCCAGCAGGCCAAGGAAGCTGTCGGGAGACACGGTCTCTCCATTGGCCCCTAGGTGGGAGCCCATCCCAGCAATTTGCCGGAAATTAATAAAATCTGCATCTCTCTCTCTCTCATGGGGCACCTTATGTATTTGCCAAGGACAACTTGAAGGTGAGAGCCATTTTGTTTTTATCGTGATAGCAATTATATCGACATTGTCATCTAAATTTTGTTGTCGCCAGGGGCGTAGAAAGAATTATTTTTTTTTTGGGTGGGGGGGGGGCCTTTATTTGAAGGGAAAGAGGCAGGCAAGTGGTCATTTTGCGCAATGTGTGCCATGGCTGAAAAAAATTTCGGGGGGTGACATTCTTGATGTTTGCCCCCCTGGCTGCACCACCGGCCGTCATCACCATCATGTTTTGATTACTGTCGAAATTATTAACATCCTCCTGCGCATCGTGCTCCACTTGCAGGGGGACGAACGTGGCGACGAACTACACCCATCTTGGAGGGGGGGGGGTCAGGTTTTGCCCAAGCAACTATACACTTTGCTTCTAAGGGCATGGTTGCAATCACTGGTGCGCACGCTAACTCAGCAGCCGCGAGCGGGCGATTCACATACACTTCTACCTGCTGCACTCTCATTACGAAGGGAGTGTTCAAAAAGTGTTGCTTTCTTTGAAGTGGTCGCATTCTCGTACATCAGCTCGTATATTTGTACAGTTACGTGAGATCAGATCCAAATAAGTTAGCTGCCAGTCTCCCTTTGTATATATAACCTTACAACTTGCTGCGATCGCGTTTATTGCTCTACATTTGTGGTGCAACTGCAACTCTCTTAGCTACGTACAGCCGCCCATGTTTATTTTTGTATTTTTGTTTTTTACCTGAATGCGCAATCGTCAACTGCCGCGTTGATGAACGCGAAGCACAGTGGCCAAACAAACAAGAATACGCACATACGTTCGATGAGCAGTCATGTGCACAGTGCACCCAGATGCACCTGTCCTTGCTAGGCTATTCCCGGCAATGAATACCCCCCTCTTCTTTTGAAGACCTGTTGCTGCCAATTCCCTGACTTTTTTTTTTCTGACAACTATCATGTTACAGAAAAAAAAAAACAGTTTCCCCAGAATGGCAAAGCAACCAATCCGATTGCAACAAATAGTAAGGCTGGCAGCCAACTACTCTCTTAGATCCGATATCGCGTAACTCTGTAAAACGGGGAGAGATGGTCTTCTCGCTGTCTCTTCGTGCTGAGAGCGCAGCACGTGGAAGGGTTCACAAGCTATTTGTGCTGATGCCTGCCATGATCACGCGCATGTATAGCCATCGCGACCACGTCCTAAAGATCAAAGTTCACAGCTGCTCCTAGAGCGATCACAGCCTTTATGAAACCGAAACTGTAATCATACTGAAGTTTTAGCGCACACACACAAGAGCACACAAACAAGGAATTCACAAAGACCAGCGCAGGTCCTTGCTTTCCTTTTGTCTGTATCCTCGTGTGTGTGCGCTAAAGTTTCAGAATGCAGCAGAACCAACTGGCCCATCTCCCTGTATAATTGAAACTATAACCCTTTCAATCAAATCAAAAAGACAATATTTCAGACACGGCGCTTGATGGCTTTTGCATTTCGCAGCTGAATTCTGGTGCTGTGGTGCAGTACGATGCTGATAGACGAGTTTGGCGTAGCAGGGGTGGTTTGGCGCAGGATGACACAGGTCAGCAAGTTTGGCGCTCAGTGGCGCAAATGGCGCAGCTTTTCCACCCCTAATTGTAAGACCCCTTGTAAATCCCATGCACTAATCTATGTTATTGTTCTATACATGATTAAAAAAATGATCTGTGAGGAGGTTTATTAGCCATTAAAGACAGCGATGAGACAGCGTGAAGAACCGTCCAGCAATCGGCACAGCATTGAACCGAAGCACGAGCCGAGAGAGCTGGGCGTTGGCGATGCTGCTTGCTGCAGGCACATCTTCTTCTTCACAATCGCCCCCGCTGAAAAAGGGGCCATCCTGGCGACCTAAGAAGTTTCAGGGAGAGGCTCATGATACGGTTTTAGGCGGGAAACATGGACGATGTCACGTGCACGCCGGCGCATGTCGTCCGATCGGGAAACTGGCTCAATTAGGTAATTAACCGGAGAAGTTTTCTCTAAAACGGTGTAAGGCCCCTCGTACCGGGGGACAAGTTTTGATGAGAGTCCCGGAGTTTGGTATGGGATGGCAAGCCACACGAGAGACCCTGGGGCATAGTTGGGATCCGGAAGAGAGGTGCAACGGTTTTCTTTCTGGCGTTGCTGCTCGTCCGAGGTGAACGCACGGGCGAGCTGGCGGCACTCTTCGGCTTGTCGGGCAGCATCGGAGATAGGTGGACATTCGGAAGCATCAGAACGGTAGGGAAGTAGAGTATCAATTGTATGCGAAGGGTCACGTCCATAAAGAAGAAAGAAAGGTGAAAATCCCGTGGTTGTTTGTATTGCAGTATTGTATGCGAATGTGACGTATGGGAGAACACGATCCCAGTTGCTATGATTAGATGCCACGTACATTGAGAGCATATCACCCAGCGTGCGGTTAAACCGTTCTGTTAGCCCATTAGTCTGCGGGTGGTATGCTGTCGTTTTCCGATGAATGACGTGGCATTCCGAAAGCAGAGCTTCGACAACCTCGGAGAGGAAAGCGCGGCCTCTGTCACTAAGGAGCTCTCGAGGTGCGCCATGTCGAAGGATAAGTTGACGTAAAATGAAAGAGGCAACATCCTGAGCGGTAGCGCTCGGTAAAGCGGCTGTTTCGGCGTAGCGTGTTAGCGTGTTAGATGGTCGACCGCCACTATAATCCACCGATTGCCATCTAGTGTCAATGAAAGGGGGCCGTAGAGGTCAACACCCACGAGATCGAATGGCTTGGCAGGGCACGGAAGTGGCTGCAATTCGCCAGTTGCACGTAGCGGTGTTGATTTGCGTCGCTGGCAGTCAGGACAGCACTGCACAAATTTGCGTACAAAATTGTACATGTCGCGCCAGTAATAGCGATGGCGAAGGCGTTCATATGGTTTGAACACCCCGGCGTGGCCACATTGTGGATCGTCGTAAAGAGAGGTCCATACCTGCGATCGTAAAGTGCGTGGAATGACCAGAAGCCACCGGCGGCCATCAGGAGAGTAGTTGCGTCGATGGAGAAGTTGATCGCGGATGGCGAAATGGAAAGCTTGACGTCGGAGGGATCGAGATACCGGAAGGTTGGGCGTACCGGATAGATATTCGAGAAGAGATGCGATCCACGGGTCACGACATTGTTCGGTGGCAATTGAGTCAAGATTTAACGATGACAAGGTCTGGAGGCACGTGTTTCCGCACGTGGGATCTGGTGGCAAAGGTGAGCCGGACAGGGCGTCAGCGTCAGAGTGTTTGCGTCCGCAGCGGTATACGACGTAAATGTCGTACTCCTGGATGCGGAGTGCCCATCGCGCAAGGCGGCCAGAAGGGTCTTTCAGCGTGGAGAGCCAGCAAAGCACGTGGTGATCAGTTACTAGATCGAACGGGCGGCCGTATAAGTACGGCCGGAACTTTTTAAGCGCCCACACTAGAGCCAAACACTCTTTTTCTGTCACGCTGTAATTAGTTTCGGCTTTCGTCAGAGTGCGGCTAGCGTAGGCTACAACGTATTCTGAATAGCCGGATTTTCGTTGAGCAAGGACAGCACCTAGCCCGACGCCGCTAGCGTTGGTTGGCACTTCGGTAGGAGCCGTAGGGTCGAAGTGGCGAAGAATAGGTGGGGAGGTGAGCAGACGGCACAAAGTAGTGAAGGCAACGTCACATGCAGGGGACCAGGAGGAGAGGTTCACGTCACCACGAAGAAGCTGGGTTAATGGTGACATGATGGATGCAAAATTGCGAACAAAGCGCCGGAAATATGAGCATAGGCCTACAAAACTGCGAAGTTCCTTCATGGTCGTCGGCTTATGAAATTCTACGACTGCTCGAAGTTTTGCTGGGTAAGGTAATATGCCGTGCTTCGACACGATGTGGCCTAGGATGACGAGCTCGCGTGCAGCAAAGTGGCATTTTTTCAGGTTAAGCTGCAGGCCAGCGTTGGTCAGACAAGTCAAAACGTGCCTGAGGCGAAGGAGGTGCGTAGGAAAGTCGTGGGAGAAAACCACGACATCGTCGAGGTAGCAGAGGCACATATTCCACTTGAGGCCACGTAGCGTATTGTCCATAAGTCGTTCAAACGTGGCGGGCGCGTTACAAAGCCCAAAGGGCATGACGTTAAACTCGTATAGTCCGTCAGGTGTAATAAATTTTTTGGCGATCGGCTTCAGCCATTGGAACTTGCCAGTAGCTAGACCGCAAATCTAGCAACGAGAAGAATTCCGCTCTGCGAAAGGTGTCAATGGCGTCATCAATGCGCGGCAAAAGATATACGTCCTTGCGGGTTATCTTTATTCAAACGACGATAGTCCATGCAAAATGGGATAGATCCGTCTTTCTTACGCACCAGGATGACAGGAGACGCCCAGGGACTGTGAGATGGTCGAATGACGTCTCTACGAAGCATATCTTCGACTTGATCGTTGATGACGCGGCGCTCTTCAGTGGAGACATGGTACGGTCTTTGACGCAGTGGCTGGTGTAGGCCGGTGTCAACATGATGCTTGACCTGCGACGTGCGGCCTAGTTGAGGTTGGGACACATCGAAAGAATTCCGGAACTCATGCAGAAGATCAAGCAGGACGGCATGTTCGGTGGGAGTGAGGGTGTCGGCGATGGCGCTGGAAAACGTATCCTTGGACGACTCCTCGAGGGCCGACGGTGATTTTGGGTGGCCGCAGTAGTCATCCGGGACATCAACCAAAGACGAAGGGTCGAGATCCTGCACGCGGCCGAGACATTCCCCCGCAAGCAAAGTGACAGGTGTGGAAAGCGGGTTGAGTATGAACATATTGCTTCTTCCGGCGGCAAGGTCAACCGTAGCGAAAGGCAGCGGCAGAGCTAGACGGTTTGTGAAGATATCGGAAGGCATAAAAAAGACTGTAGCGTCAGTGTAGGCGTTGCATGAAACTGGAACAAGCGCGAAATTTTCAGGTGGAATATCGGTATCTTCATGCACGAACAACTTCAGCAGCTGATGAAGAGCTTCAAGTAATGGGACATCACAAAAGGGTGAAAACACAACTTCAGCGCGTGCGCAGTCGATGACGGCACTATGGCGGGATAGGAAGTCCCACCCGAGGATGACATCATGCAAACAGACAGCGAGGACAATAAACTCCACAATGTAAACAATGCCTTCGATGGACACTCTTGCAGTGCAGGCTGCGAGAGGCGTTACTTGCTGTGCACTTGCAGTGTGGAGTGACAGTCCCGAAAGCGGCGTCGTGACTTTACGTAATACACGGCAGACATTAGCGGCAATAACAGAAACAGCGGCGCCGGTGTCTACAAGGGCGAAAGTAGAATAACCTTCAACAGTTACTGCGACCACGTTAGCAGGAGAGGGGCGAGGGCTTAGACAGTTTGAAAATGGCACAGTTCTTGCCTCTTGAACTGCGGTGCTTAGTTTTTCTGATCAGAAGGTCTGGGCCGGCGACGCATGGGGGAGGGCGATTGCCGACGAGGAGAGCGTGCGCGCGGCATCATGAAGTCGGGGTCGTTGGGAGAGGCATAGCGAGGTGACGAGACAGGCCCGTATTGCGCGAATGGTTGGCTGCCGGGTTGCGACGATCAGACATAGTCGCCGAACGTCTGAGGTCGATGGCGGCAGTAGCGGGCAACGTGTCCGGGAGTAAAGCAGGCGTAGCATATCGGTCGGTTGTCGGGCGTCCTCCAAGAATTGGCGACTGATGGTGCCGCCCAAGGTGCAGTATAAGCAGCCGGGTGTGTGGGCTGTGAGCGCGTGGTGTAGGGTGGTTGCGGAAGCCTACCCACAGCGTCTGCATATGTGAACGGTGCTGCTACAGGCTGCATCACTTGCGAACAAGCGACAGGAGGAGCCACAGGCTGCGCTGCAAACGTTAGGGGCGCGGCCACAGGCTGCACGGCTGGAGGATAGGCGACAGGAGGGCTTACCGGCTGCGCGACACGCTGGCAGTGAACACGGCTGTATAGAGGCAACTCGTGGTGCACAACAGGAACAGCGTGGGCAACCTCTACCGAAATAGAAGTGCGAAGCGGGGCAGGTAGACGGGTGATGGTCTCGTGAGTGAAGGGCACTAGGGAAAGTTGGCGGGCGACTTCCTCACGGACGAAGGCTCGAACTTGCTGAAGCAACGGTGAATTGTCAGGCAGGGTGTGGAAACTGGACAGTGACTCACCACCATGCTGAGGCTGCCGAGTCAGAGTGCGTTGCTTCTTCAACTCGTCGTAGCTCTGACACAAGCTGACGACTTCGAAAACTGTGCTCGGATTTCTTGCCAAGAGCATTTGAAATGTGCCGTCCTCGATGCCCTTCAGGATGTGTTTGACCTTGTCAGATTCGGGCATGGTGTCATTCGCACGTCGATAAAGGTCAACAACGTCCTCAATATAGCTGGTAAAGGTCTCGCCAGTCTGCTGAAAGCGGACGCGCAAGCGCTGTTCGGCCCACTGCTTGCGGACAGCCGGCCGACCAAACACTTCAGCACATGACGTCTTGAAGACGCTCTATGTGGGGATGTTGTGTTTGTGGTTATTAAACCACAATTCGACGACGCCAGTGAGATAGAATATCACGTGGCCCAGCTTGTCGGCTTCATCCCACTTATTGTTGGCGCTCACCAGTTCGTAGTGTTCGAGCCAGTCTTCGACGTCAGTCCCATCCGCACCGCTGAAGACCTTCGGGTCCCGTAGCCTAGGATGGTCTGGGCAGATGAACTGGGGCGAAGGCGTCGATGTAGTGGCGTTGTCAGTCATGACAGGCGGTAGCGTGTGGCTTCGCAGCTCCAGGGTGTAGCAACGGGGATTAACAGCACCTTCCACCAAATGTGAGGAGGTTTATTAGCCATTAAAGACAGCGACGAGACAGCGTGAAGAACCGTCCAGCGATCGGCACAGCAACGAACCGAAGCACGAGCCGAGAGAGCAGGGCGTTGGCGATGCTGCTTGCTGCAGGCACATCTTCTTCTTCACAGATCAATGGTTTTGACATCCCCCTGTGCTTTTGAAAGCAAAGCTCTCAAGACTGTATACGAATTACTTGTGACATTATAGGAAGTATTCACAGTGAATATGAGCCGTGTAAAGAGCTGAAGTGCCGAAATACAGGTAATGAAAATACAGGTAAGCTTGTGCTGCCCTTTGACGTGTCCTACCCGAGATCTCTTTCCCATGTTTCTTTTTGCTCATCATACAGAGAACAGGTAGAATAGTAAAAATGTACATGGACCTTTGGAGAACAAAACCTTTGAGCCGCGTTGAGTAAAAATCTGAGAAAAACTACCCTTGAAAAAACAGTGAAATACGAAAGAAAAGTTCTGTGCAGTCTGTTAGACAACAAAACTCTCCACAGAATTTAATGCCCATAAATCACATGTGCAATAGCAGAATTATATACATACCGTGATCGCAATGAAATTAATGACAAAGAGGAGAAGTAGTCAGCTGTGGGGAGCTCACTGACTTAAAAGGCTGCCAAATCATCCATATCGTTGAAGGAATATAAACATGTTCAAATTAGTTGAATGACAAGTTGCTCTCTATAAATCAAAACAACAAATGGATAGGCTGCATAAAGACAAGGTATGTTCACTCAGTCATGGCTAACTATTTTGTATAAGAGACCTCCTCCCCATGTTCATCTGAGGAACAACAGCAATGCTGCAGAATCTAATGCTGCAAGTCTCGATTAGAATCAGTCTCTTCATGTAGGCTGCATAAGTTTTTGTGAAGCTCTGAAACACTATCTAAACTGATAACCAATATTTTTTCAGTTCACGTTTAGGCACGCTCCCAGAATATCTGTTCAGCCACAACGTTAGTGCAAACAAAATTCCAGTACCGGTACGGTTTTCAGATAAATTTCTGGTTCAGTTGAACACCCTGATAAGGTATATGCCACATCATATGTTCAACTGAAAGATATAAACCTCGCAACAAAGTTCACGACATAGCAAAGTTTCTTGCTACAAATATGGCTTAAGTATACTGAGGTTTAACTGTAGTAAATTACTAAACCACTATTTAGCATTTAGCACAGTTTGATAATTTAAGAAGAAAGTCATGAAACTATTGCCAATGTGCACAAATATCTTGGACATAGACCGCATTTGCAGCAAGCATATGATATATTAACAAAATTCAAGGTGCAGCAAAGCCTATACGAGATATCTCCCTCGGATACTGAAACAGTTCAATTTTTTTTCTTACACTCACTCCCACCATACCAGCCCAGCATTGCATACAGCACAAACAATAATTCAACTCTTGCCTGCTTTCGGTAGGGTGACACAACACCAATGTCTTTTCCTTTTATCTGAACACCAAGGCCACTTTTTCCTTCCAGCAGAGAGACCACATAGTCAACAACCACCTTAATTTCCTCAGGATTGAAGTATGATGGGCATGTGGATTCCCTCAGATCTCGACCCAACACGCTGTGGAAGATAAGTGGACAGCCTCTACGAGGCAGCTTTTGCCAGTTGTCCATGCTGTGCGTGATAAGCTCATCCCCACACACCTGTAAAGTGAAGTGGATAGTCAGCTGATTCTAAACTTGGCATACAAGGCTTTTTTATTTCCAGAAGCATTGGAAAAGGCACTGCTTTAGACAAAAAAAAAGGCATTTAAGAAATATATAGTATTACGAAGTTTCTGATAAGAGGCATCAAAGGATTTTAAAGCATCAAAGAAACAACATCGAAGTCACTGCGCATGCACGTGACCAAAACACCTTTACGATTCTGCATTGGGCATGCTGTTGTTTTTTAATTAAGCGGGGAGCCCTATAACTTTCCGGGACCATCGCCTTTCCAAGGTCGCTTTGCCAATTGAGCTAACCAGGAAACTAGCAATTGATAGCATGAGGGCGAATTCATCAACTCGAAGCACATGGACACAAATATTGCAGATGAGTTTTGCAGAAACCTGCAAGGTGGCGGAAGAGTTAAGAAAGCGAAAGAAGACAACCACCTGTTTGTAGCACGAAGCCACAGGGAAATCCATGCGGATTTCTCACAAAGAAAAGCGTCATAGTTGCCAAAAAATACGTCCTGATCCGGAGTTCAAACCCAAGACCAGGACAAATTTTTCAGCAACTAAAAGGGTTTTCTTTCCGAGAATTTCGTACAGATTTCCTTGTGGCTGTGTTCTGTACCTTTCTTAGTAGCAAATATTATTTGATAATCAGAAGAGCATTTCTCACAGCACAGGCTTTAGGACATTAATATATATATATATATATATATATATATATATATATATATATATATATATATATATATATATATATATATATATAAGGGAAAGAAGTGTATACCTAAGGGCTCGTTTTTTCGTGTTTTAACACAATATTAATGAGGTCTAACAGACAGTAATGCCAAGGAATGTACAGGGGAAGTTATTAGAACCAATGGAATGTAAATAAGAAGAAAGAAAAGTGGATGAAAAAATAACAGCCGTGAGCAGGAAGCGAACCTACGACCTTTGAATAATGCGTTCGATGCTCTAACCACTGAGCTACCACAGCGGCCTTCCCTCCATCCACCTTTTTGGGTTTATATGTGAATTTAGAAGTAGGAGTGACAGTCAGCGCCATCTATAAGCCAAACGACAAGTGTGAAAACACTCTTATGCGCATGTTTGGCGTCACGTAGCAGGTGAACTTATTATGAGCAGGCAGCTGATTAATTGTCCCTCTTATACAACCTAAACACACCAAGTCTGCCAGTACGAGACCCTCGTTCAATGAAATAAGGGAAAGAAGTGTATACCTAAGGGCTCGTTTTTCCGTGTTTTAACACAATGTTAATGAGATCTAACAGACAGTAATGCCAAGGGGAAGTTATTAGAACCAAGGGAATGTAAATAAGAAGAAAGAAAAGCGGATGAAAAAATAACCAGCCGTGCTCACGGCTGGTTATTTTTCATCCGCTTTTCTTTCTTCTTATTTACATTCCATTGGTTCTAATAACTTCCCCCCCCCTGTACATTCCTTGGCATTACTGTCTGTTAGATCTCATATATATATATATATATATATATCACATTCTAACAAAAACATTCTAACTTGGAGGTTTTGCAACAAGGCACTAGTATGTTCTGCTTCATATTGTAAAACTGCTTCTGTATGATGCCCTCTTCAGTTTTATCTAAATTATTGTTCATTACAGACCATTCACACTCTGTTATCTGATATCTAGAGCAACTTTGAATTCAATTCAGCAGTGCCGAGATTTGCCCACCACCACACTACGTACCACAACAAACCTCACACTAAAAAAGATAATTAAATGTCCACAAGAAGAAATTATTCATATTGTGTATAATATACAGCAAAAACTCAATCTAAAAAAGTAATTTCCCAAAGTAGTAACAAGTAATTAAACTTTTTATACCTTGATGTGCCTAGGACATGTATTTTAGAAAGTATGATTACCCACATTTCCTGTATAATGAATTTTCATTGCTGCCGCAAAGCATGACCAAAGCAATTGAGTAAAATTTTGTTAAACTGTCCAGTTGCACATTGTCTACATGAATGCAGTTTTTAAATTGCGCATCATGCGACGGAGCAGCCCTCAAAGTGGAGCAGCATCTTTCTAGGCAACGGTTGGGAGCAAGAAGGGCAATAGTAATAATATTTGCTGGTATTTTTTTTGTTGAAACCATCATATTGTCGCGGTTCAACGTGAGCAGATCACCGAGACATTGAGTCTGAGAACCGGCGGTGTGTGTTTTTATGCAGGAGCCAAGAGCAAGAGACCTACACAAAAGCATGTTGTCTTTTTCAGTGTCCCTTTTCACGAGACTGTTGGCGCGCACATCGTCTTCATTCTCTGTCTGTTTCGAGCGCAGAATTTGCCTCCCCTTAAAAGAGCATCGCCCTGATGCTATAGCTGAGCCAGTGATTCGCGCATAAAGTCGCTTTGTACAAGCAACGATGCCTCGCAGAGTCACTCACTGACGTATGGCTTAATGCGCACTACGTGCCCAAGTTCAGGTCGGTGCTGGTGACACCTTGTACAGTTTGGGCTACCCGGGACAACTCCGTAGGTAACGTCACTTAGTTGTCGCAGCACTCGATAAGGTCCGAAGTATCTTCTGAGCAACTTTTCGGATAGTCCCCGTCTTCGTACAGGCGTCCACAGCCATACCCTGTTTCCGGTTTCGTACGTTACAGGTGTATGATGTAGGTTATAGCGACCTGCGTTGTACTCTTGCTGTTGGTATATTCACAGACCTGCGAGCTGCCTGGCTTCCTCTGCACGTTGAGTAAACGCGTCAGCACTCGTTTGTGTCGTGGATTCCGAGGATGTGTCGAGGATTCCGTCGACGAGGATGTGTCGACGGAATCCGTCGACGAGGATGTGTCGAGGAATGTGTCGAGGATTCTGAGGAATGCTGTCTCTTCATCAAAAGAAGCAGCCAACTCTATTATATCAAATTCCTGTAGTGTAAGGCTCCAGCGTGCCAATAGCCCGGAAGGACCTTTTAGACTTGTTAACCAACACAATGAGTGGTGGTCACTGATAACCTTGAATGGGGGGCTGTACAAGTATAAGCGAGATTTCATAACTGCCCACACCCTGGCGAGGCATTCCTTTTCAGTGGTCGAGTAATTTGCTTCTGTGCGTGACAGAGTTCTGCTTGCGTAAGTGATCACTCTTTCCTCGTTGTCCTGTCGCTGCACAAGCACAGCTCCGAGGCCAACATTGCTGGCGTCAGTATGGAGCACTGTAGGGGCTGTCTCATCGAAATGGGCAAGCACGGGGGTCGTGTGTAGACGTTGCCGCAAGTCATTGAAAGCAGCTTCCTGTTCGTCGCCCCAAACAAATGCAACGTCATCCCTCGTGAGACGAGTTAAAGGCGACGCAATGCGCGCAAAATCTGGAATAAACCGCCGAAAATATGCACACTGACCCAGAAAACACCTGACTGCCTTTTTATCTGATGGTGTTGGAAACTGTGCAACGGCGGCTGCTTTCCCAGGATCTGAACAAACTCCTATGTAACTGACGACATGGCCAAGAAACTGTAGTTCCTCAAAGCAGAAGTGACATTTCTCCGGCTTGAGCATCAGGCCTGCAGCCCGTATGGCCTGCACGACTATTTGCCATTGTTCAAGGTGTTCGTCAAATGTTGTAGAAAGCACAATGACGTCGTTAAGGTATACTAGGCAGGTTCTCCATTTAAACCCAGAGAGAACGGTATCCATGAGACGCTGGAAAGTAGCAGGCGCGGAGCACAAGCCAAATGGTAAGACCTTAAATTCGTACAGTCCGTCCGGCGTCACAAAAGAGGTTTTTTCAAGATCCCTGGGGTCGACTTAAATTCGCCAATATCCGCTCTTTAAGTCCATGGAAGAGAAGTAACGTGCGTTTCGAAGCCTGTGGATCGAATCATCTATGCAGGGAAGCGGGTACACGTCTTTTTCTGTAACCTGATTTAGCTTTCGATAGTCCACACAGAAATGCAGGCTGCCGTCCTTCTTCTTGACTAGAACAACAGGTGATCCCAAGGGCTTTTTGACGGTTGAATGTCGTCATCTTCAAGCATATTTGTTACCTGCTGTTCTATTGCTTCTCGTTCTTTTGAAGCCACACGGTACGGATTTTGATAAATTGGTCTAGCCGTGTCCTCTTTGATGATTCGGTGCTTGGTCAAGGACGTCCGGCCAACTTTCGAGGTTGACGCAAAATAGTCGGGGAACTCGGCTAGCAGCACAAGCAGGCGTTCTTGCTGTTGCTGAGTTAAAGTAAGGCTGACGTCAAGGTTAGGTGCTAGGTCATGTGGGTCTTGTGTAGGTGTTGCTCCGAGCGCTGAAAAGCAGTCACAAACATCTGCAATCTCGTCAAAATATGCCAAAGTTGTGCCTTTTGGAAGGTGCCGTCGCTCGAAGGTGAAATTGGTCAACAGCAAGTTCGTTCGGCCGTCGGTGACATTGACTATTCCTTGTGCTCCTGAAATCCCGTGAGTGAAAAGCAGCGAGGTTAGTTGGTCGGCGACTCTTTCACCGTCGAACGGTACGTTACATGCTACTGAAATGAGGATACATGATCGAGGCGGCACGACTATATTGTGGTCTTTGAGACAAAAGAATTTGTGCTCTGGTAATGAAAAATTAGTCAGATGAGCACTCTCGTAAAACCAAACCACGCGGTCCGGGACGTTGATTATTGCGCCATGCTCCCTGAGAAAGTCCATTCCTATAATTAAATCTTTGCAGCACTCTGAGAAAACGATGAAAGTCGCGCCGAAAGACGAATCTCCTATGCTGATTCTTGCTGTGCATCTTTCAGTAGGGTGCAGCAATTGACCAACCGCTGTTCTTATATGTGGCCCTGTCCACGGCGTTCCTACTTTTCCAAGACGATCGGCCAGATTGTGACTTATAGAAAAATCAGCACCTGTATCGACTAAGGCCATCACTTGCTGTCCATCAATAATTACATTGAGGTCGGCGCTCACCATTTCACCGTTGTTAATATTCGTCGGCGTCGCGTCGTTCTGTAGCAGCAGTACTGGGGACTTTTTATCGTCTTGTAGTTTGGCTGCGACCAAACCCCGAGAGGTCGCCGCCTTTAGTTCCCCGGTAAGGGCTGGGCGACCTTGTTCCCCGAAGGTCAGCAAAAGAACGTCGATTCGGTAACGTTGTCTGAGCGGGGGATGGCGATGGTGACCTGTGGGCGGAGTCGGGCTGGCGATTGGAAAGCGACTCATGATAGGGAGACCACTTTGTTGTAGGTCCTCAAAAACCAGGGTCGTCATGGCGAACAATGTAATCCGCGTTAGCACGGCGACCGTCGTCTGGCGACGGGCGAAGCGATGTCTCGCGGTACCAACAATAGCGAGCTATATGGCCGGCACCACGGCAGTTGAAGCAAAGGGGGCGCGGATCGATAGTGCGCCAAGCGTCGGTTCTGCGAAATTGTGGGCGTGCCATGTCCTCTTGTGGTGGTGAGTAAGGCGTGGCAAGTGGTGGCTGGTGGCATGAAGATATCGGGGAAATGGGCCGACATCTGAAAGCCTCCTGCAAAGGTTGTGACAAAGGTGCGGCTGTAGGTGGCTGGTAGTATGATGTAATAGGCTGGACGGGTGGTGGACGGCGGGCAGCGTCGGCGTAACTCAGTTGACGCTGCTCGCGACCAAGATTTTGAAGCCCGTCGATTTTGTTATATGCAGATTCGGTATAAAAATTCAAAAAATAAATGCACAACTTAAACAAAAAGGGAACTGAAGATAGAGCTAATCCAAAATACTTATTTAGGATAAAAAACTGCATTGTTAGTGAGATAGCAATTATATGGACACTTTCAGGGGGTTTTCAGTCACTGCTGTGCCCCGCAACACATCCAAATTGATGACATGCCCACGCACATCGTAACTTTTACGAGCAGGCAAATGCAGAGATAATGAGCCGGCCCATCTCTATCGCCTCGAGGGCATGCATATAATAACATCCCCCGCATGTTAGAACTGCCGTTGAATGCTCAAACAGGAAGAAAACCACCCGTATTCAATTACTATGAAAAAATACGGGGGGGGGGGGGGGGGATCACTAATGTAGCAATGATCAAGCACTTCTCCCTGGAGCAGCCATATTTGCTTACACCAGCGTTCTGTAGGAGTTAAGCAATATCAGCTCCAGAAGAGTTGGCTACCAGCCTTACTTCGTATAACATTAGAATTTGTTGCTCTCGCATTCATTGCATTGCAATCAAAACACCGTCGTGTTGTTGGCAGAGCTAATCAGAATCGCGAGGGCTATGGTTCCTCGAACTCGCGACAAACAGAAATGCGTGACTAGTCCACCACCGAAGATCTGTCGGTACCACTGTGGTCTCTGAGAGTTTCCACCAGCGCCTAATCTGACATGCCCTCAACAGTGAAGACACGGTTGTCTGCATAAAAAAAAAGCAAACCTGAATGTCATCGGAGGCCACACCATGCGCACACAGTGAAACCATGCATGTGGGCATAGTGTCAAAAATGAAGAGCGAACAACGCGGATGCCGCGGAAAACTCTTCGTTAAGGCCTCCCCATGTCCAGTGCATACATGACTAATTAGAAACTTGACACGTACTTTAAGGCAAAAGTAGATTTCTTTTTTCGGTTTGGAGGAGAAGGACACATCCCTGCATGCACCTGCAGCGGCGAGAACAGCGGCAACGCCGGCTCGTGGGGCGCAGGCCCACCTGCCCGCCTTGCACATGCCCACATGCAATTACGAGCGCTCGCTCTCGCCCGAGAGTCGCCAAGGTCTTGAAAGCGCCGCCGTTTCGCGCTTTGTCGGTAATGGAGCAACTGCGGAAGATGCATGCTCATGCCAAAATGACAAAATCCGGGGCAAAATTCCTAGATTGTCCAGGGCGAAAATTTGTTATATCAAGCTTGTCTCCTACTGTTACATTGTTACATAGAGGTCACAAATAAATGTGCTTCTATGAAGTAACGGCAAGGAATTTAAAAACTTTGTTATATAGAGGAATTAGTTATGGAGGTTCGTTATAAGCAAGTTTACCTGTATGCAAAAATTTGATTGCTGCAGTATACTGTACGAGTTGGTGAGCTTGTTTGCAGGAAAAAAAATTACTGGACTAGTTTTGGACCAAAATCAGCCCATGTGCAATTATCCCATTCTTTTACTGGTAAAGTGCTAGGAGCGAATGACAACAGCTTCAGCAACACCTCCCCTTGTTTCATTTCTGAAAATTTTCACAGTGCCA
Source organism: Rhipicephalus microplus (assembly GCF_043290135.1). Classification (NCBI taxonomy): domain Eukaryota; kingdom Metazoa; phylum Arthropoda; class Arachnida; order Ixodida; family Ixodidae; genus Rhipicephalus; species Rhipicephalus microplus. The sequence continues at coordinate 90,775,442 of NC_134705.1, read as the reverse complement.
AAAATAGCCATATGTGACTTACAGAATGTTCAGTTTCAAATGAAATATTGCATTGCTTGAGGAAGATTTCCAATGGCAATGTTCAAGAGCCAGTCAAATATCTGTCAAAGAAATTGATCCAGTATGCACTAAGGGGCATAAAGCCCAAGAATAAAGTAAGTGAAAAGCACTGAGAGGTAGGTGGGTACAACCAAACACATATATATCGAACTCGCATATATAGAATTTTCGACTATATCGAACTCTTGAATTATCCCCTTAAAATCCTGTGTCAAAAGTATAGAAATATGCACATTTGCATCGAACAGAATTTCATCTGCCATCTGATATATCGAAGCCGGGCGAGCTGTATGGTGCACTTCGGCACTCGCTGTGCCCCTGGACTTTTGCGACACCCGTGCCTCCACCAAAACCCGAAACGCTCGAAAAATGCAAGGGTGAGAGGGCTCAGACTGCACTCCTATTGGGTCCGTTCTCGAACTTGTGGAACAGCTTTTTTTCTTCTTTTTTTTTTCTATTTACTCTTTCTCTTTTTTTTCATGCTTTCTTCACGCTACCGTTGGCTCGGAGAGCAGGAATGAAGGAGCCAACAGCCTTTTCCTTTCCCCTTTTACTTTTTGTTGCCATTTCGTGAGTTTTGATCAGTCAACCACAGCCTGCGCCTTTCGTACATCGGTACTGCCCTCGCAGGTAGTTATCACCGACTGATCACGAGCACTTTATTAACGGAATCTACTTCCGTGGGCTGTCACATACCACCGCATTCTTTCGCATGTGTACTGTGCACCGTCTGCAAAGGCCCTTCAAAGTGCTCGAATTTTTTACTTCTCATGTAGCAATGGCCACCATCAAGAAGCCTAAGAACTTTGACTTTGCAATGAAGTTGAAAACCATTCAGGTGAGTGAAAAAAGTTTGGCGGTGGCGGATGACATCGGGATACCACGGAGCATTTTGAGTACCTTGTTGAAGAACAAAGCAGACACTAAAGCAAATGCGGCAGAGCAATGAATGTCGGGAGCCTGTCGTGTGCGTGCTCCTATCCACGAGAAAGTAGCAAAGGCTCTATACCCTTCATTCTTAGAGGTATGCGTGAAAAACATTTCACTGGATGGCCCAATGCTGATGGCTAAGGCCAGGTGGCTTCACCAGTTTAAGCGATGCAGCAACATCATCAGCAAAACCATTTTTAGCGAAAGCAAAGCCGTCAGCAGCCAGGACATCCTGCAGTGGATGACAAAGGAGTGGCCAGATATCTATGAAGTTTTCTTCCGTGGTAATCTTCTCCTGTGGTAATCTTTAAGGCTGACAAGACCAGTTTGTATTGGCAAATACTGACAAGCAAGACTTTTGGCGTCCGAGGTAGCACATGTCGCAGTGGCCAAATGAGCAAAGTCTGCGTGAGCATTCTCCTTCCAACATGGATGGGTCTCGAAAGCTCGAACCCTTTCTCATGGCAAGGGCATCGCGCTATTTTAAGAACTGTAAGCAGCTCCCCGTCCACTACACCTCGAACAAGAAGGAGTGGATGACGCGTCAGCTGTTCACAGAATGGCTAAAAGCGTGGGACGTTTAGCTGGGCAAGTCGAGGAGCTGCACTTGCCTTTTTGTGAACCACTACTCGGCCAACCACACTATATGCGAGCTCAAAAATATTGAGCTGAAGTTTTTGCCGGCCAAAGTGACAGCGAAACTGCAACCACTCGACCAGATCATCATCAACTCTTTGAAGGTGGGCTGCAGGAGGAGACTTTTTGATAGGCTGTTGATCAACCTCCGCATGGGCACCGAGCTGAAGGTCGACCTGCTCAGTACCATTCAAATGACGATGGGCACCTGGGAGATGTGAAGACGGACACAGTGACCAAATGCTTCAGAAAAGGCAGGCTTCGTCACGGCAAAACCGATGAAGACTGCGGCGAAGAGTACATAGACACCATGTTTCGCGAGTTGTCCCTTTTCTCGTCTGTTGTTCCACCCAAAGTGTCTGCAGACGATTTCAAGGAAGCAGACTGAAATGTTCAGGCCGTTGCGAGCCTCGCTGATGAGGATATTGTAGCTGCGGTCACAGGGACCCAGGATGCTCAGGAGCTGTCGGTCAAGCGGCGACAAAGATTGTCTGGACAAGGCGGCAGCTACCGTATTTACTCGATTCTACCGCGCCCTCGATTGTAACGCGCACCCGATTTCCACTGCGGAAAAAAAAAAAAAAACGTAAGACATCGATTGCAACGCGTACCCATTTTTCTCGTTGGCCCGCACGATCACACCACTCGAAAAAACGACTCCTTTCGGGAGCGTCTTCCATTTAAATATGAGGTACGGGCGAAGCTTGTGCCCATCTGACGTGTAACAGAGCATTGCCGTCACTGTAGTTTTACCGTGGACCGATGTCAGCACGCGAACTCGCTTCGCCCCCTTCTTCTCGACGGTTGTGGTGCCAGGCATGTCGAAGTAAAGAGGCGTCTGACCAGCATTCCCGATTTGCCCAAGCAGGTAGCCGTTGTTGCGCCGCAAGTTTAGGACGAACCTCTGAAAACTGTGAAGCTTTTCATCGTACTCCACTGCAAAACTTTTCGCATATGCATGTTCCCCTTCGGAGGGAAAAGCCTTTCCACTTCATAAAGTTAGTTAGCCAGCACATGCTCGCTTTAAACTGGCTCCGCATTAGACCTTTTTCTAAGACTAATTGCATAGCCCGCACTTGGAGCAGTTCTGCCGTCACGGGCCGCTGTGCCGCTCGCTACTCAAGCACATACTCGCCGAACAGCTCTTTATTTGCGGAAACTGACCTTGCTGTGGTCTACTGAAGCCTTTGCGTGAAGCTTTGCTGTCGACAATCTTCTCCTTTTGTTTCCGCCGGTCCCACACGCACGTTTCAGGAACTCCGAACGACCGCGATGCGGCCCGATTTCCGTCCGTTTCTGCACACGCGATGACTTTTCTTTTAAAAGCGGCATCCTGGTGCACTCGAGTTTTTGGAGTCGGCCCTTCCACGCCGTCGATGCTAATGCACCACTAGATGACGAACTCCTCAGCACACGTACGAAGTGCTGCACATGGGAAACACATAGGCAGAAATTGCCGACGCGCCATGCCGACGCACGTAGGGGGCGGCCATTTTGGATTTGCCGATGGCAATAGATTGACCGTAATTTTTTTGTTCGTACTCGATTTTAACGCGCATGCGACCTATGTACTCGCTTAACCGGAAAAAAAGTGCGCGTTAGATTCGAGTAATTACGGTACATGCACATTCTCCTCCGCTGAAGTGGCAGAAGGATTCAGGGGCATTCGCTGCAACGGGCGAAATGGAGGGTACTGGGCTATCGTACCTGGAGAGCCTCGATAAGAACAAGGCCACTATCTTTAAATTCACTTCAAGAAGAAGCAAGCTAAAATAAGTGATTTTTTTTTTTCAGGCAAATAAAACATTCTGCTCTGTCGTGTGTGTGGAATTAGTTATTGTTGAATGCACTCATTGTAGGTGCCACTGGTAAGGTTCCGGGCCCGCATTTTTTATAGCAAATTTTTCATATATCAAACTAATTCACGATCCCCTTCAAGTTTGATATATCCGTGTTCGACTGTATGTGACAGCATACCTGCCTACCTCTCATGACAGCAAATGAAAACTTGCATGCAGCATAGGTGTCCGTCGGTGTGGCATAGATTTACAATGTTCAAAACTTGTAAAGAGTATACCTGCAGTTCACCCTCATAAAACAACTTGTTTGGGACTTGGATGATATCACCATGGCTTCTGAAGTTTTTAAGCAGCTTGGTTAGCATCTGTGGATTGTAGTAACCATTCTGCATGCGTTGATACGGCCCAGTGTCCATAAGACGCTCCAGAAGAGAAACATCTGCAACATTGTATTACTTGATTGCAATATTCAACACACCAGTAAAAAGCAAGAGCACACAAATGACTTCAAATTATACAGTGACTTTGCCGAAGAGGTAACAGAACAAACAGTCAAGCTAGTTGGTCTTGACTCATAATAAATTGAACTGTACAGCCCGGAATGCAAAGTGAAAAATGACTAACACACACTGGCAGCGCTGTCCGTGTGTGCCTCTTTGTCTTTTGTGTTGTATTCTGCACAGTTCAATTCAACATGTTATGGCTAAACAGTCTTCGTTTTTCCACGCCTAAAAAATAGAAAAATAAAAAGATACCTTAAAAGTTCTATGCACGCACACCAAGCTCCATAGCATCGCACTCCACAACATGTGCGGCACATTTCGACAGTTTAAAAAGCAACTACCACATCACACATAAATGCATAGCTGTGAGAGTGAATTTTTAATAGAACCTATTAAGTCTACTGACCAGAGCCAGAAAAACGAAAGTCCACTGTGGTGGTAAATCAAATTTTTTATAATGCAGCAGCCATCATGGTTGTAATCACACCAGTATAAGTATTGCTAAAAAGATGAAAAACTTTTGGCAAAAGATGTCTAAGCTTGAATACTAGCAGTAATGCATGGTTTAACTGATAAACACGGATCAATGTCACTCGGTCATACACAAGCTATCAAAGATGCCTTAATAGAAAAAGTGTGTAGTATGTGGCAACGGAGTTGAAGAAGGCCCCGGTGAATTCTAGACCACATAACATTATTTCAATATACACTAAATATGGGAGCAATCTTGCATTAGTCCTCAGTAATGTGCAACCTTCGAAAGAGAGAATCACAGGGAGAGTTGATTAGGCAAGGAGTGAGAATAGGCTAATTGGTAATCCATTTTTAAGAAACATAGCAACAGCAGACAATGGACAAAGTAGTAAACAAGGACAGTGCTTGTCCTAGTTCTCTCCTTTGTCCAATTCCCATTGTTGCAGCTGTTTCTTGAAAAAATATAAATGAGGTCCTAACATAATAAAGTTAACCAGCTGCTGACTGTAAAAAGCAAAAACTTTTTGAGTCACTACCGTATTGAGTAAACACTGGGCAATTCAAACTGATTTCTTCTGTTGAGACTTACAAAACTAAGTGGGGTGAGATATCAGTAACTACAGCCCACCCCTCATCTTCATTATGTATTTGCTACTATAAAGTTGACGTCACAAGGTGGTACACATGCAGAACAGACCTAACTGGAGCTGCATACACCAGCATCTGCCAAATGATAGCCAATAAAGACAATTTAATTTTACATGTGCAAAGAAAGACATTTTATGGTTAGCTTATACAGTATACCGTAATTACTCGCATAATCCTCGCACTTTCTTTGCCGGAAAACCGATGCAAAGTTGGGGGCTGCGAGAATTACGCGGGAAAAACTTTCCACGAAAATGTACAGAGCGAAAAAGAAAACGAAGTGGCCGCAAATCGGGATTCTCCCCCCAGCAACTAACAGCAAGCTTTAAGAAGTACTAATTAAAACTTACCTTAACAATAAAAGCAGAGCTTTAACACAAGACAAATTTATTTGAGACACAAAAAGTGGAAGCAAATAGTCGAGAATTAGAATACCATTCGCAAAGCTTGTGGACGTTGCGGACATAGCGATAACTTTTGTCGCTCAACAGGAGCCCTCAAAATGTAAGCGTAGGACGTCAGTATTGGGCTGATGGCTATTTAACAAAATCGTCCTCAGTTTTCTTCTGAAGAAATAAAGTTCACCATCAATCCCAGTTTAAGGCACATGGCAGGCCCAACGCTATGGTGGCTAGAATTGGGAGGTGACGAAAGCGCCCGCATATTCGCCGAGCACGCGTGATCCTCCTTTTCAAGCGCTGCCGCGACGGCCACCACGGCACTGCTGTCGGCGTAGTGATGCGGGCATAGCGCGCGCTCCGCGTTCTTTCGTCGGCTCACCTCTAGGCTCGCCGGTTCACCTCTGAAAGTGTGTCTGGGCGTGTGCAGTTTCCCGCATTGTTGTCTCGCTTTTGGCAAAATGTATTTAGTTGCTGACACGACAGTGTGAGTGCCGAGCTTAGGATGAACTCCAGCACTACGAAAGCGAAGCAACGCCATTGCTTCGCTCCTGGCTGCACGAGCGACTATGTGTCATCGAGGGAGCAAGGTCAGCGTGCTTCTCTCTTCTCTGTTCCCAAAGACCCTGCCCTCTTCGAAGCCTGGCGACGAGCCGTACCCGGTGCCTACAAGTCGTTGGACGCAAAGGCGGCGCTCTGTGAGCTTCATTTCGACGAGCAGTTTATTGAGCGTTTTTACACGCATGTGATAAACAACGAAACTGTTCAGATTCCCCGAAGGAAACCGGTGCTGAAATCTGACACAGTGCCAACCATATTCCCAAATGTTCCTGCGTATCTTTCAAAGAAAGTGCCGAAGAAAAAGACGCCAAGAACATCCACGTGCAGCCTGCCATAGAAAATTCAACGTCAGGAACCAAGCACGTCTGCTTGCGAGAAGACAGCTGGCTCGTACAGCACAGAAAGCGACAGTCACCAAGTACCTGTTCCGAATGTGCCTGCAATTCCTGACGTCCACAAGTGTGGTCTTCCCAGCGCTTACTGGGCTCGACATCTAATTGCTGGAGCTGACGATGCCACGGTGTTTGCAGTGTGCGCACTAGATGGTGACAAGTTGACTTTTGACAAGTATGTGCTAATGACACCAAATAAAAACAAACTTCAAGCGACAGCTTTTGTGCAAGACACAAAAATAAAGACCCTTGACATTACCGACATCGAAATGGCAAAAGAGTTGCTTCGCGACGTCGACTTCATGATACCATGCAGAGGGTTTGGTAAAACTGGTGAATTTGGAGTAAATTTAAAGTACAAGGAGAAGACTTTTGATGAAAGAACCTTCAGCCCATCTTGCCAAGGGTTGCTCCAACACCAGAAAAAGACTGCCCACAATGCAAGCACCTCCGAAGACTGCTCCTGAATCGAGAGTCCCACAGGCGAAGAAAAGGCAAAAATGTGGCCCAGTCCCAAAAGCTTTCATACAGGCTTAAGCTGCGAACAGCGCAAGCAAAAAGGAGTCGCCTGAGTGACCTGCAGGCTAAATCACTCATCAAACAAATGAAAGAAAAAAATGCACAGAATGACTCTGCAGCATTTGAAGAAGCGGTGAAGGCCCTACCCATTAAGCAACAGCAACAAGTCAAGGCGTGCTTTGCAGGGTCTAAAAGAAAATTCACAAAAGAAATGAAGTATGAAAGTGAATGGGCTCTAGAGTGCCTAATTATGTCCATGAAAAGCCCACGCCTCTATGAGCACATACGCAAAAACAACATCATGGTGTTGCCTTCTCGAACATCACTACGTCGTTATCTCAAGCGTTACAGGAGTGGGTTCAGCCTGAGCGAAAAAGTGTTTGCTGCTGTGGCGGAAAAAACAAAATTTATGGACTTGTTCCAGCGCCATGGTGGGCTGTTAATTGATGAGATTAAGCTATTTGAACACTTGAGCTTGGGACCCGATGGCACTATTGACGGTTTTGTGGACCTTGGAAAGTTCACACCAAAGAGTGAACGCTCCATAGCATGTGACTATGGCCTTGTAGTATCGTTCGTGCCTTTTACAGGCACGTGGCACCATTTTATTGGGGTGTTGGCATCACGCAGCAATGTGAAGTCTGAGACGTTAGGCAAAATAATCCTCGAAGCAGTAGTCATGTGCGAAAACGCCGGTCTACACATAGACTTTATCACCACTGATGGAGCTGCGTGGAACAGAAGCATGTGGCACTCATTCGGCATACACGACAGGAAAGGAAACACAGTCTGTAGAAGGCAGCACCCTACAGACCCAGAACGTTTTCTGCACTTCATCTCTGACTTCCCACACTTTCTTAAATCTGTGAGGAACACTTTTGTTCGAACGGGCGTGAAACTGTCAGAAGGCCATGCCAGTGTTGACGCTATTGACTGTGCCCGGAAGCTTGATGAACACCATGACACGACTCTCAAAGCCATGCCTCATATTAGCAAATCGGTCGTGCATCCCAATGGCTTTGAGAAAATGAGGGTAAATTAAGCAGTGCGGCTTTACAGTGACGAAGTCCTCAGAGGCCTTTTCTTGTACAATGCAACCATCGAAGAAAAGCATGGGAGCACAGCAGTGACAGTCAGCTTTGTGGAAAGAATGAGAAGGCTCATTGAGGCCATGACTTCAAGGTGCAGCTCAGGTGCACTTAAGCCTGGAGGGACGCACGAGAAGTGCATTCAAAACTTCTTGACTTACCTGGACGATTGGGAAACAGCTGCTGGCTCCGGAGGTTTTCTAAGCCGCAGTACAGGCGAGGGGGCTTCGTGTTACCTTATCAAGCACGCTACACCTTCTCAGCTACCTGACAGTGAAGTTGAACTTCAGATATATGATGACATGCCGCTTGAGTCAGGACCCCCTGGAGAGGCTGTTTGGAATCGTCCGACAAATGTCTGGATGCAATGATCATCCGATTGCCTCACAGTTCTTAATCTCGATCAACACTTTGAGCTTCCAGAATTTGGCAAAACCACCGAAAGGAAGCAATATGTCCTCTGGACTACTGAGAAGTCTGCTGGGAGCTGACAACGGAAAGGACCTCACTCCTTGGAGGAAGTTAGACGAGCTTCTTGACATAGGAAACCTTGCTGAAGCACATCAAGTGCTCAATGAATACGGCCACGGCACCGAGCATGCAGACATGGTCGTGCAAAGCAGCGATGCCAGACTGATATTCTACATGGCTGGATATGTGGCAAAAAAAGTGTTGCAAGCACTAAATGTGCAGAGTGCAGCCAGCAGCTCCTACAAGTCAAGAACGATCTATCTCCAGCTGCAGCATCCCTCACGGCTACTGTTGACGGAGGAGGCTTGCTGTACCCATCAGCCAAGCTCAATGAACTCGTGACCACTCTCGAGAACACTTTTACCCACTGCTTCAGTGTGATAGAAGTCAAACCTGACAGCATCATGGACTTGCTTCCCTTCTTGCAGCTAAGAAAGCTTACACTTGTTGGCTGCCCTGACCACAGCTTGTCCCCCACAAACAAAATTATCAAGTTCTATGTTCTTACTAGGCTCCACTTTCATGTCAAAGCTCAGAACAGCAAGCAAAACGCTAAGCAGGAAAGAATGAAATTGCTGAAGCTTAGACGTGTGCTCTGAGTTTGATATTGTAACCTTAAGCTCTATTGTTTTTTTTTGTTTTTTTGCCGAGTGGAAAGTGATTGTATGCCTCTCATTACTTAGTGCCAAGCGATGCGCTGTCTGTGTGCAATGTTTCAATGTTTTTAACTACTCCCGAGCCTATGTAAATGTGCGTATTTTTTCATTATTTTACGCTATATTCTATGATGTGCAATAGTTATTACTAATAATATGATGTGCAACAAATATTTGTTTTATTTTCCTCCCCCAGAACTTAGCTAATATTTTTTTTTAAGAAAGCCGTTGCCTTGCACTCCAAAACACCGCAAGGATATGCGAACGAAAGCTTTTAGTTACGCAGATTCAACGTCACAGAAGTCTCGCAGCAGCAGCCAATTTCTTTTAATGCTTGAAATGGCATTCTATCAGCCATCGTCATAGTGAGTTATCTGAATCGCCAATTTATCTGAATCATGCATCTTTGAAAGGTCCGCGCGCTCAAGGCGCAGCACGCGTAACTAGCATCACCATTCCGCCGACAGCGCAAACGCCGTGCTGCTCGAAACGGAGGAGCGGCTCCGAGTTCCTGTTGGTGTCACCTCCCAACTCTAGCCACCATACCAACGTGTCTTAATGGCTTTCAGCTGCCGTCACCAGTAGCGAACACAAAACTCTTAGACTCCGAAGGGCCTACCAGCGGCCCTGTTACCATTGTTTAGTGCATGATCTATAACTTGCAACTTGAAAGCAGCCGTGTAGCTTTAGTATCGCCTCATAACGTGACAAGATTACCGACACAACATACAAAACACGCCGCAACGCCCACTGGCCACTTCGGCTTGACTTGGATTGAACTTCTGTGCAATAGTACGCTTGACGGTTAAGAGATGGCGCCAGATGGCGCGCTATCATCATCAGTGGTTGAAACGAGCAGACGGCATTTTTGCGGCAGTTTTCGAAGGTGCGATAATTACTCGAGGAAAAAAAAGAAATTGTATTTTTGCTGGGCGATGTGGGGGGTGCGAGAATTATGAGAGTGTGAGGATTACGCGAGTAAATACGGTACTCTCAGTAAACGAAAATCTGTTAAACGGAACTACTGCTGAAATGGAACTATCGCCTCTGCAATTTTCGGTTTCGGGCTTGTATTCGGCACCCATGTTCACCTCTCAGTAAACAGAACTCCTGTTAACTGGAACGTATTTTCCCGGTCCCTTCAGGTTCCGTTTACTGAGAGTCTATTGTACCACTGTATTTTTGCATCCACATAAGTGACCACAAAGTCCCACAAGTGGTACAATAGACTGAGAGTCTATCGTACCACTGTAATTTTGCATCCACTTAAGTGACCACAAAGTAAACCAGTGCTTATGCATCCATTCATACACTGCTGCAAAAGCAAATAGCCAAAGTATATACTGTGTGGCAAAGCAGGTTTCGTGATGAAAAAAACTTTTTTTTTAAACTGGCGAAACTTGTGTAACTCACAGTAAGCCAGCATATTGTACATTGTTCTGTTGTTGCACAATACTGTTGCTAAGAGTTGCCTGTGCTGTTTTCTTCTAGGTAATTTACATTACCTCCAATGAATTCGTGGTAAGCTTCAGCAGCAAGCTCAGAAGATAAAATGTGTCCATGCCTGTTCGTACCAAGGTTAAATTGTTTTGCCAGCCGGCTCCGAATGACGGGTCCCAGCTGTTGGGGATCTCCAGCTAGAATGAAATGGCCACCTGGACCAAACTTTTTGGGGTTCCAGGGTGACATGAGCCCCATGACGGGAATGAGGCATTCTGGCTCCAAAGACTGTCCTGCCTCATCCACGAAGATGTGCGTGAAGTGGTTCAATGCAAAGTCAGCTGTCACCAGCCTGCAGCAGAAAACCAGCACATAAAGAACTCTTCTGCAATTGCATACTGAATGTAAGACTTCCTGCTCATGCTGTAAGGAAGCTAACAGCGACAGTGCACATTAAAAGATGGTGCTCCAAGGTTCTCTTCTGGCAAGAAATAAATCTGTATCAGGTGCACTACCCACGCAAAGTATGAGGTTCAGCTTTGCCAGCATTAAAGGGGGCCTTATAAGACTTGGGCAATGCAAACAAACAAGTGTGGTTGTAAATGATTCGTGGTGATCCTGCATGCAAAGTACAAAGTTGTTGCATGGCACGAGAAATGTGAAAATTTGAAAACAGTGTATGTCTTCTTTTTAGAAAACCATGGTTCGTGTGGAGAGTGAAAGCCATATGCAATACTTAGGACGTCACTGACCATGGCATGTGACTTCAGCCTATCACCCCATGTGGAGTGCACAGCGCTGCCACTTCGAGCATGTGCAACACAAAAAGAATCATCTTGCTATTATGACATGCTCCTTCACCTCTCCTACATGGGAGAGTAAAGGAAAAGTACATCGGTTCACATCAGCTTAGGCAAAGGAGGGTGTCTGCTAATGGTGGCTCTCCCCTACTGACAGCATGATAAGGGAACAGTCAATTTTTTCTTCTAACTAATCTATTAATGAAGGAATTTGACAAGTTCTATCAGAGGAATGCTCCCCCTGAAAGCCTTACTGTTTTCAGTGGACAACCGAAATTCATAGTCGTGCCATGTTGGAGGCTCTTTAAGGACTTGTACTTCCAACACCTTATCTTTTTATTATAAGTACTGTGGGCATTTAGTATACCAATCCTCTTCATCTGTACATTATCATCATTATCATGTGTTGCTCATGCATCCTCATCATTGTCACGTAGCATCATCATCTTGGTTCGTTCATCTAAGCTGTCGGCTGCCGGTTCCTCGGGCCTAATAAAGGTCTTCCAAGCCAAGACTTCATACGTGGTGGAGCGTGCTGTTAGATCCCCCGTCATCCTCTCGACCAGTCTACCCCTGGAGCTACGTTCAGGTCGCCGCTTGGGCCAGGTGTCCGGAAATATGTCGCACCAAGAAGAGGTCGGTGCTGCAGCCGTTCCCACTCCGCCACTGGGCGCCGCGCCTTTTCACGTTATTAACAGCCTCCAGCGTGAGCCCCATTCCTTCGCTGGTATGCGCGGGGAAGATGTGGAGGAATGGCTGGACGATTTCGAACGTGTCGGCGCTGCTAACCGGTGGGATAACACCTACAAACTCGCTCACGTGTCATTCTACCTCACGGGTGTCGCGAAGACGTGGTTCCTCAACCACTTCATCAACATCCCCGACTGGTCAGCCTTAAGAGATCAGCTTTGCCATGTCTTTGGCACACCGGCTGTTCGTTCAGCTCTCGCAAAGAAAGCTCTCGCGGCTCGGAAACAGCACATCGGGGAGTCGTATACATCCTACATCGAGGATCTCCTTTCACTTTGCCGCCGGGTTGACACCCCAATGACAGAGTCAGACAAGGTATGCCAGCTTCTTAAGGGGATTGCACCCGTCGCATTCAATGCCCTTGCAATCCAGAATCCGGCTACCGTTGCTGACGTTGCGACAACCTGTCAGCGCCTTGAAGAACTTGTGTCTATGCGCCTACAACCGGACAGTGACGCGGCCCGTATTACGGCGGATCCAAACCTACGAGACACAATAAGGGTGATTATACGCGAAAAATTCGAATCAATGGGATTCACACTACCTTCAGTGTGTCCCATTCAGTCTTCTTCAATGTCATTGTGGGATGTCATCAGCGAGGAGCTCACGTCCATGACCCATATGACCCACCTGCAGCCCACTGTCGCTCGTACTCTCCCATCGTTCTCGCATGCCGTCGCCGCACCATCAGGCATCGTCAGCTCGACGTCGCTGCCACGAACGTACGCGTCGGTTGCTGCCGCACCTCCCAGAAGCTTTCCCACGAGCTTTCAATCCTCACCGCCTGAGCCATCATCTGTCCCTCTCACTGCTCTCTCTCCCGGTGCATCTAACACATGCTACTACCCTCCTTATCTATCGACTCCCCCTACGTGCTATTATTGCGGCTATCGTGGTCACAATTCACACGTTTGCCGCAAGCGCCAGCAAGATGAGCGCCGAGGGTACGACATACGCGAACGAGACTATACCGCAGGAGCCTTGTACCAGGGTCGCCGTTATTCGTCACCGCCGCGTCGGTCTCCATCTCCGCCAGCATCCGGGGAACTGCGCAGTAGTCATCGATCAACCCGACGCCGTTCACCATCGCCCTACCGTCGCTCCTCTTCTCCTCTTCAGCCTGCTTCCCTCGCTTCTGATCGGCGTCCGGAAAACTAAGCGATGCAGTTTTTGGCGGACAAACTGCATTCCAACACAGTACTCCAATTCCTCCAGCGCGCCCTTACAATATGATTGCAGTCACAGTTGAGGGAGTGGACGTTAATGCTTTGGTGGACACTGGGGCTGGGTTTTCTATTATTCGTGCTGATTTGTGTACCCGTCTTCGAAAAGTCACGACGCCTTATGATGGACCAACACTGGTTACAGCCCAGGGAACAATGATTCGCCCTTCCGCTCTCTGTACTGCCCGTGTGCTAATCGACGACATTCTTCATCATATACAATGCGCTGTGCTATCCCCGTGCTCCCACGAACTCATTTTAGGCTGGGACTTTCTTTCATCTGCTTCCGCGGCTATTTGTTGTGCACAACGTGACGTCCATCTTACTGACACAGACTACTTGCTTAGTGACGAAACCTACAGGCCACTTCGACTCATCGCTGCTGTACACATCGAGTTACCCCCAAATGAACATCAATTAGTCACAGTTTTGTCCAACGACGTCGACTCTGGTGACATTTTGGTCACTCCATCGCCCCGTTGCCTTAATAAAGGCATAGCTCTCGCATCAGGTGTGGCTCGCTTCAACAATGGATCAGCTGTCCTCGCTGCTACGAACACCACACCAGATAAAATTTTACTGCCGCGGGGCACTACTGTCGCCTGCGTTGCCGATCTGGAGCCTGTGTGCGTCGTGCCTCTTACCCCTGCCTCCTCTAAAGGCCATCCTGGAGATCATGCTGCTTCATCGGCCTTTACAGCAGCCATCAACAAGGACTTGACAGACTCGCAGAAGCAGCAGTTGCTTGATTTGTTGCAAAAGCATGCAAACTCTGTTGACGTTCATTCATCCAGCCTGAGTCAGACAACTGCTACAGCACATCGTATTCAGACAGACGGAACATCCATTGTGCATCGTCGTCCGTACCGAGTCTCCCTAGCCGAACGAAAAATCATTGAGGAAAACGTAGACGATATGCTGCAACGGGAGATAATCCGACCCTCAACCAGTCCTTGGTCGTCTCCAGTGATTCTGGTGCGTCAAAAAGACGGTTCCGTACGATTTTGCGTCAATTACCGAGCACTCAATAAGATCACTAGGAAGGACATATACCCCATGCCACGTATCGACGACGCCCTCGATTCCTTACAAGGGGCTGAATTCTTTTCAAGCCTCGACTTGCGTTCCGGCTATTAGCAAATCCCCATGCACGAAGATGACAAAGAAAAAACTGCATTTGCAACCCCGGACGGCCTATACGAATTCAATGTTATGCCGTTTGGTCTATGCAATGCGCCCGCAACTTTTGAGCGCTTAATTGACGCCGTGCTGCGTGGCCTGAAATGGAAGACTTGCCTATGTTACATCGATGACATTGTTGTCTTTTCATCGACATTTCCTCAACATCTGCAACGCTTGGACGAGGTCCTGACTTGCCTTGCGGGCGCTGGTCTTCAAATTAACATCAAGTGCCATTTCACCAGCAGATCTATCGAAGTCCTCGGTCGTGTTATGAGCAAGGACGGAATTCGTCCAGACCCTGAGAAAACTGCTGCGGTGCTTCACTTTCTTCGCCCTGACAAGCCGAAATGTTTTGCGAAGTTTCCTTGGTCTCGCCTCTTACTTTCGGCGATTCATACAAAACTTTGCCTCCATAGCCGCACCACTCCATAAGCTACTTGGTTCTGGTACGCCCCTTCAGTGGTCTCAGGAATGTGAATCGGCTTTCTACAGGTTGAAGAGTGCCCTCACGACCGATCCTGTACTTTCTCATTTTCACGATGGTGTACCGACCTTCCTCCATACAGACGCTAGCGGCCACGGTTTAGGAGCTGTGCTCCTCCAGCGCGACAACTCTTCGCGAGAGCGAGTCGTTGCGTACGCCAGCCACGTCCTCTCCGCAGCTGAGGGGAACACGATCACCGAAAAGAAGTGCCTCGCCATCGTTTGGTCAGTGCAGAAATTTTGACCCTATCTTCACGGCCGCCATTTCACCATTGTGACCGACCACCACGCTTTATGTTGGCTTTCGACACTCAAGAACTTGTCGGGACGCCTCGGCTGCTGGATTCTACGCCTACAAGAGTATGATTTTGACATCGTATACAAATGTGGCAGAAAGCATAGCGCCGCCGATGCTCTTTCTCGCTGCCCACTACCAGCGGCTCCCCTCAGCATTTCCGCAATCACTTTGCACAACACACCCTCGGAGTCCACGTCTACCGCGGTTTCCTCTCTCGCCTCTATGGACCAGCTGCCTTCAAACAACCCGCACGATTTTTCTTCTCGACAGCTGGCTGACCCACACTGTCCACGTATTATAGGCTACCTCACTGGCAGTTCCCGTCCACCTAATGCGAGGCTCCGTCGCCAACTCTCGCAGTTTAAGCTGGACAACTCGGTGCTGTACCGAAAAATTTACCATCCTGACGGTCAGCGCTGGGTTCCCGTTCTACCCCGATCGCTTCGGTCCGAAGTCCTCAGAACACTTCATGACCATCCAACGGCTGGTCACCTGGGTTACTACAAAACCTACGATCGCCTTCGAAGTCGGTTTTATTGGCCAGGTATTACCACTAGTGTAGCTCGGTACGTTGGGTCCTGCACTACCTACCAATGTAGAAAACTACCCACGTCTGCTCCAGCCGGAACACTACAGCCTCTTCCGTGCCCAGCCACACCATCCGAAGCTGTAGGCATCGATCTTTATGGCCCCCTTCCAGTCAGTGCTGCTGGAAACCGATGGATAGTAACAGCCGTTGACCATTTGACGCGCTACATCGAGACGGCATCCGTCACTACCAATTCAGCTTCTGAAATTCCCGATTTCATCCTCCGAGCCATTATACTGCGTCATGGTGCTCCATGTGTATTGCTCAGTGACCATGAAAGGGCCTTCCTTTCACAACTAGTGACTGAACTTCTTCGCGCCTCTGGCAACACTCACAAAACTGCCTCTAGTTATCATCCCCAAACTAACGGCCTCACTGAGCGATTCAACCGCACTCTTGCTGACATGATCGCCGCCTACATTCAACCAGACCACAAGAACTGGAATGTAGCTCTACCATTCGTCACTTTCGCCTACAATACGGCTATTCAGCGGACAACCGGCTACTCACCATTTTACCTAGTTTATGGACACTCCCCTACTTCTTTCCTGGACATCTCTTTCTTTACCTGCCACGTGGATTCATCTCCATCCTCTTCAGAGGAATACGTTTTACGACTCGCAGAGAGCCGCCAACGTGCTCGTATAAACATTGAAGCCCGACAGCAAGACATGATGAATCGCATCGTGCTGTATCCTTTCAACCTGGAGACGAAGTGCTCCTTTTGATGCCTATTCGCACACCTGGTTTGTGCGACAAATTCCAGCCACGGTTTATCGGGCCGTACACAGTTCTTGAAGAAACTTCACCAGTGAATTATCGCGTGACGCCACTTGTAGCCCCAGCAGATCGCCGTTATCGAACTACTGAGGTCGTCCATGTCTCCGATATGAAGCCCTTCATGCGACGTTCTTTGTCCCCTTGACTTGCCGCGGCCAGGCTGGCCGCTTTCACGTTGGGGGAATTAGTGTGGGCATTTAGTATACCAATCCTCTTCATCTGTACATTATCATCATTATCATGTGTTGCTCATGCATCCTCATCGTTGTCACGTAGCATCATCATCTTGGTTCGTTCATCTCGGCTGTGGGCTGCCGGTTCCTCGGGCCTAATAAAGGTCTTCCAAACCAAGACTTCATAGTACACAAGCATGTTGTAAGCCAAGAAGCTTTGCCCATTAATGCATCCTCATGCTCCCAATTCTTTTATACTTTTTGCAAGTGGCCATGCAAGTTTCAGTGATTTTGCTCACATGATCCAACAACCATCAAACTGCCATTAACTTCTGCTGGTACAATTTTTTTTTTTGCAGCCTCTATCACTCAGCTATAGACACTCGGAACGCGACATTTTAAGAAACTTGAAATTAGGGTTGCAGAAACAGTGGTTTTCTATCTAATCACAGTGAGCCCAAATAATTATGAAAAATGACATTCAAATTTCGAAATCAAGACATATATAGATGACGAGAAAAATGATGCTGAATGAATGGGGCCACAAGAAGAATACACACACAACAGGCGCTAACTTCCAACATAATAGACAGCTATAGTATACCGGGCTTACGGGATACCGGGCGAATCGCTATAGCGGGCGTACCGTGATAGCGGGATCAAAAGTGCATGTGCGCAGATGTGTAGGTTACTTATATCGCTTACCGTATGTGCGCTATTTTTAAGATTTAAGGTTACTGTGTTAGCGTAGGTGTACGTAGTGTACGTGATACATGATGACTCTCTTGGACGTCCGTTTCGAAGTGATTTTGGTGTAGTTGTTGAAAGATTCATATTGTTTGCAGCAAACGGCTGTTTAAAGTGGCTTCGCTTGCCTTCAGTTAGCTTTGACAACCAAACATTACAGATAAGTTTGCGTAGTTCTTGAGATAGCTTCCCATTTCGAACGTGCCTAGGCCTAACTACAAAATCGATGTAAACAATTCGCTATTGGTGCGCGATTCATATTTACTTTTATTATTACTTAAATGAAATTGTAACAATGCTTGACGCGATGACACACAAGGACATTCTCGTTTTCTTTTCCTTTGCATTGTTCTTACTTCTCAACCCTCCTATAGGTGCCGCCACCATCCCAGCTGGGGCAGGTAAACCATGTGAACGCTATCCCGCTAAACTATAAGATGCTGTCCACAACAAACGTCTGCTACACAGTAACGTCACTCCCTTAACCATCTATATCACGCTAACAGTAAACTATAACCGTCTAATGTTCTATTGCCACTCTCAACTACTTATATCACTCAAGAAAAACCACATGACTTATGATGCACAAAAAACTAATTTGTTAGAAAGGGCAGTTCTTTTTTACTGAGGTTAAGCGATGGAGTGCTGACGCACATGGAAACCAGGGATGAGATAGCCTAAGACTCAACAATTTGTCTTACGAGCTTGTCATGTATATTCTTGATTACAGTACATGTATTAAAGAGCGGTGCGCAGCCACAGGACTTACAGTGAATGGCTAGCCATCCACCCTGTCTATTTTTTACATTGTAACTATGCTCTTCAATGCATGTACTGTGATAAAAAAAATACATGACAAGCTCACAAGAGAGATTGTCGAGGCAGAGGCTGTCTCATCCCTAAGTTCCGCTTGCATCAGCAATCCATCATTTAACCTCAGTGAAAAAGAACCGACAGCTGCATTTCTATTAATAATAATATCTGGAGTTTTATGTGTCAAAACAACATTAAATTATTATGAGGTACGCCATAGTGAAGGGCTCTGGAAATTTCGACTGACTGGTGTTCTGTAATATGCTCCGACATTGCACAGTACATAGGCCTCCAGCATTTGGGCTCCACTGAAATGGAATGGCCACAACCAGAATTGAACCTACAATTTCTGGGTCAGCAGTCGAGCATTGTAACCACTGTACCACCGAGGTAGACATCTGCTGCATTTCTACACATACAATGCGCACATTATCCGTTTGTGAGAAGAGTACGCATACAGAATTGCCAGACACAGGGAGTGATATCAAAGTGCCTTTGCATTGTGATTATACATCTATGCATCAAAAAAGCACAATAATTCTTTTTGCAGTACTCAGCTTAACCTTTCAGCATGCCTCTCAGCTTCCCACTTTTCATGAAAAAATAGAAACTGCAATAAACCTTATAGTGTCTATTTCTTTGTGCACTGCTCTATCCTGTGTTTATCTAACTGTGGTTCATTAAATTTTGAAAAAAAAAAGTGAGTGTCAGCAATGTTTGACAAAAGCCTGAGGACAGCTATAGTTTGTCACAAACATCTGTTAAAATGTGAGCTGAAGAACGGCAGGAATTTTAAGCTGGCCATCATCCTTTAGAGTGAGACTATCGCATTACAGTGAGACTATTACCACAATTGCATGAGCAAATACAAGATATTCAGCAGAACTTTCCGATAACACTAATAACCATTAGTTGAATTTTTACCATTTAAAGGGGCCCTGAAACACTTTTTCAAGTAATCATAGCACGAATCCACTGGAAGAGCTTATTGCCTCACGAATTCAACGCCGCAAAATTTTTAAGAATCCGTCCAGTGCGAGTGGAGTTACAAAAATTTGTCGCATGCGGCAATTACATTCTCTCTTCTCTCATCCCGACGAAAGTGCTAGAAGCTAAGCAGGGAGGAATGACAGGGGCAAAGAAAAACGTCACGCGTGCCTTCTGACTTTGAGCATTTTTTTTTTCCTCGAATGCGCAACTTTTTTAGTGTGATCGCGCGCGCACGCGTGGACAAGTTGTGGCCTCCCACGGCGATCTCTGTAACAACCGAGCGCACCATGTTCAAATCAGCCAATGGCTGATAGATGAGCTTTCTATGAGTGAGTCTAGAGCATCTTCCATCATTCGTTGAGAGAAGAGAGAGCAATTTTAAGCTGACTTCGATAATTTTTTGTGAATTCCAGGCGGCGGGCTGCACTATAATATTTGTCTCGCGTGTTGTCGGGAGCCTGTACTACCGATCTGCACCATTTTTTCATCATGCTCAAAAAGTGTTGCAGGACCCCTTTAAATAGTGTTATATAGGGCTCTTTTAACGAGGCACATTGTTCGAGCAAAATGGCACTATTGAGCAATAAACAAGACTGCACATTTATTTATTAGAGCTAAGTGCAAACTGTGCATCAGTGCAAGCTGCTTGGGTGAGTATGTAATAAAATTTAGTCCACTAAAATTTATGCACTTAATTTTTGTTCCAATATCATACAAAAATTAAACATGAGTGGCTTTCGTGAGTTGCTCTCTTCATTGAAAACCTCAGCTCTGCATCCGGCCAATGAATAAGTGCAAAATATCACTAAAAACACAGCACAGCATTCTGCCAAAGCATCCAAATTTTTTCGTAGACAACTATATGCAACCCTTTTCCACCATTTAATAAGTTCTTATACGAGTTTCCTTCAGTACATCTTGGAAGGGAACAGCGTGAAAAACGAGAAACCAGACAAAAAAAGACGCATATGGAGCACTGTTTTTTGCTCCCTTTTCTTCGAATGTGTTGTACCAACACGCCTAAGCAACCACTTCAGTAAATTTTGGTGATTCCCTTCTCCCTCCCCCCCCCTCCCTTGCTCTTCAGTGCTCTTGATAAAACGAATGCCACTGGACAATACTTGCATTGAGACATAGCTACAGGGTACCACAAAAAGAGACAAAGATCATGTCAGGGGGTTAAATTTGCTTACCTGCCAGCACATGCGGATGTTGCCACAATAACTTTGTACCTCATCAGTGCTTCAGAGCAAGGATAGAAGAACTTCTTTTCATCATAGTTGTAGTTTGAGACTTTCTAAAAAAAAAAAAAGAAAGACCTCACTTTGGAATAACAGTGCATGTTTGGGCATTCGGTTATAAGTACAGCACTAAAAAACCTTACAGTTGCTACCACAACTTCCACAAAAATAAACACAATGAACATAAAGAATAAAGTTCATGACGTTTAATAAATAGATGTAGAAACCATATCGCAATTCACAAAAGCTCTTATGCCGAGTAATACATATCGTACATAAAGATAAACACATGGATGTATATACTAAAACATAAATGTACCAAAAACATCCTTGCAATAAGAAGTTTCATCAAGCCAGAGCGTTTATGCTTCAGCAGTTCGTATTTTTTCCAGGTTCATCTAACAACCCTAATTAACAGTATTTTACCATTAACGAAATCTTGGAAAAAAAACTTTACTCTCAACTATGGTGTGTATAAGGAGATTGTATAAGAAGCAAAAGATTTTTCTAATATTACTAAATTTACCTTTTGCAATAGCAAGAACACGACACTTGCTGCAAGAACACTTTTGATAAGCGAGAAAATGGGGAAAAAAAGATGCAGGTGGCGACGCCACCTTGAAATTTCCGCCCCTTACACCATGACCACATACACCTTTGCAGCGTCAACTGCCCCCTACATAGTTCCTATAAGTAAAAATGAAGTACATTGTCTTCCGAGAGGACAACAGACATATATCAGGTAAACTTTCAGGCCATTTCGTTGAGCCAATGCTTATAAAATACGAAAACTGCACTTCCAAATCCGTGATGTCACATGCTAAAGTTTCAAAGCAAAATTCAAATATGAAACTTTTACCTTAATATTATTCTCTACTATTTATGATATTGTGGTGAAATCAATGACGATAGAGTCAATTCATTACTTCACTTTGATGTCTCTTTAAACACATTGTCCCCCGAAGTGACCAATGCTGCACAATGGTCACCCGAGGTGACCATTGTGCAGCAAGGGTCTACTGGTCAGTTTCGATGAAAAGCCACAAAGCAGTGCTCCTTTCCACGCAGGAGCAAAGGGGCATTGTGTGTAGCGCACGTTCATCCCATTCTCGAGGGCGCTTGTATATATCTTGCAAAAACAGCTCCATTATATCGATAAAAAAAAAAATATCATTACCCTTTAAAGGGCCTTTATGCATGCTAGTCACCCAGGCGATCAGCTTCAGTGTCACAGTACTAAGTATACTGATAGAGTACAGCTTTTCATTTCTAGATTCTTTAGTATTAGCAACTCTGATGACATGATGACCGACTCTATAAAGGTAATAAAGGCAAATAAGAAGTATTACACTCGCCATGGGCAGTTCATTCGTGTTGGCAGACTAAAGGCGATCTGGTGGACAACACATAACATTGATATTAGGAATCGCACGATTCAGAAAAGTTCCACCTTCGACAATATGTATTGCAGGGTTCTGGCGGCGGCTGATCAGGAACACCTTGGAGACGATACCGAGGCACAAAAAAAACACGTCTTTACTCATCCAAGCCTCAGCCATGATGATAATAATTATTATTATGATGATGATATCTTCTTGCTCATGGTGCTTGGTGTGTCAGCGGCCGATGTGCGAGGTACTAGCATGCCACGTTCATAGTTCTCTAGCATGCATGACAGTCATCAGCCGGAAAGTCAGTGATGTGGTAATGGATGCCATATGCGCCAATCTTGCGAGGTCTAGGGAGCTCACAGTGAGGGAAGTTGGGGGGGACGGCAGGGCAGTTATGTATGACAGTATGTGGCACAAACACAGCCACAAAAGCCACAATGGCATCAGCTCTGTTGTGTCCCTCGACACTGGACTTTGTTTAGATTTCGAGGTCTTGTCGAACTTCTGCCTAGCTTGCAGCCAGCACAAGGCCCTGCTAGATAGAGTGGAAGAAGTTTGGCAAGCATTTCATGGCCCTGTCTGTGAGTAAAATGTCTGCGAGGAGTCAGTTCAGAAGAGCTGTGAGGGACAAACTTAAGGTGCTGGCACATTTCAGTGACAGGGGCCCATACAAGAAGGATTGTTCTTTTATGTTTGCTAATTTCATTGCATTTATTGACATCTTTCATAAATAAACATTCAATTTTAATAAGACTCGTTTTTCTCAAAACAAAACTTAGCCATTTTTTTTTCAGTGTGCCCCTCCTTTTACTTTTGGTACTTAGATCTGCATAAAATTTTGTCCAGATTTTTTAAAAAGTACGAGAAATGCAGTTATCTTGTTAAAATTTCAATATTTTTATCATATAATAAAAAAAGTTCCATGTAAATCTTTACTAGGGTAAGAGAAATTTGGACTTTTCTAGTTAGAACTTTGCACATCTATTACATATTTTGTATGCACTTTTTAATTAGTTTTCTGCATTCAACATTTGATTCAAAACATTACGAACTATCAATGGTCAAAAATAATAAGTTTAGTGATGAAAAAAGACTTAAGGTTTTCACTTTGTCATATTGCAAACCTAGAAGTATGCAACTTACAACAAAACTAATTATATATTTGAAATCAGCATGACATATTCTATCAACTGCTCAGGTGTTTTATTGCTCTGGGGTGAATATAAAAAAAGTGTCTTCAAGTAGCATATTTTCCCTTGAAGGCCAACATCGGCGATTTTTTGAGGTCAATGAATCTCAGTGAAATTCATTTGTTACGTTCATTCTGATGATGCCACCATTGATACCATACTGCAGGCTTGAGAGTTTCGCAAATTCTTTTATAGCTTGTCTCCAAATACTCACCTCCATTGCCAGAATTATTAGCAACATTGTGTGTGACGTTGATTTTTGCTTGGCGGAAGTGAGGGAACTGATGTGCCACTGCAGCTTCTGCTTGTCTGCTATGAGTTGAGTAGGTTTGGCCGGCACTTCCCTGGTTGAACGTGCGATTTCCTTTTCCGTGTTGGTGGGCGTGTGATAGGTTGCAAGTGATGTTGCGTTGTGGGCCACACTCTATTTGTCATATTGTCACGACGTCAAAACAGAGGTCTTGCCGCAGAGATTGAGACACCAGAAGCAGGTCGGTTCTTTTAATAGAACGTGCAAGAGAGTTCTTCTTTTTCATCCATTTCCTTGTACTTCATGGCACATGCACAACTGCCATTTTCTTTCTTTTTGACGAGCACGTGACATTTGCCCCCCTCCGAAAGAGGCATCGTCCCGATGAGCAACTTAGGCGCTCTACCAGGCGTATGAAGTGGTCCCGTCAACTGGATAAATACGGTTTCATACGCACGTCGTGTACGACTTCGGGTAAATGCTTTTGGCGCTTAGAACTACAGTCAGTGTTGGGAACAACTTCATAATTTACGTCGTTCAAGCGTTGCGTGACGCTGTATGGACCAAATTACCTTAGCAGTTTTTCCAACAGTCCACGTCGACGCATCGGAATCCAGACCCAGACCTTGTCGCCTGGTGTGTAGTTTATAAACTTGTGTTGGGGGTCGTACCGTTGTGCACCTTGATGCTGTTGATGACAGATGCGCACATGCGCGAGCTGTCTGGCTTCTTCAACGCGCTGAGTAAACTCTTCGGCGTCTACATGGATGTCGTCAAACTCATGCGGCAACATGGCGTCCAACGCTGTCGTGACTTCGCGACCGTTGATCAGCCTGAACGGCGTCATTCCAGTGATTTCTTGTCGAGCGGTATTATAGGCAAAGGTCACGTACGGCAATATCTTATCCCAGTTTTTATGTTCCGTGTCAACGTACATGCTGATCATGTCTGTGAGGGTCCTATTGAGGCGCTCCGTCAGTCCATTTGTCTGCAAATGGTATGCAGTTGTTCTCCGGTGAGCTGTACCGCTGAGTCAGAGAACCGACTCCAAAAGCTCGGCGGTGTAGGCAAGGCCGTTTTTTCACAATCTCTCTCGTCGACTTCTATCTGCCAGTAGCCGCTTCAGAGGTCCATAGAAGAGAAATAGTGCGCATGACGCAGCCGATCGAGTGAATAGTCTATGCGGGGCAGTGGATAGACGTCTTTCTTTGTGACTTGGTTCAACTTGCGATAATCAATACAGTAGCGCAAGCTGCCATCTTTTTTCTTGACCAAAACCACGGGGGACGCCCAAGGACTTTTCGAAGGTTGTATGACGTCACTGCGAGCATCTTGTGTACTTGCTTCTGAATCTCCTCGCGCTCTTTCGGAGCCACACGGTAGGGGTTCTGCCGAATCGGTAGCGTGTTGTCTTCAGTAATAATGCGGTGCTTGGTCAATGATGTTTGTTGGACCTTTGACGTACGCGAAAAGCAGTCTTCGAATTGGTGTATAAGTTAAAGCAGGCACTTCCTATCAGAGGGCGGTAGCGTAGAGCAGATGTCCACCGACAAAGTTGTCGAGGCGGGGACAGCCGCGTCACCTGGTTGCAAGGCAAAACAATCTCTGGCTTGGTCTACATCGTCGTAGTAGGCAATTGCGGTACCCTTCTGGATTTGACGGCACTCCTTGCTGAAGTTCGTGAGGAGCACTTCTGCCTGTCCACCAGTAAGCGCCAGGACGCCCCTCTCGATGGAAACGCCTTGCGTGAACAACAGAGCGAATATGTGCTCCGCCATCACATCTTTATAGCAAGGACACCCACTGGACACCGACACAAGGCAGCAGGATCTCGGTGGGAGTGTCACATCGTCGGCTATTCGCAAACGGCCGCGTGGTTCTTCGCTGCTGTTATCGGCATACGGATGTGCGCAAAACGTCACCATACGTTGAGGGATGTTGATAACAGCGCCATGATCTTGAAGAAAATCCATGCCCAAAATTAACTCTTTACAGCAGTCTGGCAACAGAACGAAAGTGGCCACGAATCTAGAATCCCCGATGCGAAGTCTAGTGGTGCATTTACCCGTGGGAGTCATCAGCTGACAACCAGCACTCCTTATGTGCGGCCCTGTCCACGGTGTCTTGACCTTCTAAGGCGGTCGGCGAGCTCTTGTCGCATGATTGAGAAGTCGGCGCCAGTGTCAACCAGTGCTGTAACGTGATGTCCGTCAATAAGAACGCTCAGATCGGCACGTACAACTTTATCGGCATTAGTATTCGTCGTCGTAGTTGTCATACCTTCTTGCGATGATTGGGGGAACTTTTCAGTGTCTGGACGATTGGCAACCTTGCCCCCGAGGTTGCATCAGTTAGTTTCCCCGGCGCGGGCGAGGCGAACGGCCTCTGGTGACGTCCGCGTAGCTCTGAGAGAAGTCATGAGGACGCGCAGGTGATGAAGATCGCCAGCGACGCGGTGGAGTTGCTTGGGCAGGCGATAGTTGATCGGCATTGTGGGCACGACAGTCTTCGGAGCGGAAAGCAGCGGGAGGAGAAAAGTTCCCGAACCCGGAATCGCCATGACGGCAGTAGCGGGCAATGTGACCGGGTTCTCCGCAGCGGAAGCAAATAGGTCGACGGTCGGCCATGCGCCATAAGTCAGTTCGGCAAACTGGTGGTCGTCTTGTAGAATCCCGTTGCCACCAAGATACGGCAGCGGGTCGTGGCTGGAAGTGTGGCGCCACAAATGTCGGTGCATGGCGACGGACCACATCAGCGTAGCTCACTGGATGTGGCTCAGGGCTTGGCGCGGGTGGTGTAATGGCTTGCCTCAACTCCTGGCTGACGATTTCGGCAACAGATGCGACTGGCGGTTGGGCAAGGCGAACGGAGAGGGCCCAAAGTTCCTCAGGCACTATTTCCCAATCATTTGTCGCAGGGAAATTTCGCATACGGCAGTGTTCTGAGCTGCAGCACTTACTGCCGTGTGGTTCTGCAGGCGGTCAAAGTGTTGGCGTCGTTGTTGCAGTGCGCGCTTGATGACAGTCACCTCTCTTATGAATTCATCTACTGTGGTAGGTGGATTTCGTACGATGCCCGCAAACACTTGTTCTTTAACACCCTGCATTAGGTGACGCACCTTCTTCGCCTCGGGCATGTTAGGGTCAGCTCGTCGGAACAGACGGATCATACCCTCTGCGTACATGACGGCTGTTTCATTGGGTTTTTGCACGCGGGCCTCAATCACTTGCTGTGCGCAATCCCGTCGGTCCGAGTTCAAAAATGTAGCGAGGAGCTTTCGACGGAAGTCTTCCCAAGATTGGAATGTAGCTTCGCGGTTCTCATACCACGTGCGAGCGCTATCTTCTAGTGCGAAATATGCACGGCCAAGTTTGTGCTGTTCGCTCCAGTGGTTAGATGCAGCGACTCGTTCGAACTGCTTGAGCCAGTCCTCGACATCCTCATACTCTTCCCACGAAAAACTTCAGGAACGCGAGGATGTTCAAGAGTCACCTGCGAGGAAAGAGGGGTCTGCGATGGCAGGATAACTGTGGATGTCGTAGGAGCTGCCATGCTGGAAAGAGGCAGAACAGGTGCGGACTCGGGACTTAGGCCTAGTAGGCGCCGACTGAATCGGTGCACTGGAGTCGTGACGAGGTTCTGAGTCTCTGGACTAGGTGAAGGGCTCCGAGCAAGACTGTCCTGCATCAGGTTGTAGGCTCCAGCACCTCCACCAGTGTCACCATGTCAAAACAGAGGTCTTGCCGCAGAGATTGGGACACCAGAAGCAGGTCGGTTCTTTTAACAGAACGCGCAAGAGAGTTCTTTTTTTTCATCCATTTCCTTGTACTTCATGGCACATGCACAACTGCATTGTCTTTCTTTTTGACAAGCACGTGACAATATGTTCACAATAACAGCGTAAGCGTTTTGTAGAGTAAGAGTTTTAGCCAATCGCTGCGAACGGCTTGGACAGGTAATGACATCTGGCGGGCATTATGCGCAATTAGGCAGGTTTGGGCAAAGGATTAGGTCACACGAGAAGCACACTCGGTAGGGTCTCTGTTTCGGTATGACGGTTTTTCGCTAACTAAAAGTTATTTTCATATTTGTTGACCATTTAAGCTATCGGGCACGTGACAAGAGTGTCTCAGGAATATAAAAGCACCCTAATCCTCCCATGGTCAAAAAATCGCCAGAGTTGGCCTCAAAGTCTTTGTACTCAATTTTATTGCATCACCACAATCATTTTCTAAAAACAAAAATACCAGATACAGTGAAATCTCATTATTTGGAAATCACTGGGACCATGAGAAATCTTCCAATTGAGTGGGTTTCCAAATTACCAGAACATACAAAAAATGGCATGCAAGGAAATTGAAATTATTCAAAGTAATCAGGAATGACCGTTTGCTGTGCCGGTCAGTTTGCGGCTCCAATGGTTGTGTTTTCCAGCAATACCTGGTCACAATTTCGCTGTAAACAAGGGGGAATGCTAGGCCTCACTGCTGCCACCGCAAAAGAAAACAAAAGTAATTAACTGAAATGCGCGCCTGCGAAAAGCAAGACACCATCACTGCAACAGAGTAGTGACACGCGGGCAGCATGTCGCCTGCTTTTCACTGCGTCAGCACATCATGATGCAACCGTTTGCCAATTCTTTCTGGTAAAATACAGACTTTAATAATGAACTGTGTGATGAAATTCGCGATGTACTTCGACCGCAAAACGTCACCATTCAAGCTTTCAAACCGAGTTTTCGAAGTAGGAGTTGCAGGCAAGAACTCCACCGGCAGTGCAAGTTCACAAATTGCTGGAGCAATCGGCACTCGGAGGTTCACATACATCGTGAATTCTGCCAGGCTGCCTTTTATTAGTTCCTCTATATTCCCAGATAGAATGGGTAAATTATGACGCGCTGACGTTGCAAAAAGCATGCAACATGCTGCCCGCACATGACTGCTGTGCAGCAGTGAAGCACGTCTTGTTTTCCGCAGGCTCACATTTCAGCTGATTGTCGGACCGTTTTTTTCTTATATATATAATTTTATTTTTCACACTGAAAATATCAAGGCTGGGATGCTTCAACTGCCACTCCTTAGTATCGCTACGTTGCATTGCCTTGTGACTCTATAGAGCCGTCGTTTCTGCGGATTTGCGGATCGGCACACTGCACCCAAAGTTTTCGAATTATCCGGACTGGTGCTGACTGCCGCTTCAAATTATCCCCTTTAACTGACATTGCAAAATAAGGGACTGAGCAAATACTTCGAATCAAATGGAATTTGAATATAAAAGAGTTCAAATTAACAAGGTTTTACTGTAGTGTAAAATAACAAATGGTGCTCATACTGTGATCTTCTTATTCTTGTCCTCATCATTTTAGCATCGTATGTGTTAAACCAATGATAACGAATGACACCAAACAAGAATCACATGTTAGCCAAGCCTATTGATAACATGAAAGGTGGCATCCAATACCAACGCAAAATGGCATGCCATGTGCATCAGTATGCAATATAGCAGCACCGACGCAAGAAAGGTAATGGCAATAGAGAGAATGTTATCAAGCATTTAACAAGGGAATACCATCTCAGACTCCCACATTTCAGGTTAGCATATCCAAAAATTATATTCCCGTCCATGCACATAAAATGATAAGAGTCTGTGATATATACTACAGGCATACGTTTACACTTTGCAAGGGTTGAATGCGTTGAATGCTGGACATGCTTTAGTACACATCAGTAAGCAAGCTAGTGCAATTCAGTGTCACCGCCCATAAACACACTACAATGCAACCATCAGAAATAGTGAGCATGCTAGCATCACAATGCACTAAAAAGCCACATCAACGAACTACCCACGTGCCATGCGTGATGCCTCTAACAGCAACTAAAAATTGGCTTGGCCACTAGAACAATGACACACTGGGGGACGCCAGGTGGCGTAGAGCGGAGCAGCCGGGGATCTTTGGGCTCCCGCTTCAGCAAATAATTTTTGTGGTTTTTCGTGTGCTGTGCCTCAGGATCTTGCTATGAGTTGATACATAAGCTGCTAAGATTTACGTCGGTAGCGGACTTTCACCGGTAGGTCCATTTTTGAGCATTTTTCGGAATTTTACGCCACCGACTACACCTTGCGTGCTTGGGCAAACAACCACAACGCCGAGTTGGCGTTTGCCGGGCAGGACGCGCCCTTTGCTCCACCGGCTGAGCCAATACGCAGGATGGTGCGACTGTTATTATGGACGATGATGACCTCCCTTCAGAAGAGTTTGGAAAAGAACACGGCTGGCGCTCCGCCGCGGTGAAGAAAAGCTCCAGGCGCACGAACGCCAGTGCTACAGAGCGTGCCATGGCGTGCGGCGAGAATGCCAGGGGCCATTTCAGTGCTACAAGAGACGCTCTCAATTTGAAGAATAAGGTTATTAATTCACCGAGAATGCCTCGACTGCCGAACAAGCACTGGGAGATTATCGTTCGTCCAAGGGGTGGCTTGGATGTTGAGAAGGCAAGCTCAGCTAGACTTGGCCGGGCAATCGCAGAGGCGACCGGCATTGCACCCACACTCATCGGTCAGCATATCGTCTGTCTGAATGCAACGCAAAATATTATAGTTATGAGCACGGCATTCCGGGCAAACACTGACTCCTACCTCAGGATGAGCTGCCTGAAATTGGTAATGAAGAAGTATGACATCAACACTTACGAGGCTGTCCTGCATGAGACATGCAAGGGGGTCATCCGTAAGATTGTCCGTAAAACCTCGAGACAGCGCGCCGTGTCCAAGTGTCTCCTTTTTGTACTTCAATTTTTCGTGCACCTCAATTAAGACTCATAGTTACTCACTCACCTTCGCCTGCTCAAGATCATAGGCCCTCACTCACCTCCGCACTCACATAAGAATTCACCTTCACACTTACGCCTACCCATACTCAGGCGCACTCACTCACATACTTTTAGATTCACATACTCATTATCATCACAGCAGGACAAAGGCCTCTCCCCTGTTCCGCCAGTCAACTCGGTCCTTTGCTTGCTGTAGCCACTTCATACCCACAAACTTCCTAATCTCATTTGCTCACCAAACTTTGTCTCCTGTTTCCCGCTTTCTCTTGGAATCTACAAAATAACTGACGGAAAACAAAAGTAATGAACAACAACCCCGAAAGAAAACAGTGCTTCGAAATAGGTGGCAGTGCACTTGAAGTTGGAAAAGGTATATACGTCTACTTAGGACAGATAGTACTTGCGGAGCCGAGCCACGAGACTGAGGTAACTAGAAGAATAAGAGTGGGGTGGAGAAGATTCGGCAAGCATTCTCAGCTCATGGCTGGTAGATTTTCACTATCTCCTCAAGACGAAGGTATATAACAGCTGCATCTTGCCGGTACTTACCGGTACTTACCTACTGAGCAGAAACCTGGAGGCTTACAAAGAGGGTTCAGCTTAAATTGAGGACGATGCAGAGAGCGATGGAAAAGAAAATAGTAGTTGTAACCTTAAGAGTCAAGAAGAGAGCAGAGTGGATCAGGGAATAAACCGTGGTTAAGGATATCATAGTTGAAATCAAGAAGAAGAAATGGACATGGGCCCGGCATGTAGCGCGTAGGTAGGATAACAGCTGGTCATTAACCATAACTGACCGGATTTCCAGAGAAAGCAAACGGGTTAGGGGGAGACAGTAAGTTAGGTGGGCAGATGAGATTAGGAAGTTCGCGGGTACATAATGGCAGCAGCAAACACAGGACCGAGTTGAGTGGCGGATCATGGGAGAGGCCCTTGTCTTGCATTGGACGTTGTCAGGCCGATGATGAATATTAACATTGATGTAGCGTTACATGTACTCAGGTTACTCAAGAAACAATCGAGCTGAACAATTGTCGCTTTCTTTAAGGGTCGGTAGGCTCCACAAACAGGCAATGACTCAGCGCAATTACGACGCACCTGCACATTCATTTGTGTGCCATGACGCATAGGAGACGCTGAGACATCGTTTCGAATCTCAGTAATGTGTTACAAGCACTCAAAACACACTTTTCTAGGCTACGACGCACGCGCGCGAAATAGAGACGCTCTCGACAGCTTCAATACTACTACACCGCCGCCGCTATGATTACCCGCCAGAACCCAAGACGTTGCCATGCCATCCGGCTCGGCCGCTTCGTTCGTTCCACTGCCCCTAGCCCCTTCTGACTGCACTAGCGGGACAGGCGGGCGCCGGGGCCTCGCCCCCGCGGCCGACCGGCCACTGGTAGGTGTTCTGTGGCCCGGCACGACCGTCGAGACGGCGCCTCCCCTCTGCCTCGCCTTCAGACGTAATGCGTTGCGTAGGGCAGTTTTGCGTTTGAGAAATTGTGCGCATCTTCGGACATGTTTTCCTTCCTCTGTGGGTCGCGCTCACGTGGAGATTTCGCTGGCTTCGTGCCGGCACTGACGATTGCAGGGGGCCTTATTGCGGACGCGGTTAACGTTTATTGGCAGTGTGCGTACACAGGGTTATCGCGGACAGCCGAATCAAATGGTAATTAACGAGTTGCGTTATGTGTATTTTTGTACTAGCCCGCGTTAAGTGAATGATAGAATAAATTATCAAGGGTGATTAGGCGCTTATTGCACATTGTGTCTGCACTGTTAAAGGCATAATAAGCCACCTTAAGATGCGGTTTCGTCTAACCTTTAACAAATTTTGCGTCAATAATCATGGTGCAGCATGCGTCCACTCGCGCAAACGTGGAAAAAATACAGACCATGTGAAGAACACATCGACGTACTAAATGAATATAATGATGTTATTATTATACGTGATATAGCTCCAGATGAAGACTTAGTAGGGCATAGTAAGTATGTGGGAAATTGAATAAAATGAACATGCCTAGCAGGGAAAGTAAAGAACTTTGATCATGCAATTATGCAATAACGGTGGTACCGGGGCCGCCGCCATGCACGTTTTTACCCCCGTTTGTGGTTGATGTTTTGGGGGTTTGTCTGCATCTGTGGTGACTTTCTGCTTAGTAATGAAATAGAGTGAGTGAACGTGGATCTGTGCATGGTATGCACAGTGATTCTATAACGTACATAATGATGATATCCCAAGGGCTCTAAGCGTGACGAAGGAGGGGATGGCAGCATGGCGGAAGGAAAGGCATGTATTGCTAAAACAGATAAATTCACTTTTAACAAGGGAGCTGTTTTAAGGTAGGAATAAGTCCGTGTGCTGTACGCCATGATCCGCCGTCTGCTAACTCGTGCGGGGAAAGCCACAAAGGGCCGTTCGCCCTGTCAACCAGGCACTACACTTTCCTTGATTGGAAAACACGGCCGAGAAAGAAAAATGGTTGGTAAGGAGCCTCAAAAAGCAACCTTTGTTATTCAAAACAAGTCCACATCAACATGTCCTGTAAATTTGTTACCGGTTGACATGTTCCAAAACTACAATTTTCAGGTTGTATATCACCCGGTATATGAGTCATGCCTCATGACAATACATAGTTGCTTGCAATGTCTGTTTGTTGTTTTGTTTTGTCTTTTTATTGTGACTAAGTAAAGTTCTTATAGTGAAATATTTTTAAAACTATTGCTACAGTTTAGTTTCCTCGCCAAATTGTTACGTCCGGTTCTACACACTTCATTCTTCATGGCTTCTTTCAGTGAGTAGGAAAGACAACAGATCAAGTCACAAATCTAACGTTTCCAGCGATAACCACGTTATAATTTATCCATAATGACCATAAATAAATATGGAAGCTTCATGCAGATTTCTGCCATGTCTTTCGCAGCATTTGACACGCACATCGCAGTCGCACTTTATAGTTGGCTATGCTGACACACGTGTATATAAGCGAGACATACCTTGACTGCTTAATTTAAAATCGCACAAAATCTTTTCGCACTTCGCATTTTACTCTGTCGAATAGCTCGGTGAGTTATTTGGATGTGTTTTGTTAAAATAATGCCGAAACCGAGCTCTTTCTCTCCATGTCGCTCTTTTTGCAGTACCTATAGGCAGCACGTAAATTGTTATCGGACTTACTCACAATGAATATTTCAATATTTTTAACAGTATTCGCACAAAGCTAGCGCATGAGTGAGTTGAATAGCTTGAAATAGTTGTAGAACCACTTGCTACTTAGCGTGTGTCCTTTCACGCACTCAGCAGAGTTACTGGCAAGTATTCTGACTCCATAAGCAGTGGTGACACGACCTTTCAGATAAGGGTTCGTACACTCTTCAGAATTGGTTCCAAAGCAGGTCAACAATTACATGGTGTATATAGATTTCTTACGAGAATAGTTTCCGCCAATTCGAGCTTCGGTTCCAATTTCCCAGTGATTCCACAGTCTCTGAGGCTAGAAATATGCTTTCATAAATTATTTTTGATTGTCATCTATAGTTCGGTATCCACAGAAAGTATTCCGCTGCAACAAGGCGTGAAAACGAACACAGGCATACACTTCACGTGAGGCCTGTTTTCCCGCGTATATAGAAGCAGCTTCTTCACCATAAGTTTTAGGTACGCTTTCAGCAACAAATGCATGCCACCGTCTCATGAAAGAATTAGTTACGCTGCACAGACAACAAACAAGCTCGGTGAGCATCTTCTTTAATGAACGAGCAATCAAAACCAACTAAAGTTCGATCGTGCATGTTTTTTTTTTTTTTCAAAAATAGCTATGTTATCCTCGCAATCCCGCTAAATACTTTCTCTCAGAACATACATTTTAACAAACAAGGCCCGAACCCTGTCTTGCAATAGGCCCACGTTGTGCGCCAATGAAAGGAGAACTGCCAAGTGACGCGCCATCCCTTAAACGCCGTACTATACCTGCGCCTGAAATTAGTTTTTATAAAAAAGATTTATTAAATTCATTTAAAATGTCGGGGTGTTGTGCACGCTTACGGAATTTTTTCGTTTGAGTGGGAGGACGCACGCTGCGCCTTGAATATATCGCAGCAAATGTTATTAAGGCTGACAATAACCGTACTTCAAAGCGACATATTGTGCCTTCAGCAGTGCAGACGAAATCTGCAATCAGCAAAATGATTGTATCACTCGTATTACGACAGCACTGTAAAAAGACGCGCAAAGCGATTTCAACTCGTCAATAGACAGTTTTAGCTCAACAGCCATACGTGCGCAGGCTGCCATTGGATTAACAGGCGCACGTATAGATGATTTCTAGGTGCACAATGTCTGTGTCACAGAGCCTCCATCTACAACAAATACGTTCACAATAAAGAGTTAAATCACCTTACCAGGCATGCAGGTGGACATTTTTGAAGGGGGGGGGTCGCTACACCTTTGCTACGCCACTGCACGTTACGCTAATACGATAAGTAAATACGGCACGGGTCTGTGGCAGCACTCCTCCTCTCCAGCTCGTTCTGCTTAAGGTGCGTCCTGGAATAGGTCTGAGGGCAAAATAACTAGATATGCGAGAAGATGACTATACTAATGTACCTATCCCGATCAGCAGGTGTATCGTAAACAATGCGTAGGCTGACAGGCAACAATACGGCGTGACACCTTGCATAGCAGTTTCTTTAAAGGCCTTCGTGGTGTTTGGATGCTTTTACTGGAGTTAGGAGCGTCGAAAGCTCAATGAACGAGAGAGGAGGGGTGTACCAACTCTAATCTACCGAGTCCCGTACCGTATTTGTGTTCCGTACCTTCCCAACTTTCTAGTTTCCCCAACTATTTCTCGAACGCAGTACTACCAAACAAGCGGCCCACTCCAGAGACAGAGAGGAGGTGCCGTCGCGGCCGCGCCGAGACAGGCGCCGACGCAATCGTGTGCAGTGGCCCTAGGACACACAGGCACAGCCTACCGTGACGAACGAAGAACCAAAAGCATGCCACCAGCCGCGTGATCTTTGCCATATTCCACACGCCAGTGTTGCGGAATGGGTGCCTCCATTACACTCCGGTTCCGTTCCGGGGAATTAAAAATTGCCGCAATTCCATTCCTTTAAATTCCCCGGAACTAAAAAAACTTTGCCCATCATTCCGGAAATGGCCAGGTTGTTCAATTCCATTCCTGTAATTCCTTACCGTCGGAAAAGCATAGTGACAGTTTTATTGAGTTAAGAATTAACGCCCCATAAAGCTGACGTCAACCGATGAAACAAAAACTGCAAAAAAAAATTTAAGCATTGCCATTTTTTGGGCGTGCCTGTAAACGGAACTCGAAAACACATTGAGAGGTAACATATTGAGCGGATTGCTTTGTCGTCTGCCTTACGTTGTTTGTTAGTGCTCTATATGTTTACGAGCGTTTATTTCGTGTGAACAAATAGATACGCCTTGGAAGGGGAAGGATATCGCGAATCCGCACCCGGGTTTATAGTTCGAGTTTGCATAAGCACACAAAACACGTTACCAAGGTCTAGGGCTAGTAGCTTGATGACAAATCTCGTGCAATAGCTCACCCTGCTGATTCCCGTAGGGGCAGTTCTATCGCTACCCATAGTATTTGCATGATCAGTATGTTTAAACGAATGGTGATGCATTAATATCGTTTAGGCTTGAATATGTCACTGCAAAAGTGAAAACATAGCGTATTTTTCTGCCGACCAAATTAGTGTGTGAGTAGACTAAGCAATTTTGTGAGACGTGTGGAGTGGTCGTGAATATGGAGAAAACTAAGATATGCTTAAACCGGAGCAAGACCCCCAAGATCTGCTTGTATCATTTGAAACAGGGCACCGTTCGGGCACCCTGTGCCTTTGCATCGATTATGCAACACTGGACCGCAGTAGTCACGCTTTTCAAGCGCACCTCGCAAGCATGAATGGGTTGAGAAATTGTGTTCGTCTGTGCGCAGGTACGGAATCTCTTCATTTGTCGCAAACGTCTGTCAGGTACTAAACTGCTCACGGGATAAAGTTCAGGCTGTACCGAGAGTATCCGCCACTTTCATGTGGGTGTATCCTTAGGCCAACGCGCACAGATAACTTGTTTCTCCCTTCAATGTCTGCCACACTTGTTTATACACTAATTTTCCCTCGGTTTCTGTTGACGTTAAACGTGAATGTTCACAAAACGTGAATCATGTTAAACGTGAATTATTCCCGTTAAACGTGAATAATTATTCACGTTTAACGTCTCAAAACCACCACTATGGGTGACGGCGTAGTGGAGAGCTCCGGAAATTTCGACCACCTGGGTTTCTTTAACGTGCACCCAAATCTGAGCACACGGGCCTACAACATCACACTCATAGTAACTCACTCATCTTCCTACTCGTTGCTACTCAAACTCACAGCAACTCACTCACCTTTGCAGTTAAGTCTACTCACACTCATGAGTACTCACCCACATTCGTACTTACTCCTACTCACATTCATGAGCTCTCACTCACTCCTAATCACATTCATGAATACTCACTCATGTTCATACTAGCGAATACTCACACTCATCAGTGCTCACTCATGTTCAAACTCACTTCTACTCACACTCATGAGTACTCACTCACGTTCATACTCTCTCCTTCTAACACTCAGAGTACTCACTCACGTTCATACTCACTCCTACTCACACACACAAGCTCTCACTCATTCCTACTCACACTGATGAATAATCACTCACGTTCATACTCACGGATACTCACACTGATGAGTGCTCACTCACGTTCAAATTCACATCTACTCACACTCATGAGTACTCACGTTCATACTCACTCTTACTCACACTCACAATACTCACTCACGTTCATACTCAATTCTACTCACACTCAGAGTACTCACTCACATTCATACTCATTTATACTCACACTCAGAGTAGTCACTCATGTTCATACTCACTCCTATTCACACTCAGAATACTCATTCACGTTCATAATCACTCCTACTCACACTCATGAGCACCCACTCACGTTCATACTCACTTCTACTCACACTGAAAGTACTCATTCACGTCCATACTCACTCTTACTCATACTCATGAGCACTCACTCGCGTTCTACTCACTCCTACTCATACTCATCAGTACTCACTCATACTCACACTCACCACGTTCAAATGAGTATGAATGAGTGTGAGTGAGTGTACTCAGCAGTGAGTATGCCGAGCTATGCAAGGGAGCAACTAGGATTCACACGGATTTCTTTCCAGAGGGAACCCCTTTATCGGCGCCCATTCCCATGAGTATCCCCAGTTCAAATAGTACAGCTGCTTCTGTACAAACCTGAGAGTAGGGTCAGGGAGCACCTCCAATAATCAAGATGGCCTCGCACGCTGAATTTCATACATGGCAATGGAACTGCAGGGGCATCCTTAGCAAAAGGGGCACCCTGCAGCAATTTGTCCGCACAGCGAGAAGCCGCAAGTGATCCTACTGCAGGAGACGCTATCTGACAGTGTAACCCTCCCAGGGTACAAGGCACATAAAGTTAAAGGCGAAGGGGGAGGGATTGCCACGCTAGTCAGCAACAAGTTCACCTTTGTGACACATGATCTAGGGGTAAGGCTTAAAAAACAGAGCTCTCCTTGTTTGAGGTCATTCCGAGTATTTCCAACCTTTCCAGTATTTCCATACTGAATATATATAGTAGTCCTAGTGATCATGATCAGTTCTTAAGACAATCATAGCTAAGGCAACCAGACTGGCTGGGCTCTCCCCTCTGGTTGTGGCGGGGGATTTCAACGCGCCTGTCCAGGCATAGAACTGCCCGTTAGCTAAAAAGGCAGATAGTGTTATTAGGCTCATAAGGCACGGGGCTAAGTGGCTAATTTAAGGGCAGGACTATTACAGGACATTTTGCTCAGGCTTATATATGCTTTTATGCAGTGTCATTTTGCATATGTGGCGGCAATGCATGTTTGGAAGAGACCGGAAAGGG
Source organism: Rhipicephalus microplus (assembly GCF_043290135.1). Lineage (NCBI taxonomy): Eukaryota > Metazoa > Arthropoda > Arachnida > Ixodida > Ixodidae > Rhipicephalus > Rhipicephalus microplus. The sequence continues at coordinate 90,737,149 of NC_134705.1, read as the reverse complement.
ACAAGCTTAATGCAATGATTAAAACAACGGTAAAGAATGCCCTTGGACTCCCCAACTACACCCACACAGATCGTCTCCTGCAGTTGGGAATTCATAATACATTGGAAGAAATCACTGAAGCGCACGAAAGAACACAGATAATTCGGCTGTCTGACTCAAAATCAGGGAGGATGATTCTCGCGGATCTGGGTATTCCACCAGTTCAGATTGAGGCTCTGTACCAAGAATTGACGAGGGATCAGAAGGAGAATATCACTGTCTTGTTTGCCCCGGAACATGCATCACCAACAAAATGTTGGAAGGAGGAGAGCACGCCCTGTTAAGGGTCGGAAGGAGGAAGTTGCAGATGACATTGCACCGCTGCCACCAGTTGTTGCGAATGAGGGTCTACCCGGTCCCTTGTGGTAGCGTGGTGTAACCGGGTGGAGGAAACAAACCCTGACAAGAAGAGGTAACGAAAAACAAACAGGTTTATGACATTATTTACACTTATTTACAGCAAAGAAAAGTTAGTGGTTTCACAAACCACGAGCGTGGTGGTTGAACCATTACATAGTTCAGAGCGACGTCCAGCACTCTGCGGTGTCGTTTTTGAACCCTGTCGGGCTCCTCCTCATTGAGTGGAACACCAATCACACACACACAACAGGTGAGGGGAACGAGCATACACGGTCCACGTGAACGTCCAATATTGAGTCGTGAACACTGCACTGCAAGGTGGCGCCAGCGGCGCTCTTCCTCGTCGCGTGTGTGCCGCTAGTCGAGAGGTCCCAAGCTCCAGACAGCATACATCAAAGGGTTCGCCGATCTGTTCGCTCAATTAGCGGGGCAATTTGCGGCAACCGCCACGGTCTCTTCCAAGGAAGATGCTGTCTTTGTTGTCCTCTCTCGAACGGTTTACGGCATTGTGGCGACAAGACGTCTCATCCTCCGGCTAGCAGGGACAATGCCCGACGGGCATAGGCAGCCGGCCGGTCGGCTACTTGATTGAGGATTAAAAGAGCGCCACTTCCCCGTCAGCTCTGGCGCCGGTCACAACAGCTTCCCCCCTCGCCAGATGCGTCGCCGAGGTCATCAGGCACCGCTGCTGCTCGAAGGGACGACGAGAGGGTCCACATTTGAAAGTCAGGAACTCGCCTTTGCTTGCCGCATGGTCTGGGTAATTGCTGAAATCTTCGACAGCGTCTGGCAGACTGGGCGCCGAAGGGGTTGAGAGCCCCCCCCCCAGTAGACCGGCTTACGCACAACGGCGTCTGCCCAAACTTAACAACTCTTCCGCCGCCCAGAAAATCTCGGCTCGCCAGCGCTCCCAACCGCTGGGCACGAAGAGAATGGCTGGTGATGAGGACGATGGCCAGGTTTTGACCCTCCAGCTGCGAACTCGTAACCAACTCCCAAACCAGCTCACAATGATCAACAACAGCAAGGCGAACCACACAACACAATACCATGCTGCAGTCAAGCACATTGGACCCGCTTAAAACCCTCCAGGATTCTCAAGACACACAAACAAAAGAGAAACCTGTACGCTAAAATTTTGAGACAATTTGGTGCCGCCAAAGTTTACAACAATCATGGACATGGTGGTGCTTACCAAAGATGGAACAAATTGCCGTGCGAGAAAAGCACACAAAGGCAAATACAATTTCGCCCCATATAACCATGATCACACTCCTTCAAAACTAGCTCTTTCCTGCCATCCGCAATACTATGTTGTAACTAACATTCACTGACTTATCACTAATTTAATTAAACACAACCAACTACATGGTTCTTACACGAAAACTGCCAGACCCTATACACAAAGTATCTGTGCACATTCTTCATTCTATCAATACTTAACGTAGTCGTGAGTGCCTACTTGTAGGACACCCTGATGCCAATGAAAACTTACTCGCAACATATTGAAATGCGTTTTATAAGTCAGAGAAAAGTATCTCTAGCCTCAAAGTTCGGTGAATGCAACGCTTTCAGCTCAAGTGATCATATGATCCTTATAAGCAATCACTAAACAACGAAATGAAGTAAACCTTGTGTACTAACACGCTCATTTGCTGAATGTAGCTTCATGTCAGCCCATGTTTTTTTTTAACGCACACGACTTTGCTGTGCGCCCTAGTACGACATCTTACTCTCATCCAAAGAGCGCTAGCATACTAACACACACCTAACCATAGGCGATACCCCCATAACCTAGGCATCAGTCACAAAGAACAACACACAAAGAAAACAACGCTTGATGCCATACACGTCAGGAGCGCGTAACAAAACCTGCACAAGTTTTGCGCTACAAATCCGGTACCGAATGATTCTAAAACATGAGCATTTCGAGAATCGCATTTAGCTTTATTCGAAAACCTTCCTTGAAATTCTCATTTATATTTTTTTTAACCCGGTATACAATTTCGCACTACACAAAAAATGGCACGAAGCATACACACTTCGGCTCCGCTCGACCTACGTTACTACACTTTCAAATTAGCGGGTCGTACAAATCTTCAATTACGACTGACGCGCTCTTATATCAGAAAAGCTCATTACACGCAATAGGCTGACTGATGCGGGTCACTGCATCCGCACAACGCTTAAAAACTTAACTTGAAGCTCTTACAAAGTTTACAAAAAATCTAGAAGGAAAAAAAAAAGTATTTTAGCAAACTAGCCGTGGAGATGCCACAGGAACACCACTTTAAAACCAAATATAAACAAACATGTGTCCAATAAAACTCCTGTGTCCGACTCTCCAGCTTACTACAGCTGTCCGACACTTCAATCACACACGCGGCGGTCGTGATCTTTGATTCTTAAAACGCGCGAGACAACAACGTGCACGAGCAACAGGCTGAACTGCACAGTCACGTGTCATTCGTGAATTCGGCCTGTCTCTGTCAGTCTGGCGGAGGGGACACCAGCAATCCGCAGAAAAGAGTGGCGATGCCCTCTTTGGGCTTGCACCCGCGCCGTGCTTCGCAAGACTGGCCTTTTTCCTAATACCACGTCGACCCTCCTGTCTTCGCAAAACCTTAAGCTTCTGCCGCGAGGATGTGCGTTGTGTCCTATGCCGTTTGCCCTTTACTGTACGCCACAAAGGCTCTTTTGTTGAACGGGCCAATGATCTACACTTCTTTCTTTCGCCCGGCTGATTGCTACGTCTGTCATCCTTTTGCCTTCTCGCGCGCGCACGCTTCACTCTTTTACAGCGACGTTTGCGACCGACCTTTTACTCACTACTAGGAAGTTCGCTTTGGGTGGCGTGTTTAGAGTTCAAGGGCGCTTCTACACAGCCCTGAGTACCACTTCGGCGCTTCGATTCTCTAGCACTGTTGTCATGTCGAGCCGACTCGCATGTGTTAACCCTGTAGTCACCTACAGTCGGCCTCTCTACTCAACGTAGCATCATTCGCAGTACTCAAACTCGATTCGTCTTTGAATCTGCTGCTATTTTCACACGTGCTAGCCTTCTCTGCAGCTTTTAACTGCACCTGACTCATTTGATTATCGCACTTCTCGTGCGCTACAGTTGCGGATGACTGAATCTTCCGCCGCGTTGCGTCGACTTTTTGTTCCGACAGCTCAATCTCTAGGCTGAGTGCTCGCTCATGCTCTTCACCTCGCTCCCGTTTTTCTAGCTCCCATTTTTGCTCACTATCCACCTTGGAGCTATAAGAGACATGCGGACCTCTTTCAGGCTTGGTTTTACTACCAGCACAACGTCGCGCGTTCTTCACGAGAGCGTTCGTGAGCTTGTACTCAATTTGCTTTCTGTCAACTCTGATGCCGAAGCACCGCTGTAAAGCTGCCTTAGCTACATCGTACCCATTGAACTGTTCCTCGGACAGGTAGTGTATCCTACCCATTAAGTTGCATGGGAGAACACTCAATAAGGCGATCCACCAATAGTCTTCGTCGAGCTCTAGTTCTGTGCAAACCTTCTCGTAAGAGGCTAGATAACTCTCTATATCCTCACCCTCTTCGAATGCATGGATCTGCGAATTTACTTGACACCATCTAAGGCACTGTATTGATCTTTTTCTCTCTTCCTGTTTTAATTTCAGGCTTTCCTTCCACTGCTCTCTCTCTTGCTCTCGTTCCCTTCTTTTCGTTTTTTCTCTTTCCTTCCTATCCCTTCTTTCCTTTTATTCTCTTTCCCGTTCTCTTTCTCGCTCCTTCATTTCCTGTTTTTTTTTAATCTCTACTGCGTTTTTAATCTCATCCTCACTGGCTTTTTGCGAGATCAGCCTCACAATCGCTGTCCTGCCCAATCCTTCCTCTACTTCAATGCCCAGATGCTTACTCACAGCCAAAAGTTCATCTCTTAGCATTGCCTTCCACGCCATGAATGCCGTTGAACTTTGGTCCTGCATTTCACACATAATTAGGTGATCCCTACAACTCAAAAATCACAAAAGGTAATCTCCCTAATTTACACACAATCCAGCTTCTAATAAACTCACACAATTGAAGCCTGGAAAGTCATAGCAAAGACCAAGCACTCACCACCGCACAGCACCATGTCGTGAAGTTCATCCCACCGCTGCCAACCAGTTGTTGCGAATGGGGGTCTACCCGGTCCCTTGCGGTAGCGTGGTGTAACCGGGTGGAAGAAACGAACGCTGACAAGAAGAGGATACAAAAAACAAGCAGGTTTATGACACTATTTACACTTATTTACAGCAAAGAAAAGTTAGTGATTTCACAAACCACGAGCGTGGTGGATGAACCGTTACATAGTTCAGAGCGACGTCCAGCACTCTCCGACGTCGTTTTAAGCCCTGTCGGGCTCCTCCTCTTTGAGTGGAACACCAATCACACACACACAACAAGTGAGGGGGACGAGCATGCACGGTCCACGTGAACGTCCAATATTGAGTTGTGAACACTGCACTGCAAGGTGGCGCCAGCGGCGCTCTTCCTCGTCGCGTTTGTGCCGCTAGTCGAGAGGTCCCAAGCTCCTGGCAGCATACATCAAAGGGTCCGCCGATCTGTTCGCTCAATTAGCGGGGCAATTTGCGGCGGCCGCCACGGTCTCTTCCAAGGAAGCTGCTGTCTTTGTTGTCCTCTCAGGAACGGTTTACGGCGTTGTGGCGACATGTCTCATCCTCTGGCTAGCAGGGACAATGCCTGACGGGCATAGGCAGCAGGCCGCTCGGCTACTTTATTGAGGATTAAAAGAGGGTTGCTTCCCCGTCAGCTGTGGCGCTGGTCACAACAGCTTCCCCCTCGCCAGATGCGTTGCCGAGGTCATCGGGCACCGCTGCTGCTCGAAGGAATGGCGAGAGGGTCCGCATTTGAAAGTCAGGAACTCGCCTTTGCTTGCGGCATGGTCTGGGTAATTGCCGAAATCTTTGACAGCGTATGGCAGACTGGGCGCCGAAGGGGTTGAGAGCCCCCCCACGTAGAACGGCTTATGCACAACGCGTCTGCCCATACAAATTGCCGGGCCAAACGTAACAGCCCTCAGACCCTTCTCCGCCAAGTTGCGAATCTCAATGGAGGTGCTTGTTTCGTAGACGCGGCGCAATATTATGACCAGAGAGACCGATAATTAGTGGCAATCAACCACAAAGGGGAACAATTAATGCGGCGTCGGTGTGCACAAAAACTGCCAATGCAACCGAACAGGTTGCCATTGCCTTGGCTCTTTTAGATCAGTGTCATGAAAATATATTTAGCGATTCTAGAGCTGCCATTCGTGCCTTCAGTGCTGGAGCTGTGTGCGAAAAGGCCGCAAATATACTCGGTGAGAAGTCGCTTACAACCCATACCCTCACATGGTTCCCGGCTCGTATGAGAAACATGGACGGAGGGATTATCACTCTCAATGAGTTGGCCTACTCCAGGGCACCAGGGTTAGCTGTCCGCGGCCATGAAGGACCTTTGGGTAGAACTGGAAATTTCGTAAACAGGGATCCGCCAACTACGTACAATGAAATTGCCCAACATTTCGCTATGGATAGGACAGTCTTTCCACCTCCACATAGGAAGCTATATAGAGCGCAGGTGCTTAAATTGCGATTGCTTCAAACAAAAACATACCCTAACCCTGCCTTTCTCCACAAGCTATACCCTGAGGTTTATTTAACCAACTCGTGTACAAAATGTGGCGGTTTAGCCACCTTACACCACATGCTCTGGGAGTGCCCTTCGGTACGCAGCACTGATACAGCATCATCTAGAAACTGGGACTCCGCTCTTCGAAGTCCGGACATAAAACCGCAACTTTAGGCTGTCCAGAGGGCCCACGATGCGGCGCTAGGTCTCGGCCATACTATCCCATCGTGAGAGCGGCCCGCTGTGTGCTAAGATGCATGCCTTCAGACTTTAACAATAAAGTTTTCCCAAACCAAACCTAACTAGAACAATGCAGTCTTGGGCTATGCATAGTACAGCCTAGGTGGCCATTCCCCTAATGTGGGCTTCGGCACAGACATGGCACAACACACATGAAAGCAGCTGGCACAGCATGTATCGTTATATTTGTCTTAGTGCCATTTGGCATCACTGGAACAGCACTTGCCTCATTTTGATTCGTTCACCTTAAAGCCTTATAATGTGATGTTTGTGCCCTGATGTTTGTGCCCTGATGTATGTGGATTAAACTTGGTATTTACGGCTTTCTGACAAGTTCAAGCATGGCATACTGCAGTTACATAAATATCCGCACACCATCGCCATAAAAAAATTCAGCCAGAGATACCACCGAAAAAAAAAAAAAAAGAAGTTCACAGTTGGCAGAATGAAAGTGCTGCCAGCAAAAAACTAGATTGCTTTCTCACTTACATTTTAATTTTGTCCCCAGGGAATCATGTTGGGTACTGTAGAATATTGCATATGCCATGTGCTTGCGCATTATGTTTTCTAAATAATGCTCCTTACAGTGCATACTGACATGTTATTCACACATCGTTCTTCAAACAGATATCACTTCACAAAGTTGAAAATCTGGTAAAAATAAGGTGACAAACAGACTAATTATGCCACACCAATGGTGCAGCGAGTGAACAAAGCCATTCATATGTCGCACCCAACTAAGTACTATCCTTGGGAAGACTGAAGTTTACAAAGACTAGGTCACAGTGAATGTCATAGACACCAGGTCATCTATGCTGTGTAGTGTCCATATGTGCCTTCTCGTATCTGTGTTTCACTTTGCACTACATGAAATCTTTTCAAATGCATCACCAACAAACCCACATTGCAACACCCATCTAATGATTGTACTCTCGCCACCTTTCTGACTCCCCGCTGAAAACTGAAGCTGGAAAGGTTCTTGCTCAACTGCACCCCCCCCCCTCTTTTTTTTCCCTTTAAACTCATTAGAAACTGTAGCCCTGCCTGGCTCATCGCCATCACTATGATGTTACAATATGCGTATCTCCCCTTTAAGGTACAAATTATGATGGACTGTCTATTAATTTACAACTGCATACACAATTGTTCCATGCTGCTCCATATTCTACAGCAAGAAAAACAGATTGGTAGCATAATGATTTGGTATTTTCATTGAATAATTCTAATAATAATAATAATAATAATAATAATAATAATAATAATAATAATATGTAGGTTGAATTCACTTACGTAAGATCAAACAAAGCATGGTTGGTCGGGCTCCTGAATTCTTTTCAAAATTTTATATATTGTTGCCTCATCAGGGAAAAGAAGAGATCCCCGATTGATTTCGCTGTAAAAATTTTTTTCAAAGCACAGTAAATCATTAATGAAGAGGTACAGTTCCACGCTTACCTGCTCTGCTGTTTTTTCTTTTTATCAAACTTGGGGATGAATTACACAAAATATATTAAAGCTACGTACCATAAATTTGTTTAGCTAAGTATATGTGTGCTTGCACCTCCAGTCATATTGCAATTTTCTGCGTTGTGTACATTTTTTTCTGGAAAAAAATTAAATTTGACCTAAAAAACGTTTTGCCTAATTTTCAGGCCTTGATTTCAAAGAGGGCCTACGATAGAGAGGTGAAAATGCCGCATTACTTTCTCAGCATGCTTATTTATAAAACTGCCAATGCTTATATCAATAACACTTTTCAATCAACACATATAATTGTGCTAACTTCAAAAAAACAAAGTCTCTCTCATAATCATATGGTGGTTTTGGGACTTTAAACCCCACACATATATGTGTGTGTGTGTGTGTGTGTAACACCGAAAGTTGGGCGAGTTGGTGACAGTTCATGATTACAAATAAGCAGCGCACGACGTTTTACAAAAGAGAGACGATAGGGACACCGCTGCACTCTCAACTAGTTTATTTCGTAAACGACCTTGGTTATTATACAACCAAGGTCGTTTATACACCCAAGACGTTAACCAAGGTCGTTATACAACCAAGACGGTGCACGTGGTGCACCGTCTTGTTGTATAATAACCAAGGTCGTTTACGAAATAAACTAGTTGAGAGTGCAGCGGTGTCCCTATCGTCTCTCTTTTGTAAAACGTCGTGCGCTGCTTATTTGTAATCGTGTGTGTGTGTGTGTGTGTGTATATATATATATATATATATATATATATATATATATATATATATATATATATATATATATATATATATATTCCTGATATAGTTTATTCCTGATGAAGGCCAGACTCTAGGCCGAAACGTCGAAATAAACCACGTTGTGACCGCTCACGGAGGATCTACTAGACTATATATATATATATATATATATATATATATATATATATATATATATATATATATATATATATATATATATTATATATATATATATATATATATATATATAGCGGGAGTAATAATTCAATGTGCCAGTTAGTATATATATATATTGTAGAGAAGCCGCCGACTGAAATGGGTCGAACTCTCAAGTGCTTTCTAGTGGGTCTACCCAAAAAGAATGCCGCTTGCGCGGAGAGTCCCTGCTTGGCCGTTACTGTCGCCATTTTGTATACTCGCTGTGTGCCGGCTAATAAACGCCATAACAAGTTGGTGGAGGTGCTACGATCCCCTTCGATGCCCTTGGAACTACGCTCACGTACCCTGCAATCTACCATGTCCCACGACGCCTCTCAGCAAACGCCTCCTCCCATGCCACCCACTTGTACTCTGCAACCGTTGCCTTGCCCTGAGCGTCCGTTTGGGCACATAGGTATCGATTTGTATGGACTACTCCCTCTGACGTCCACTGGCAACCGCTGGGCTATCGTCGCCGTAGATTATTTAACGCGATACGCCGAAACCGCCGCTCTCCCTGCGGCTACTGCGCGTGATGTTGCGTCCTTCCTACTGCATCGATTTATACTGCGCCACGGTCCACCTCAGGAGCTTCTCAGCGATCGAGGCCGTGTCTTCTTGTCAGAAGTCGTCGACGCTATTCTCACTGAGTGCCATTCTGTCCACCGCAAAACTACCGCTTACCACCCGCAGACGAATGGTCTGACCGAACGCTTTAACCGCACCCTCGGCGACATGCTGTCGATGTACGTCGCCACCAACCACACGAATTGGGATACTATACTGCCCTTCGTCACCTACGCCTACAACACCGCCCCTCAGAGCACGACCGGTTTTTCACCTTTCTTCTTGCTGTACGGAAGGCACCCGTCACACACCATCGACACGATACTCCCGTACACGCCGGATCCATCTGAGTGTACACCTATTTCCGAGACAGCCAGGCTTGCTGAAGAGTGTCACGAGCTTGCCAAGACGTTTACGACGCATGAGCAAGAGCGGCAGAAGAGTATTCGTGATGGCTCTGCCACTACTGAGCCCACGTTCCTTCCCGGTTCCCTTGTATGGCTCTCAATCCCGACCTCTGTAGCTGGCCTTTCTTCCAAACTACTCCCGAAATATGAAGGTCCCTACCGTGTGATCAAGCGCACATCTCCAGTCAACTATCTTATCGAGCCAATGGAACCATCTTCGGACATGCGCCGTAGTGGGCGCGACATAGTCAACGTGGAGCGCCTGAAGGCTTACTATGACCCGCTCGTAGTGACAAGCTGTTAGGTCGCCAGGCGGCTCCCTCTTCGACCTCGGAGTAATTGTAGAGAACCCGCCGAACACTGAAATGGGTCGAACTCTCAAGTGCTTTCTAGTGGATCTACCCAAAAAGAACGCCGCTCGCGCGGAGAGTCCCTGCTTGGCCGTTACTGTCGCCATTTTGTATACTCGCTGTGTGCCGGCTAATAAACACCATAACAATATATATATATATATATATATATATATATATATATAGATATATATATATATATATATAATTTCAAGACAAAAGCATGCAATGGAAACTTCTCACGATGATTTTAAAAAAACAATTTTGCTATTTTTTATACTTTCCCCACTAATTCTCCTGCACATCAGCTTTCCCAATCAATAAAAATACGTTGCATTATATGGTTTCAATAGCAGTCACGGCCCGTCAAAAAATGTCCTTGCGCAAGGATAAGCAACGGTAGATTGAACTTCCTGCCCGTTAAGTATAGAATGCAGGCCTATACTTCAGTTTCTTAAAGAGCAAGCAGCACTGAAATAGCTGTCGACTGCACTGAGAACGCCAATTTTGAAATGACTAGGTCACAGGAGCAGCGATGAGAGCTGGATTAACGAGCAACCAAGCGCGCACGGTTCGGCCTGTTCCGGGGCAAAGAGGGCTCGTTTTTGTGTCCTCAGACAGATAGGTTGTGATACACCCTGGGATAACTTCCACGCGTGGGAATTGGACCATAGCTGTTTTATCCGCCCTTTGCTCGGATAGCAGCCACGTTCTGTTAACATTGCAGACGTAGCCGACATTGTTCGTGCTTTTTGTCTGTCCAACGTAAATGTGAACAAAAGCACGTCTACAATATGTACTAGTATGTTTAAACAAAATTGTCTCAAGCTGACTGATCTAACTTGGGCACAGGAGGATTCAAACGCACGTGTTTGGCGCGTAAACAGAGGCAATCAGCCAAGGTCACAGATTTGCCGTCTGTAGCTCAAGTTCCCCGACCACGTTCAGCGCCCGCACAAGAAACACTTCAAGGCATCGACGTGGAAGTTGAACTTTGACTGCGTTGCCTCAGTGGGAAGCACCTTAAAACTCTTCTCAGGAAGCTGCGAGCGCTCACTTCTCGTACACGAAACCCGAGTGACAGCCGGTTTAGCTAGAGAAACTGTGCTGCACGAATTGATTGATCTCAGTGAAAACCATAAAGGTGGTGCTCCAGGAGCCAAATCAAAAAAGAACAAATGCCAAACTATAAACAACCAGGTGCGCCCGCCTATCTCAGATGGCAGCAGCAGATGACTTGTATTGGCCGTGCGCACAGTCCGCTGCTCACACTTTATTTGACTCAGATACTGCTCACGCTTCGCTGTGCTGCTATTTCAGTGCTCCTTGCCTTTTAAGAAACTGAAGTATAGGCCTGCATTCCATACTTAGCGGGCCGGAAGTGTGATTTACCGTTGCCTATGCTTGTGCAAGGGCATTTTTTGACAGGCTGTGACTGCTATTGAAACCACATAATGCAACATATTTTTATTGATTGTGAAAGCTGATGTGCAGAAGAATAAGCGGGGAAAGTATAAAAAATATCAAAAATGCACTTTTTTTAATCATAGTGAGAAGTTTCTCATTTTCTTGAAGTTATACGTATGTGGGGTTTAACATCCCAAAACCACCACATTATTATGAGAGACACTCTTTTCTTGAACTTAGCACGATTTTATCTTATGATTAAAAAGTGTTATTGATACAAGCTTCGGCAGTTTTACAAATAAGCATGCTGGGAAAGTAATACGGTATTTTCACCACTCTGTCAGAGGCTTTCTCTAAAATAAAGGCCTGCAAATCAGGCAAAAAAAAAAATATTTTTAGGCCGAATTTCAGACTTTTCATTAAAAAATGTCCACTTCGCAGAGAATGGCAATGTTATTGATTGGAAGTGCAAGTACACATATATTTAGCTAAACAAATGTATGGTACGTAGCAATATATTTTGAGCAATGCATCCACAAGTTTGAAAAAAACAGCAGAGCAGGTAAGCGTGGCACTCCACTTCTTCGTCATTATTGATTTACTGTGGTTCCAAAAAAATTTTTACAGCAAAATCAATTGGGGATCTCTTCCCTCCACTCATCAGGCAACAATTTATGAAATCTTGAAAGAAATTTAAGAGGTTGACCAGTCATGCTGTGTCCGTGGAATGTAGGGTTTCACGTACCACAATCACAATATGATTATGAGTGACGCTGTGGTGAAGGGCTCGGAAATTTTGACCATCTGGTGTTCCTTAACGTGCATTGACATTGCCCAGTTCACGTACCTCCACCGTTTCGCATTCACCGAAATACAAATGATGAGACCGGGATCGACACTGCGATCTTCGGGTCAGCAGCCAAGCACCTTAGCCACTGATCCACCAGGGTGGACGTGATCAATTCTCATCAAAATGCAAATAAATTTCGATTTACAAAAATGTCAGACATGTGCTTCTGAATAAAATTAATCAAATGTAAGGCTCGAATTCAATGAGCAATTTATTAGTGGTTGCACTCAATTAAAGCATATAAAATTTATACTTTTAAAGTGACTGCCAGAACCCTGCAAGTTAAATGAATTGCCAAACATAGTGCCTTCATCAAAGTAATTGTGGACAGAAATATGTAACAGGTGAAAGGCATATAAAACCACATCATATATGCAAAAGATTCAATTGACCCAAAGATCAATCTCTCTTCCACGAGTTATCAGAGCTGGCAAAAAGAAGTCGTGTTGCCTAATGTGGACACCATGCCTGAAGGGAATACTTTTTCCATGATATGAAAGAGCACAAATTTGAAGACAAAGGCACCAAACAGAGTATGTTAAAAACTGAAACGGGCTGCAGTGCTCACCTTCAACTTTTTAGAAATATTGCTTGGGTGCACAGACGCTGAATACATGCGGAAGATTTCCATGGATGACATGTGCTCTATGAGCCGCTCAGCAAGAACATCACACGCACTGTTGGAAGAAGCCACAACAAGGATATGACTTGATGGAATCAGGATGCACACCTAAAAAATTGAAGCCCACGTTACCATCAAGCATCACCTTGAACGAAGTTAAATGAGCCCATAGATTTCATATACCTGCTTTAGTGCTTCTACAAGAGTCATAGTTTTTCCTGTGCCTGGAGGGCCAAACAAGAGGTATGGATAAGGCCGATGCAAGCCGAGAAGAATGTTCTTCACAGCTGTATACTGTTCTGGGTTGGATTCTATCTTCTTGTTGAAGAGCCTTAGGTAAATGAGAGGAAAAGACAATGTGCCAACTTTAGATCCTGTACCTAAATACTAAATAGGACTCACTTTACTGATACACAAATTCAAATAAATTATTGCAATCACAGCTCTGAAGATACCAGGACAAGGATGGGCACAACTTTTCTATTGAAAACAAACAATACTAACACCAAAACAACAAAGCATGGCAATACATTACACATGCAGAAAAACAGTGCAAATACAGGCAGTTTTATTTCTACTGAGCGCAACAGATGGGGTGATGATGCAAGATGACACTGCTTTTTGCAATCAAATTTGCTTCCACAATTTCTTGCAGACATTTATCTAAATTTCTTTCTATACATAAAAATGACTGAAATTTCGTCAATAAATGGTTCACAACCACAGTTATCACAATGCATCAGTGTTACACAACATTGGTAATGAGAGAGCATCAGGTAGACGATGAAGACTGCGAATGCGATCGCACTCGTGTTGTTGTTGATGTTCCTCCATCTTGGCTGCAGCTGCCTCTGACTCTCCCAGTATATTTTGTAAATATATTTATTTCATTCATACTCCCAACCCTGAGACATTTGGTGGTGGTTCTGCGTATGACACGATATACCCCCGTGACACCAGAATACAGGGTCTGTCCCAAAAGCTCCCGGAATTTTCCCCAGTGGTTAGCAACACTGCCCGGCCGGGTGGCACTCCAAGTGCAGAAGTTAGAGGGGGATATAAGCTTCAAAACACGTCTAATTTCCGTTGCCTGTGAGCAGTTGTTGAAGCGGGCCAAGCTAATGTGCAGAGGTATCTACTGCACTCTCGTCGAGCCATTTTTGGAGCAGTGTCATGACAATTTTTGGAGCGAGACAATTTTTGGAGCAGTGTCATGCAATCAAGTTTTGTGTGAAACTGGAATAAAAACAAGGCAGAGATGCTCAAAACGGTTCAGAAAAGCTATGGTGAAGTTGAAATGACACAAAGGCATATTTTTATATGAAAGAAGAGGTTCTGAGAAAGTATGGAGTCTGTCAACAATGATGACCGCTATGGACACCCATCGAAATTGAGAACGGACGACGCGGTGCAGAAGGTGCATCAAGTGTTGGATAAGGACTGGTGATTAGTAAGCGTTCTAATTATCGCAGAGGAGTGTGGAATGACCAAAACAATCATTCATCGTGTTTTGACAAGGGTTTTCTGATAACGAAGTCTGAACAAAAAAAATGAAGCTAGAAGTCCTGACGAGTGAGATGAAGGAGGAATCACTATGCTGATTAGCTGCAGGCCAAAACGGGTGTGGCAACACTGCTCCAGCCATCATATGGCCTCAATCTGTCACCACCAGACTTCTTTTGTCCCCAATGATCGAAGGAACTCTGAAAGAAACTCTGCAATCACGCTGAAGACGGCAAAAGCATCTTCGACGAGCTCTCTGAAGGAGATTCTGGTTGGAGGCTTCCAGGGCACCTACAGTGATTGGATGAAGTTTAGGCAACAGTGCATTAAACCAGGGAAAGAGTACTTTGAAAAGTTGAGAAAAGATTGCCAACTTATACTGGATTAATTATTTACAAAATAAAAATTTTCAGATCTTCTGAAATAAACTTTGTATGGCCATTCCAGTATAGTCACATATTTTTCCTGTGGTCCTTTAATTCATCATCCAGACACCTTCAAGACTACTCTATGTAAGCTTTGCCACTTGTAGATATAAGACACCTGGTTAGTTTATGGTCTGAATGGCAGATTAACAGAGCAGGGGGACAGTGTCGGATGGTATCAGGATGCCTACACTTCTGTGTACTGCGATGACTGTGGTTGTGAAGCATTAGGAATGTTCAGTCTTGGCCAGTAATGCAGATAAATGTGCGCGTGAAATTGTAGAAGCAAGCCTGATTGCCAGCGCTCCATTTGTTATACTGAGTTGAAATTGCCTTTCCTGACACTGTTGGCCTGCATGTGCATCTTCCAGCTCAGCTGACGGCAAAACATGGTTACACTTACGCTATCCTGGCAGCAGTTATATAAGTGTATGTGCTAAAACTAAACGATTTTACTAGCAGTAAGCCTCAGATACACAAATGACCTGCAAGCAGAATGCCTAGTTCTACACTGACTTGACAGAATGTGGCTTAAGACTGTAGCTGCCTAGGTAACGCTAAACACAAACTGAATGAGACAATGTACTGGCAGTCAATTTTAACAACACATAGATAAGAACTGAGCATGATCCACACTTCCGAGGCCAGCTTGGGCTCGCCGACTGCATCAATGGTTCGCTCATATAGCTTTGAGCCTACCCAGTCGGGCCTGACATAGAAAAACAAAAGCCTGGGCCTAGCCCGATGTGACCCAACACTATGTACGTTTGCTGTGGAAACGAGATATCACTTTTCAAGAATGAGGCATTTTGTTTAACATATCAAAATGAAACATAAGCAAATGACATGTGACAGTCACTATGTACACGGACCTTGAGATGTGTCAAAATAACAAGCTGTCCGATGATTCAGGCTTTAGTGAACTGTGGCGTTCCTGTATCGCATATTCCGTCACTCTGAAGTTCCCTTCAGTACTCACACTGGTAGCTGAAATTGCCAATAGACCTTTTTTTCGTGCATGCCAAGGATAATATTTTAGACTGCTTGTTATTCCAGAATTTTCGTACCTCCTAAGCAGAAGAGGGGGATGATTCCATGGATAGATAATCAAAAGGTAATCTTGTATGCTCATCGGTATGTGCTGGAAAAACATTCCGGTACAGTGTCAATGTTTCTTACTGGATAAAGGCCCGGCCTATGGGCCGGGCAGGGCTCGAGCTTTCAGACTACCCGAAGCTTGTGCACAGCTCTGACATACCAAGGGAAGGATTTACGAGACCTAATTACTGATAAAAATGAGAAAAGCTCACTGAAGTCGGCGAATGTTCAGGCTTGGCTCTGACGACGGGGCACACTTTGGAAGAACAAAACTCCATAAGCTGGCATTCTCAAGCAGCCCCAGAGCCCGGTGCATCAGTCGCAAAGCAAGCCGGTTGAAAGTGAACCGCACATCAAACTTCATTCCTTTTATGTACAACTTTTTAAATCTGAAAGATAAACACACCATATTGGATAATGAAATCTCAAAATACACAAAGAACAGCAAAGATAAGATAAAAAGGAGTTGCATGTATGTGTCCACACAAACATGGTTTGCAATACAGCATCATGGTTTATGTAAAACAGCTATGACTCACACAAAACGCAACCTAACAATTTTCAAGGATATGGAAAGCAAAATTCCAGTTTATGTATTTATTTATTTATTTATTTGCATATTTATTTTAAAGAATTTTAGAGGTCCCAAGAGACACAGCATAAGACTCTAAACAATGGATGAATGGCTAGTTTATTTTTATGCATTCACAAAGCGTTTCTGGACAGTCACCTAGGCTTTGGCAAAACTGCCAGTTCAGGGCCTATGCAAAGAAATGTCAACGCTATGCCATAAAAAAAAAATCACAGCATAATCACGGAGTAGATGACAATGAGTTGGGCGAAGCTTGGGTCCGTCCATTCATCCATCCGTCCGTCCATCTGTCTGTCTGTCTGTGAATATGCTGTGCTGGCTATGCCGGAGGGATGGACTGTCCTTGACCATAAGGAGCTTCACACCTAAAAAAAATTACATTATCTCCCGCTAAAGGAAAGCATGTGTGGATGCGAAGCAGTGGTCGCTAACGCTTACACTGGTTGCAGCGTTGATACTGGCACTCATCGCGCCGTTGCGCAAGAGAAAAACCTGGGGAGGCCCAAAGCACACAGCGATAGACCTGTGTTTTCTACTGGAACATAGGCGTATCAGCCAAGGGGGCAAGGAAGGCGCAAGCCCCCCCCCCCCCCCCCCCCCATATTCGACAGTGTCACTCTTGGCTGCACGCTGGGGAAACCAACAAGTAAGACATAGTTTTCCATCACAACAGTAATCACTCAATTATGTTCTTACGGGAGAATGAAATTGTTACGAGGCTATGTTACAACCTAGTGAAGTTTTGCCTACATTGCAGCTGTGATGATTTTCCTTTTAGGTTCTTATATACATATCCCGGCTGACGAGTGAGGGTAGGTTCGCCCCCCCCCCTCACAAAAGAGTTGGTAAGCCACAGTACTGGAACATGCCAATCGTTGCTGATGGGCAATGAGACGCAGAGACCCACAGTCTGCTTTTAGTCAACGCGCATGTGGCAAATTTTTATTGTTCAACAACGCACAGAAGAAATCTCCCACCGGCACTACCTTGGAGGTCAAGATCCAGTGCCTATATACCTACACGGGGTGGCCAGTGAATGGTTGCGCAGTGTGAGGAGTGGATTTCTTTTTTCAATCGAGAAATACTAGCAAGCAGACGCTGTCTGCATCGGCGTTGAGGGGCACTGTAGATGAGGAGATAGTAAGGGAGGGGATGTGCATGCACAATGGGGTGTAAATACTACGGGGAGGAATGCCATGAGAAAAGAGAGGGGGGAATGAGTATAGGCTAGCAGACATTGTCGGCATAGCGAGACAAAAGAGGGGGCGGCTTAGGAGAGGAGAGAGAGGGGGAGGTGACAAGCATGCGCATTGGGGGGGTAGACGCTGCAGGACAAGGAACAGAAGCCCCCGGCATAATAACTACACACATATTTGAAATTTTCATTTGCAATAGCAATTATAGGAATACTCCCGGTGAAAATCCCTCCCGGTGAATACTCCCTTTGTACCAACCACAATAAGTGCATCAGACCATTCATGTCACGCTGTGACACTTTTAAATATTCATTCTTCCCGTCAGCAGTGGAAGAGTGGAACAAATTGCCACGTGAATGCGTTAATCTTTCCTCTACAGATTCATTTGTTCGGAATGTAGAAAGCCTGTTTTATGAAGACTAAAAGCAACTTTTGTTTTTTTTTTTATGTTTGTGAGCGCTTCCGAACACACTGATCACTGTACCCCCTGCTGATACCTCGATGTTTTGTGACCTGTCCATGATTTTGTACAATTGCTTTCATCGTTCAAGTTTTATTTTCACCATCATCTTGTGATTCTGTTTCTTCCGCTATGTGCGATTATGCCTGGTTTGTACGCCACTGTGTATATTTGCCCGCCCACCCTGTATGAGCCTGAGAAAGGCTTACAGTATTAAATAAATAAATAAATAAATAAATAATAAGAAGAAAACTTGTTGATGGGACTGTTGCAGTGGTCTGAACAAGGTCAAAGTGTGAAAAGATTCTACCACACCTCACCGGCGATACAAATGAGAGAAAACATTCAGGCGCACCACAATTGTGTACAGACTGGGAGCAGGGAGATGGTGAGAGCGTCAGAGCAGAGAAGGCAAGAAATGGCTACATGTGAAGCACGTATCCCCTCCTCAAGTCAGCAAGAACTTGGACAGCCAAGTAGCACGAAAGGTAAAAATCAGCCCGTGCAATTCCACAGGCTGAATAAGCCGGTCACTTCATTTGACTGCTTCTATTGGCCCTCTCCACATATTCATACTACAGCTCACGTCATCTTATAAAAGAAAAAGATAACTTACCGTGCTAGCTGACATCTGCTAATGCTATTCACCACGCCACCGTTGTGAAAACCAATGCTTATGGTCAGTGAGCAACATGCTCGTGTATCTCTGTGCATGCAGGCACCATGCTTGTTCATTCAAAGGGACAGATAACCAATTTTAACGCGACAGCGTTAAAGAGCTCGTTTCGCAGAAATTCCGGCGTCAGTGTCGTTGGTTGCGAGCAAAAATTCGTCATCTTATGCATGACTGAAAAATCAAGAATGATGCAAATAAAATAAATAAACGATAAAAAGCTCTGGAGCAAAGTGGGGGACCAAACCAGGGTTGTTGGGGTCCAAGTGGGGATTGATCCCGGGTCGATTGTGTGGCAAGCAGATGTTCTACCTCACGGCCACACCTCTGCTTGTGAAAACAATGAAAAGAGCTTCTTCTGCTAGAAAATGCAGTGAGAGTAGCTTCCATGCTTCACAAACGTGCCCTGACCGTGCTTGACGTGATTCTTGCAAGACTGGCTTCCGAGTAAGCTTTCCCCTTCTTGTCCCAAACGGGGGCAATCTTGGGAGATTATTTAAACTTCAACCAAAAGTTTTAGAAGAAACCCGACGTTTTAAAACTGACTTGGTTCCTTCCTCAAGCAACATTAACGGCTCCGCTCGTGAACCGTGTGAACGAAGGAGTCTCTTTTTTTTCCCGTACGCGGGTCTTCCGCGTTCGCCTTCGCAGAACTCACTGCCGTTGTTAGTTGACGCATTGGGAACATTGCACTCTGCAGCAGCCGCATTAGCTGAGCTACACACTACACACCGCTAATGGTTGCCTCATACTAACTCTTGTGTTGTAGTCAAATTCATAACAATGCAAAAGAAATTGATTGGCCCTACACTCAAACCTCATTATAACAAAAATGCATCTTACACAAAAATAAGTTTATTATATCCAAAAAAGCATTGAAAATGTATATAAAAAATTTGAAATTATGTCTATTCCAAGACTATTGCATCTTAACATATCTAATGCAAGACTACTCTTGATTTACTTCATTGCAACCAATATTTTGTTTTATCTAAATAATTTATGTAGAGGTTTGAGTGTATTCTGAACAAGCAGTAATAATAATAATAATAATAATAATAATAATAATAATAATAATAATAATAATAATAATAATAATAATAATAATAATAATAATAATAATTGTAGGGGTTTAACATCCCTAAAACTGTCATAGAATTAGGAGAGATTTTTTTTTTTCAATCCGAAATAACTCGGGAGAAGACACAGGATGGATCCAGTAAGTTTGAGTTGTAGTCAGACATAACTTTAGTAAGCTGGTTTGAAACATCATTAACTAATTATTTAGGTTGTAGCACATGTATCATGACAATCGCATCCTCATCCTCAGGAGCGTAAGCATGCACAGAGTTCCCCTTCAGAGGGAGGGGGGAAGGTTTGCCGCAGCTCCCCCCTCTACATGGTAAAGCATGTCAATGTAGAGGGCTACCTTTGTACCCCCCCTCTCACCTTCCCTGCTACCCCTCCCAGGCACACGCCTATGCTCAGGAGATAAAATGTGCTTTGGTCCCATGAGCACCCACTAATAAACCATCCCTCACAATGCATATGTATCTCCAGCTGTTCTCCATGATCCTGTCAGTAGCTGAGGAAATGATAACGAATACCAAACGCTAGTGAAAAGAAAAAGAAAGGGGCCCATTAATGGCCCCTCATGTGCATATGTCTTCTGCCTATAACTTGTTGATCATTCTCTCTGTGTTTCGTAGTTCCTTTTTATTGAAATTCTGAGGGTGCTTTTGAGAGTTCATTTCTGGGGAGAAATCCAGAGTTCGATGTTTAATTTTGCCTTATAAGATGGTGCAATATGTTATTACTTTTATTTTCGATGAATATGCTTTGCATTGTTGCTGATAATCCTCTTTCTCCATGTTTTTAATTTCTTCACAGGTTCATTCACCCTGCTAATTAAGCTGTTGTTTCACACTGCTGTAATGTCGCCAAAATGTACTTTTTATGGGGGGGGGGGGAAGAGGAGCTAGTCAAGCCGCTTCTGAGCTTTCTCTCAAAGTTTCCCTTACCTTCTTC
This sequence comes from Rhipicephalus microplus, assembly GCF_043290135.1. NCBI lineage: Eukaryota > Metazoa > Arthropoda > Arachnida > Ixodida > Ixodidae > Rhipicephalus > Rhipicephalus microplus. Next base: position 90,716,256 of record NC_134705.1, on the reverse strand, counting down.
ACAAAAAATAAAGGATTCATTATTATTATTATTCTCAGTGCACCAAAATCTTAGATTAAATGATATCCATACATGAGAAATACACTAAGTGTATTTTATTTAGATGCCTGAAAGGTTCGAACACACACAGACATACAAGCACAAATATTTGAAAACACAGCATCTATGTTTGTTTGTATCACAACTTTAAAGCTTGTTGTAATAAACACGAGCATATATTACAAGGTTGCTGCCGCTGATGGAAGTGTGCTCCTTCGACTGAGAATTCTCAGGTTTGAAAATGTCTTTTGAAATATGAAAATGCCCCTTTAGAAACATGGATTATCGAATCAATCCAAATTGTCAAAAATTTTACTGCTGCCTGGTTATCGAATTTTTTCTAGATTTATCCAAAAAACACGGAAGTAACTGGCCAAGAATAAGTACAAACACATTGTTGTGAAGTATCTGTTTATGAGGATTTCAATGATGCAGCAGTTCGACAGCTTTTTATATATACTGCACTAAAATACAGTAGAGTATCAATAAATAGAAACGGTGTAAATGGTATTGTTGTATCCACAAAACAGCTTTCTCAAAATAGGTTTTTTTGTAGTTCACTGTAGCAAGCTAGGTTTCTGCTGAACATATACTCCCTAAAGTACCTCCAGGTTTCAACTACATTATACAGTAGACTTTTCTATCCTTTCTACATAGTACTTGTGAGTGTTGTAACAGTTTGGCAAGGTGTGGGACACACGACTCCCTGTGCAACAGAGCTCCCAGTGTTCCGTGCCCGCACGGTTGCATGTGTATTAGAGCAAGAAATTATGACAGACACCAGTGACCCAAGTTGTCCATTCAGCACCTCACAGTGAGATCGCACCCAGCACATGCCTAAATGGCTGAAGTTGTCTTTTGCACATATCCGTAAATATGCTCAGTGAGAAAGCTATGACTGCGAAATTAAGGAAAAAATTTTAAAGAAACATTGCTGGAAAAAAAGTACATGCACTGCCAGTCTGGCATCACAGAGGCAATTTACAACGCAGGCCATCCAGCTCAGAAACAATCCTATATAAAAATGCCAGAAGGGTGCCGCAAGTTTACTTAGTGCTGGGTATCTCCACATCCCAACCATTGCATGGTTCAATGCGTGAAAGATGAAGGAAGGACTGACTAATAAAATGCTTCAGTATAACACAATTTAATACTTAATACAGATGAATACTTAATTCAGATACCCGACACCTACAACACCATTATTACTTAATACAGATAACCGACACCTACAAATTGAGACAACATTTTGTGGTATCGCCAGACCTATGCAAAACTGTATAGCTGGGCCCTCTAATCATGCAGGCATTAGGCATTAGGACACGCCACAGCACATGCACGTTCTTTAATTGCCTATTTGATTTCTTCTGGCTCAAGGTCAATCTACAGCCTTTTGCAAGCACATGTCTGGCTATAGCTCATTGATCAGTCACTAAAAGCTAGAAGCAATTCAAAATTACTCTCCCTGTTGACAGAAGCACTCCCACTCAGCCCACATTTTGTGCATCCAGGGCTATGTACCACCTTATTTGGCACAATGTCAAATAATATCAGAGTAGACTGCTTCTGGAAGGTTTTAAGTTAATGCGTTCCTGCATCTACCATAAATGCAATTTTTTCATGGCTGTTGCGATATGACCTAGATTATGTTTACATGCAGCAATGCCTTCTGCAGTGTACGGTGATAGCACCAGAGTCCCTAAAGACAACTGTTGACTGTTTACACAAGTAATATATTTATAAGTACTGATAAGAAGTTTATTTAAACATCAAAAGCTGTCAATATGAAAGTCACAGTATTTTATGTCAGTGCGATGTAAAAATTACTCTTACACAATGTGGGAATTGAGGCTGGCCCGCTGCCTTTGCGCGGGCTTTGCCGCCTTTTCTGCTGTTCTCATGTCCCGACATGTCTGCCCTCCTTTGCTGTCTGCCGCACTGGGAAGGGCGGAGTGACGTTTAACTCCCTCACCCGGTAGCGGATGTGGACTGTGGCGCCGCGCGCGGGGACCCCCGAGGGGTTTTCGCGCGCTGCGTCGGGAGCGGTGAGTACTTTCCGGGACTTCAAACGGTGAGCCACGCATTATTTTCCGTCCGTCGAGTCCCGTCGCTCGGGGCTCGTCGGACTTCGCCGACGGCGCCTCGCGCCCGAGGCGAACGCTCACCTTTTGTTGCCCCGCTGCGTACTCACGGCCGAAGGGCAGTACGGTGTCCTAGTGCGTGGCCTAGCTACGCCGACCCGTCTTCCTTCGAAGCCAACGCGAGCGCCTTTGCCCTCGCTCGAGCAACCGGGCCCTTTGTCCCGGTGTCTCCGTGGATCACCTTTACCGCGGAGACGTGCTCGTGGCACCCTGTGTAGTACTTTGTGCCCGTGGCATGGATAAGCCTACTTGCTTTCCCGCCGCGCCTTTTGCGACGGGCTGTACTGCGTTTGGTGTTGCCAAAATAAAGTGTTGCGACTTTGAGCAGTATCGTGTTCTCGCCACGGCGACGGTTAATGCGTGCCCTGCGGCTCGCTAAGACCGGACCCACGCTGGTGGCCGTACTCCTTCGGGATACGTGTACACCACACTGGCGCCCAACGCGGTATCAAACGCTCTAGCTTTTGTCTGCTCTTAGCGAGTCAGTTCGCCTGCGCGATTCGGGCTCGTCGCAACATGGCTGCTTCGCGGGACTTTTGTCCGCTGTCCCTTTTAGCGGATGCCGCGTTGCATACGGAGGCCATTGCCTCTATTGACGGGAACCCTTCTGCACCAGTCCGTGTCGGCACCCCCTATTGTGGTGACGACACGAGGCGCCTAGCCGCTCCCTTTTGAGACGGCGCGTCGCTTCGAAATGGGCCTCTTGCCCTACCCGAACGTTACGCCAAAGCGCCTCCGACTGCTAATGCGCCCTTCGGCATGCATGGCAGTTCGTCGACACAGCGCTCGCAGTCGGTTCCCTGCGGAATTGACGGGGCCCTCGCCGACTTTTGCCCGCTATCAGCCGTGCAACCGACACTTCGAAGGCACGCTGAGCAGGCGCCTGAATTGTCGATGGTAGCCGCACCAAGTGCGCCTTTGGTTCGACAACAGGCAAATCCCACAAGGAGCCTATTTTGCTCTGGGAATGGCGCGCAGGGCGGTGGTCTGTTTGAAACCGCCCCACTGATCGAGCTGGGCGACTGCTCGTCTTCGCTCCACCGCGCCGCTAACGCACCAACGGTTTCCTACGAAGCCGGTGCGACGACGCAGACTTTGCTGCAAAACGCCGTGCAGATGATCCAAGCACTCTCGGGAGCTGTGCAAACGCTTTCGGCTGGTCCGAAAAGCGGTCACCCCGCTGTTATGTTGCCTGTGCCAACCTACAGCGGATACGGTGATCAGCTCACCGCCCGAGATTACCTCGACTCTCTGTCACGTTATCAGAGAGCGATGGGTTTGGATGATAAGGTGGTGCTCGAACGTGTTGTTCCAGCTGCACTGACTGACACGGCGGCGAGATGGTATCGGCTTTCCGGTTACCGTGCAGCAAACCTCGAGGAATTTCGTGCGGTCTTTTTGCGCGAATTCCTACCGCTGACTACGAAAGTAGGATGCGGCGAGAGCTCGAGCTCCGTACACAAGCTCCTGACGAGTCTTTACAGGAGTATGTACGGGCGATGGATGAACTTATTTCTATCGCTGAGCCCCGAGCCTCGAACGAGGAACGCGTCTAACGGGTGATACGGCAGGCACATCCGACTTTTTCGGCATACCTGCGCGGCGGCCGCTTCAGTGATTTGGAAGCGTTGGCCGCCGAGGCGAAGCGCATCCAAGGCGACATTCTCGCCGCGCGTGCCTATCGCCCGCCGCCGCCAGCCAGCGATGCCCTTGAGCCGTGCTGCGCTTGGAGAGGGGCCATGACCCTTCCCCAACGGCAACAGCCTCTCGGCGCCGCCATTGCGGCTGCAACCGGCTGTGCGTGGGAGTTGAGCGATCGCGCTCTTTACCCCTTTACGCATGAAAGGCGGGCAGCCTGCGCTGCTCCGCCTGAAACCTCCATACAGGGACGCTTTTCGACCCAACGTAATGTTGGAGGTGCGGCTCGCAGAAACGTATCCTACGATAACGTAGCGAGCCGATCACGACAGCTCGAAGCTGCTCCGTCTGGGAATACAGACCGTGATGGAGTGCGCTGTTACCGCTGCCGTGAAAGAGGGCACATAGAAAGAGAATGCACCGGATCCAGGCCTCCTGTGAGGCAGGGAAATGGGCTTCCCGGTCGTTCGTGAATGCACGAGCGACCCAACCTTTGCTCCTTCCCTCTGCGTGCAGGGCAAGCACTTTTCTTGCTGATACGAACGCGCCGTTCATTCCGGTCACCATTGCCGGCCGTGAATTTTCCGCTTTGCTGGACACGGGCGCTAGCGCCTCGTTGTTCGGGGAACAGGTGTTGTCCCACTTGCAGAAGCACTCGGTGCGCTTGCGGGACAGCCGAATGACATTCACCCTTGCGAAAGGCGTGGCCCATTCGGCTGGCGCTGCAAGGTTGACTGTCCGATGGGGAGATCGAATGAGACGCTGCCGTCTTGTTCATCTTCCAGGGCTCAATGTTCCAGTGATTCTCGGTCGGGACTTTCTCCTTAAAACCGGTATCGTTGTGGACATTGCGAATGGCGGCTATCGTGATGGCCCATTTTGCCAACTCAAGCCGTTCATCAGCCCGCCGGCGCTTACCGTCGCCTTTGCGGCAGAAGCGTCGGAAACGTGCCTTGCGCAGAGTTCGGGGCCAAGCCCCCGCTCACCGCATTTGCCCTCTCACAGTCCCCTTCGGGAACGAGAGGCGCGGCACGAACCGTGTCGTGCGCCAACTCCGGGGTCGTACCCTGGCGTTCCGCGCTCGTCGGCTCGAAACCCCTGCGTGTATCGACCGGCACGACACGAAGAGGCACTACATCCTTTGGTCGCCAGCGCGACTCAGTTGGATGAAGCACAGAAGGCTCGTCTGTCGACACTGTTACGTCAGTACGACGAGCTCTTCACCGATCAACCTGGCTGCACCGATTTTGTGAGCCATGTGATCGAAACTGGTGACGCGCTTCCTTTGAAGTGTAACCCCAGGCCCGTCAGTCTCGCCAAAAGGCAGATTATCGATGGTTTGCTAGATGACATGCTTGCGGCTGGCATTATTCGCCGCTCATCTAGCTCCTGGGCGTCTCCAATTGTGCTGGTGCCTAAGAAAGATGGCAGTCATCGCCTGTGCGTAGACTATCGCCGTCTGAATGGAGTGACTCGTAAGGATGCCTATCCGCTCCCCACGATAAACTCCATCGTAGGTAACCTGGGTGATGCACGGTACTTTACCACGCTTGACGCCTCTAAAGGTTATCTACAGGTCCGGATGGGTACCCGTGACCAGTGTAAAACTGCGTTCACGTCCCACAGAGGGTTGTTCGAGTTTACTCGTATGCCCTTTGGTCTTTGCAATGCTCCTGCGACGTTTCAAAGACTCATGGACCGCGTCCTCGGGGAAGCAAAGTGGTCATACTGCATGTGCTACCTCGACGGCATCGTGATTTATTCACGAACCTTCGAAGAGCACTTGGCCCATGTTGCCGATGTACTCGAGAGCGTGAGGACCGCCGGGATGACACTTAACCCCGCTAAGGTCCAATTAGCGCAGACCCGTGTTCAGTTGCTCGGGTTTACGCTGGGCGAAGGCTCCATAGAACCGGAGCGGGAGAAACTTCGAGCTATTCTCGAATTTCCCGTGCCCCAGGACGTACGTGGCCTTCGCCGCTTTCTAGGAATGGTCAACTTTTACCGTTCCTTCATTCCGTCCTGTGCCCGACTGCAGGCGCCCTTGAGCAAACTCTTGGGTAAGTCTGCCGAGTGGCAATGGGGACTTGAGCAGCAGGAGGCGTTTTGCCGGCTGTCTAATGCCATAGCAGAGACAGCGCAGCTCAAGCTCCCCGACCTGACCAGACCGTTCGTTGTACAAACTGATGCGAGCGATCTGGGTTTAGGAGCTGTTTTCCTACAGGAATACGATGGCGTGTTGCAGCCGTTGGCCTTTGCCAGCCGCTCCTTGGTCTCTGCGGAGAAAAATTATTCCGTGACCGAAAAGGAGTGCCTCGCCATCGTGTTTGCACTGCGGAAGTTTGACGTCTATCTTGATGGGACGAAATTCGTAGTGCAAACGGATCACAGTGCGCTCAGCTGGCTGATGCGGCTCCGTGAGCCTGCCGGCAGGCTGGCGCGCTGGGCTCTCCTGATACAGCACTATGACTTTTCGGTGCAGTATCGAAAGGGGAGCACCAACGTGGTAGCTGACGCGCTATCTCGTGCCCCACTGTCGGCCGAGGACCTTGATCCCGGTGCGACAGCCGCTAGCGGTGCCTTAGCACTTGCAAGCGTCAGGGGCGAAACAGCAGCTTCGCCGCCATTCGGCGTGAAGGGTGAGTCCCCATGCGGACAAACCTTGGCTGCTAACCAGGTAAGCGGCGCACCGCGAAGCGGCCGAGCGGGGGAGCTTTCCGAAGGCCACGAGGCCGAGAGCGAACCCGTAACGCCGACTCAAGCGGTTGTTGCTGCGGTCCTGAATGGGCGCGATACCAGACTCCCCCATTTTGGGAGAATGGGCATCGCTTTCAGCAGAGAAGAGCTTCTGAAGGCCCAGCAAAGTGACCCGTTTTGTCGCGAAATATGCGACGGTCTCAGAGAGATGGAGCGCCGTGACGCTGCTTGTCCAGCAGCGGGCGCCGATAACGACTGTCTCGACGAGACGGAGCGCCGTGACGCTGCTTGCCCTGCAGCGGGCACGAATAGGGGGCTCGAACCAGCGTGTGTCGCTGAGTCCCCGGCGGATTCATATTTGCTGGACCATGACGGGCTCCTGCTGAAGTATATAGCCACTGACGACGAGTCCATAGACCCGTTTGAGGTGGTTATGCCCAAAAGTCTGAGAGCCGCACTGTTGCGATCCCCTCACGACGAACCCATGGTTGGTCACCTGAGTGGCTCGAAAGTTTTTGCAAAACTGAGCCGCGTTGTGACTTGGCCCGGCATGAAGCGAGACATTTTTCGCTATTGCCGTTCTTGCCGCGTCTGTCAAACGGTGAAATCAAGGGGTGGCAAACCGCCCGGTCTGATGAAACCGACTGTCAGTGAGCGTCCGTGGCAAGTGGCCACCTGCGATCTAATGGGACCATTTCCCAGAAGTAAGCAGGGGTTCATTCACCTGATGGTAGTCGCTGATCACTTTTCGAAATGGGTGGAACTTTTCCCACTTCAGAAGGTGACAGCGCGAGTAGTGCTTGAGAAGCTGCAGGAAGTGTTTTGCCGGTTCGGCTTCCCGGAAAGGCTCATCACTGACAATGCTTCGTATTTCACCGCTCGGGTGTTTGGTGTCACGTGCCGTTCCCTCGGAATTGATCACTGCACCACTTCACCCTACCATCCCCAGTCCAATTTGACGGAGCGTGTCAATCGTACGCTCAAACCGATGTTGGCGGCCTTTGCCGAAAGTCAAGAGACTGGGCAGACCATTTGAGTGAGCTCGCGTTCGCTATTCGAACATCCGAGAGTCGCTCAACTGGTTTCTCGCCCGCCTTCTTAAATTTTGGAAGGGAGTTGGCAAATCCGGTGACCAGCGTCACTCAGTGCCAACTCGAGGACGAGGAGGCGCCGGCAGACTGCTCTGCTTACGCGTCGGCACTTCGGGACAGGCTTTGTCGAGCTTTCTGCAAAGCAAGGCAAAGTTTGGCGTCGGCCAGGGCTCAGCAGAAGGCCCAATATGACCGCAAGCATCGCGACCTAGTTTTTGAGGTGGGCGATCTTGTCCTGAAGCGCAACCACGCCCTTAGCGATGCCAGTAAGGGGTTCTCAACCTCGCTCGCTCCTAAGTGGCTTGGTCCGTACCGAGTGGATAAAGCTTGCACTCCACTCGCGTACTTGCTGAAAGATCCCCATATGGGAAAACTCAGCCGTGCCCATATCGCAGACCTGAAACCCTTTGTATCACGGTCTGACGAGCTCGCGCCAGAGCCCATCGGCACTTCGCGCAAGCAACGGGGCACACCCTGAGCGGCGGACCGCATTCGGACCCCGCACAGGTATAATCTGAGGAAGCGGTCACCTTTGTGATTTCGCGCCGGACGGCGGACTTCTCCGCAACCGAAGGCCCTCAGTTTACTGTCTAGCCTCAGTATAGGTTAGCTTCTTTACGGCCTTTTCTCGTAAAGGAGTTGACCCCGCCCTGTCTGCTGCCAGTGTTTTTTTTTTTTTTTGAAGTGTTCATGTGTATTTTATGTCTCTTTTGTCTAATATTAAGTGTTATTTGTGTTTTATGTTTTTCGCCAGATGTTGAGTGTCGTTTTGCTCTGTTTTTTACTTTTTTTTTCGTGTTCGTTTCGTCTACCGCGAAGGGAGCTGTGTGTGACCTTGTGTGTCGGTGCTTGCCTGGAGAGAGAGAGACGAAGGACGCTTTGCGCCTACGCTCGCGCAGCTGTCGGCGGTGTGTGTGCGTGCTTCCGTGCGTGTGTATGTGCGTGACGCTTCAGTGCGAGCCCGCGAAGAGTGCTTGATGGCTTCCCCCCATCGATGCGGACGCTGGAGGTACTGGGGGTTCATTGACCCACTTGCGTCAGACCGTCTGGCTGTGCTCTGCTCTCGGCCGTCGCCGAAGAAGCCACGCTGCCTTTCCCACCATGGCTCCTGCGCGAGGCCAGCTGAAAGCAGCTATATGCTGCCGGCCAACGCCAGGGCGCCTCGCAGCCAGTTTCGGTTCGGCCTCCCTGACCACCGGAGAGGCCCGGCTTCCCGCAACGTCCAGCTCCCTCATCGAGCCAGAAATGCGGGGCCTCCGAACAACCGAAGCGGCTTTTGTCGGACTCACGCCTTATCAAGAGCAGCAACAAGCCATCAGTGAGCCCCTTCCCGTATCTCTGACCTCGCACTCGGGCATCGCACCCAGCGGACACTGTCACTCCTTTACCGCCCCTCCGCGCACTGGACACTATCCCCCTTCAGCACCACGAACACTAGTGCCACGTTGCTGTGCTCCCTTCCGCAGTTATTTGTATAATGTCATGTGTTTATTTTGTTATTTATTTTTTTGTTCCTCATTTGTAATCTTTTTTTAGCAGCAGTAACAGGGCTGGACTGAGGTTAGCTGTCGCTCATAGCAGTGTCATTTTAACTGCATGGGTGACGTCCGGCTGCCTTTTACAGACCGGTAAAGGGCAAATTTTGGAGAGGGGGATGTGGGAATTGAGGCTGGCCCGCTGCCTTTGCGCGGGCTTTGCCGCCTTTTCTGCTGTTCTCATGTCCCGACATGTCTGCCCTCCTTTGCTGTCTGCCGCACTGGGAAGGGCGGAGTGACGTTTAACTCCCTCACCCGGTAGCGAATGTGGACTGTGGCGCCGCGCGCGGGGACCCCCGAGGGGTTTTCGCGCGCTGCGTCGGGCGGTGAGCCACGCATTATTTTCCGTCCGTCGAGTCCCGTCGCTCGGGGCTCGTCGGACTTCGCCGACGGCGCCTCGCGCCCGAGGCGAACGCTCACCTTTTGTTGCCCCGCTGCGTACTCACGGCCGAAGGGCAGTACGGTGTCCTAGTGCGTGGCCTAGCTACGCCGACCCGTCTTCCTTCGAAGCCAACGCGAGCGCCTTTGCCCTCGATCGAGCAACCGGGCCCTTTGTCCCGGTGTCTCCGTGGATCACCTTTACCGCGGAGACGTGCTCGTGGCACCCTGTGTAGTACTTTGTGCCCGTGGCGTGGATAAGCCTACTTGCTTTCCCGCCGCGCCTTTTTGCGACGGGCTGTACTGCGTTTGGTGTTGCCAAAATAAAGTGTTGCGACTTTGAGCAGTATCGTGTTCTCGCCACGGCGACGGTTAATGCGTGCCCTGCGGCTCGCTAAGACCGGACCCACGCTGGTGGCCGTACTCCTTCGGGATACGTGTACACCACAACAATTACAGTGATTTCAATTCATCATGACTGCCACACACATAAAGGGTCTGGCAAAAGAAATTAATTTTATCAGTGTACATTGTTTAAATTCTTATACAGTAAAACCTCATTACTACAAAGTTACTGGGACTGTGAAAAATCTTTGAATTAAGCAGGCTTCTGAATTACCACATGCTACGAAAGGTGGGATGCAAGGAACTTTTAATTACTTAAGGTAATCAGAGGTGCCCTCATTTGCTCTTCCAGCAACAATGTGGCTCCAAGGATTGCATTTTCCAGCAATACCTGTTCCTAATTTTTCCGCAAACATGAAGGAAAATAGTGGGCCTTGCTGCTGCCAGCCCAGAAAAAAATAAGAAAAAAAAAGAAAGCTTTTTTCATCTGTGAAAATGTGTGCTTGCGGAAAAGAAGACATGCTTCACTGCAACATAGTGGTGGCAAACAGGCTGCATGTCACCTTCTCGCAGCATCGGCGTGTCATGATGGATCCATCCTTTCTGGTAAAATAAAAACTTACCGGTCACCAGTCTGACAAAATTAGTGATTTATTTTGGCTAGAAAACATTATCACTGAAGTTTCCGAACCGAGTTTTGAAACTGAGTTTTCGAAAGAAGCGTTGCCGGCAAGAACTCTGCAAGAAGTGCAAGTGCGCAAATTGCTGGAGCGACCACCAATCGGAGGCTCACATACATTGCGAATTCCTCCAGACTATACTCTATTAATTGCTTTATCTTGTCGAAAAGAATCGGCGAATCAAAACGTGCTGACGTGACGAAAAACATGCGACATGCTGCTAGCATGTCACTACTGCATTGCAGCAACGCAGCAGGCACACATTTTCGCTGGAAATAATACAGCTTTTTTTCTCCTCTTTTTTTTTTTTTTTCAGTGGCAACAGCGAGGCTGGAGTGCGTGCTGTGGGGATCTGAGGCGCGCCTGCGACTATTTCGCGGGCATTCCGCCACACGGCCACACCCTTTCGCTTTCTTGCTCTGTTAACACCACGTGGCGATAGATGGCGCCACGTGCAAGCACGGCGCGCGGCACGCGCGCGCCGAGGGAGCGCTCTTTTCTCCGTTGGTCGGCGCCGGGTAAGCACGTGTTTTCCTTCGTCCGCGTCCACTTTGAAAATCGCCGGACTGTAGCCTGCCTGGGGTGGCCTTGGGCACCTTGGCAGGCGTGTTTACTTGAGTGCTAGCTTTGGTAGCGTACGCTAAGCCTACAGCGGTGCCTAGTGCTTGAAGTGGTCGTACCACAACGAGCCGCACTTGCCGTAGGCCCAGCGCGTACGAGGTTTGCCCTAACACTCGCGACCAGGCCCAGTGGCCATCGTGAGAGTGCGCAGCATAGCCGCGAGGGACCTTTTCCCGACCGGCGTGTCAAAGCTCGCCATTGCCAGCTGCGACGTGCTCGCGGTTTTCCCCTTATTGTGAACGTCCGCATGCGGGTGCCTTTGCTACCCGCGTCCCGGGAGCGGACGTTGTGCTGTTGTTCGGGGTGCCGCCAGAGGCAATAAAGTGTTGTGTACTGTTACATTAAACACTGTCTGTTTGCCGCGCCGCGCTAAACGCCTTATAGTTGAGCGCGCGCGGAGCGGTGCGCTACACACGAGTAAACGGAGTAGCGGCCTTGTGGCTCGCTAAGCGTGAACCCGCGGTGATCGTCCGCTGCAGTTAGGAGCGGGGTCACCATACTGGCGCCCAACGCGGTATCAAAGGCTCATTAAGCCTTTGATTAGGCTTAGCCGAGTCAGCACGCCTTTGCGAATCAGACTCGCCGCGTTTACCCGCGTTATGTCCGCTCCGCGTGAGTTCTGTCCGCTGACGCTTTTAGCAGATACCGCATTGCTCGAGAACAGGGCCAGTGCCCCCCTTGAGCATCACAATCGCGCACCCTCACTTGTCACAAGCCCCAGTCGGGATGACACGAGGCGCTACATATCAGCTCCCATTGGAGAGGTAGCGCGTTTTGGGTCCGGGGCCATAGCCCAACCCGAGCAGTGCACAAGGACATGGACTACTACTGCTCCCTTTGGAATGCATGGTAGTTCCATGTCACAGCGCTCCGAAACGGCTCTCAGTGGAGCTTCCGGGGCGCAGATCGGCACCGCGGCCTCAGCCGTTCCCGAATTTTGCCCGCTGGCTGCTACGCAACCTAGCAGCCAAGCTCATTTTGAGCACGCGCCTGCACCGCTAGCCGCAAGCGGCCTAGCATTTTCACGTGAAGCTGCCCCAAGAGTCAGCTGTGAAAAACAGGCGCTCCCCAGAGTCGCGACGGCCGGTATCCATTTTGAAACCGCGCCGCTAATGCACCGACAGCTTCCTTTGAAGCGGGCGCACAGACGCTGCTGCAAAATGCCGCCCAAATGATTCAGGCACTCACGGGGGAAGTCCAAACACTTTCGGCCATTCCGAAACGCCCTCATCCCGCTGTCATGTTGGCCGTTCCGACCTACAGCGGGTATGGTGATCTGCAAAGTGCAAGAGATTACCTGGACTCCCTCGCACGTTATCAGAGAGCCATGGGTCTAGACGACGAGGAAGTGCTCGGACGCGTCGTCCCGGCAGCACTGACTGACACGGCGGCCAGGTGGCATCGGCTTTCCGGCCACCGAGCAGCAACCCTCGATGAGTTCCGCGCGGCCTTCCTGCGCGAATTCTTACCCGCTGACTACGAGAGTAGGATGCGGCGCGAGCTCGAGCTCCGCACACAAGCTCCTGATGAGTCGCTTCCGGAGTACGTACGCGCGATGGAAGACCTTTTTTCTATCGCTGAGCCCAGAGCCTCGAACGAGGAGCGCGTCGAACGGGTGATTAGGCAGGCACACCCGACTTTTTCGGCGTACCAGCGCGGCAGTCGCTTCCGTGATTTGGAGCAATTGGCCGTCGAGGCAAAGCGCATCCAAGGCGACATTCTCGCCGCGCGTTCCTATCACCCGCCACCGCCAGCCAGCGAGGCCCTCGAACCGCGCTGCGCGTGGGGAGGGGCCATGACCCTTTCTCAGCGGCAACAGCCCGCCGGAGCTGCCTTTGCGACTACCCCTACAGCTGGGCGCGCGTGGGAGATAAGCGATCGAGCTTTAGATCCCTACACGTACGGGAGGCGGGTAGCCGGTGCTGCATCGCAACTCGACGCGCGCGAGCAGGGACGAAATCCGACCCAGCGCATCACCGGTGGTAACGGTCGTCAGAGCGGTTCCTTTGATCAAGCGGCGAACCCACCCCGGCAGCTCGCAGCTGCTCCGTCGCGGGAAAGGAACCGCGATGGAGTGCGCTGTTTCCGCTGCCGTCAACGGGGGCACATAGCGAGGGAGTGCTCCGCGTTTGTGCCTCCTGTGAGGCAGGGAAACGGGAGCGCGGGCCGTTCGTGAAGGCACGAGCGGCCGAACCTTTGCTTCTCCCCTCTGCGTATCGGGCAAGCAGTCTTTCTGGTGCGCACGCGCCGTTTATTTCGGTCACCATTGTCGGTCGCAAATTCTCGGCGTTGCTGGACACGGGCGCAAGTGCTTCGTTGTTTGGCGAACAGGTGTTGTCCCACTTGCAGAAGCGCTCGGTGCGCTTGCGGGACAGCCGAACGACATTCACCCTCGCGAAAGGCGTGGCCCAGTCGGCGGGCGCCGCGAGGTTGACTGTCAGATGGGGAGGCCGAATGAGACGCGCGCGTTTCGTTCATCTTCCAGGGCTCAGTGTTCCTGTGATTCTCGGTCGGGACTTTCTCCTAAAAACCGGTATCGTAGAGGACATTGCGAATGGAGGCTATCGCGACGGACCTTTTTCCGAGCTAAAGCCGTTCATCAGCCCTCCGGCGCTTTCTGTTGCCTGTGCAGTTGAAGCGTCGAAACCGTGTCACGTGCAAACTTCGGGGGCAGGCCCCTGCGCTATGCACTCGTCGGCTCAAAATCCCCATCGGGATCGAGCGGCACGACACGAAGAGGCTCCGCATCCTTTGATCGCCTGTGCGACTCAATTGAATGATACACAGAAGGCTCGTTTGTCGGCACTGTTGCACGAATACGATGAGCTCTTCACCGATCAACCCGGCTGTACCGATTTGGTGAGCCATTCGATCGAAACTGGCGACGCGCTTCCTTTGAAGTGTAACCCCAGGCCCGTCAGCCAGGCCAAGAGGCAGGTAATTGACGGCTTGCTGGACGAGATGCTCTCATCCGGCATTGTTCGCCGTTCGTCCAGCGCCTGGGCGTCTCCAATTGTGTTGGTGCCTAAGAAAGATGGCAGTCATCGCCTGTGCGTAGACTATCGCCGTCTCAACGGAGTGACTCGTAAGGATGCCTATCCGCTCCCCACGATTAGCTCCATCGTAAGAAACCTCGGCACTGCGCGGTATTTTACCACATTAGATGCCTCCAAAGGTTACCTACAGGTCCGGATGGGTAATCGTGACCAGTGTAAAACTGCGTTCACGTCCCACAGAGGGTTGTTCGAGTTTACTCGTATGCCTTTTGGTCTTTGCAATGCTCCTGCGACTTTTCAGAGACTCATGGACCGCGTCCTCGGGGAAGCAAAGTGGTCTTACTGCATGTGCTACCTCGACGACATCGTGATTTATTCACGAACCTTCGAAGAGCACTTGGCCCACATTGCCGATGTGCTCGGGAGGGTGAGAGCCGCCGGGATGACGTTAAATCCCGCAAAGGCCCAACTAGCGCAAATCCGAGTTCAGTTACTTGGCTTCACGCTGGGCGAAGGCTCCATTGAGCCAGATCGGGAGAAACTTCGAGCAATCCTCGATTTTCCCGCGCCCAAGGACGTACGCGGCCTGCGCCGCTTTCTCGGAATGGCCAATTTTTACCGGTCGTTCATTCTGTCCTGTGCCCGTGTGCAGGCGCCCTTGACCAAGCTCCTGGGTAAGTCAGCTGAGTGGCGATGGAAACCTGAGCAGCAAGAGGCGTTTTGCCGTCTGTTTAGCGCCATTGCGGAGACAGCGCAGCTCAAGCTCCCCGACCTGACCAGACCGTTTGTTGTCCAGACTGACGCAAGCGATCTGGGATTAGGAGCAGTTCTCCTACAGGAATACGATGGTGTGTTGCAGCCGCTGGCCTTTGCCAGCCGCTCGTTGATACCCGCGGAAAGGAATTATTCCGTGACCGAGAGGGAGTGTCTCGCCATCGTGTTTGCACTGGGGAAGTTTGATGTCTACCTGGATGGGACGAAATTTGTGGTGCAAACAGATCACAGCGCGCTTAGCTGGCTGATGCGGCTCCGTGAGCCTGCAGGCAGGCTAGCGCGCTGGGCTCTCCTAATACAGCATTACGACTTTTCAGTGCAGTATCGGAAGGGGAGCACTAACGTGGTAGCTGACGCGCTATCTCGTGCCCCAGTGTCGACCAGGAGCCTGGATCCCGGTGCGACAACCGCTAGCGGTGCCTTTGCGCAAGCAAGCGGCGCGGGCGAAACGGCGGCGGAGCCGCCGAGTGGAGAAAAGGCTGAGTGCGGCGATGAGCAAACCCTTTCCACGGGCCAGGCAAGCAGCGCGCCGCGAAGCGGGCGAGAGGGGGAGCGAAAGGGAAGCGAACCCGTGACGCCAATGCGAGCGGAGGCGATGGCTGCAGTCCTGAGTGGGAACGATACCAAGCTCCCCTTTGGGAGAATGGGAATCGCTTTCAGCAGACAAGAGTTACTGAAGGCCCAGCAAGATGATCCGTTTTGTCGCGAGTTGAGCGACGGTCTCAGGGAGACGGAGCGCCGAGACGCTGCTGGTAGTGCGGCGGGCGCAGGGGGACGGGAACCGGCGTGTGTCGCTGGGTCCCCCGCGGATACATACTTGCTGGACCATGATGGACTCCTGCTGAAATACATAGCCACCAATGAGGAGTCAGTGGACCCGTTTAAGGTGGTTGTGCCCCAAAGTCTGAGAGGCGCACTGTTGCGAGCCTCTCACGACGAGCCCATTGCTGGTCACCTGAGTGGCTCCAAAGTTTTTGCGAAACTGAGCAAGGTTGTGACTTGGCTTGGCATGAAGCGTGACATTTTTCGCTATTGCCGTTCCTGCCACGTCTCTCAAACGGTGAAATCAAGGGGTGGCAAGCCGCCCGGCTTGATGAAACCGATTGTCAGTGAGCGTCCGTGGCAAGTAGCCACCTGCGATCTAATGGGGCCGTTCCCCAGGAGTAAGCAGGGGTTCATACATCTGATGGTAGTTGTTGATCATTTTTCCAAATGGGTGGAGCTGTTTCCGCTGCGGAAAGTGACAGCGCGAGCGGTGCTAGAGAGGCTACAGGAAGTGTTTTGTCGGTTCGGCTTTTCGAAAAGATTGATCACGGACAATGCGTCGTATTTCACCGCTCGGGTGTTTGGTAATACGTGCCGTTCCCTAGGAATAGATCACTGCACCACTTCGCCCTACCATCCCCAGTCCAATTTGACGGAGCGAACCAATCGTACGCTCAAACCGATGTTGGCGGCCTTTGCCGAAAGTCAAAGGGACTGGGCAGACCATTTGAGTGAACTCGCGTTTGCAATCCGAACCTCCGAGAGTCGCTCTACTGGTTTCTCTCCCGCCTTCCTTAATTTCGGAAGGGAGTTGGCAAATCCGGTGACCAGTGTCATGCAATGCCAGCTCGGAGACGAGGAAGAACCGGCAGACTGTTCTGCTTACGCTTCCACACTTCGGGACAGGCTTTGTCGAGCTCTCAGTAGAGCGAGGCAAAGTTTGGCATCGGCCAGGGCCGAGCAAAAGGCCCAGTACGACCGAAAACGTCGCCACCTTTCATTTAAGGTGGGTGACCTCGTCCTGAAGCGCAACCACGCTCTTAGCGACGCGAGCAAGGGTTTCTCAACTTCGCTCGCTCCAAAGTGGCTTGGTCCGTACCGAGTGGAAAAAGCTTGGACTCCACTCGCGTACTTGCTGAAAGACCCGCTTTCGGGAAAACTCAGCCGTGCCCATATCGCAGACCTGAAAGCCTTTGCGTCAAGGTCTGACGAGCCTGCGCCAGCGCCCAGTGGCTCTTCGTGCAAGCAACGGCGCACACCCGGTGCGGCGGACCGCATTCGGACCACGCACCGGTATAATCTGAGGAAGCAGTCACCTTAGTGATTTCGCGCCGGACGGCGGGCTTATTTCCGCAACCGAAGGCCCTCAATTTTACTTTCTAGTCTCAGTTAGCTAACTTCTTTACAGCCAGTGCTTGCAAAGAAGTCTGTTCCGCCCAGCTACTGCTGCTGATTGTCATTTGAGTGTTGTTTACTTGATGTTTTTTCCGTGTTTTCTTTTTTTTTTCTTCTCGCTGGAGGAGGGGATTGTGAATTGATGCTTTAGTGTGGGGAGAGGGACAAATGACACTCTGCGCTTCCCTTGCGGTGCGCGTTTGGAGAGACCCGACCATCGGAGGTGTGTGTGCGTGTGTGTGTGTGCGTGTGGCGACAACTTAGGAAGCCACCGACCCCTACACCACTTTGGACTCTGGAGGTGTTCGGAGACCTGCACGAGGCCAGCTGTCGCAGACGCTGTGCACGACTCGACCGACGCCGCAGGACGCCTCGCAGCCAATGGATTTGGCGACCATTATTCCAGCAGAAGGGCGGGCTGTCGCAGCGAGGTCCATCCGAACATCCACAGAGGCGGCGTTCGTCGGACTCGCAGGGCTGTCGTCAACATCGACGAAACGAAGGTGAGCCCGTTCCTCGCATGAAGGCCTCAACCAGAACCCTCCCCTTGAACTCTCGCATCCACGCAATCACCCAAGTCAGACATTACGTGACGCTGCCCCTCCGAGCCGTGGACGCGCTCTTGCGTGAGCATCATGAACTTCCGTTACCCCTCTTCCGCGGAGCCCTTGTATTTGTCAAGTGTATTCTTGTGTTGTTTATTTTTTTTCTTCAGCAGCAGTTGCAGAGCGAGGCTGAAGCTAGCTGTTGCCCATTGCATGACGCCTTTGCATGCATGGGCGACGACCGGCTGCCTTTGCAGACCGGTATATAGGGTGAATTAAGGAGAGGAGGATGTGGGGATCTGAGGCGCGCCTGCGACCATTTCGCGGGCATTCCGCCACACGGCCACACCCTTTCGCTTTCCTGCTGTGTTAACACCACGTGGCGATAGATGGCGCCACGTGCGGGCACGGCGCGCGGTACGCGCGCGCCGAGGGGGCGCTCTCTTCTCCGTTGGTCGGCGCCGGGTAAGCACGTGTTTTCCTTCGTCCGCGTCCCCTTTGGGAATCGCCGGACTGTAGCCTGCCTGGGGTGGCCTTGGGCACCTCGGCAGGCGTGTTTACTTGAGTGCTAGCTTTGGTAGCGTACGCTAAGCCTACAGCGGTGCCTAGTGCTTGAAGTGGTCGTACCACAACGAGCCGCACTTGCCGTAGGCCCAGCGCGTACGAGGTTTGCCCTAACACTCGCGACCAGGCCCAGTGGCCATCATCGTGAGAGTGCGCAGCATAGCCGCGAGGGACCTTTTCCCGACCGGCGTGTCAAAGCTCGCCATTGCCAGCTGCGACGTGCTCGCGGTTTTCCCCTTATTGTGAACGTCCGCGTGCGGGTGCCTTTGCTACCCGCATCCCGGGAGCGGACGTTGTGCTGTTGTTCGGGGTGCCGCCAGAGGCAATAAAGTGTTGTGTACTGTTACATTAGAACACTGTCTGTTTGCCGCGCCGCGCTAAACGCCTTATAGTTGAGCGCGCGCGGAGCGGTGCGCTACACGCGAGTAAACGAAGTAGCGGCCCTGTGGCTCGCTAAGCGTGAACCCGCGGTGATCGTCCGCTGCAGTTAGGAGCGGGGTCACCATAGTGCTTCACCAGTGCCTCATTGGTATCGTTACCCTGCATTGCCTTGTGTCTCCTAAGAGCCGTCGTTTCCGCATATTTGTGGCCAAATTGGCATCGGGAATCATAACATAGCACTTGATTTCTGAATAAACTATACTGGCACTAACCAACACTTATAGTTACCCTTTTAAACTTACATTGCAAAATACGGAACCACAAAAATATTTCAAATTGAGTGGGATTTTGAAATAACCTAGTTCAAATTGATGAAGTTTAACTGTACATAGCTGCCTTGGGTGTCGATACACCTATCACATTAAGAGTTTCGTGCTGTAAAAGCTTCCTGAAAATCAAATGCCAAGAACTTTCTTTATAACAGGAAGAAGTCAGGATTGAATCCTGATACAGCCCTAACGTGAGATCAGCAGAGTTTTTCCTGTTCCGATAGTTCATGAGAAGCCAGGAAGCTCGTCATTTTAACAGTGTTCCTGCCGTCCAACTGGCTGTGTGTCTCTGGAAGAAGTCGCGGCAGCAGACTTTCTGGGAGCCTTTGCAGCATGAAAATTGCACTGTAATCTGTGCATCAGCACTTGAGGAAACTATACTGAAGAAATTAAATAACATGCACTGATTGTATCAATAGATTCTTTTTAGCAGACCCGCTCTCATAGCTTTACAGACAGACCTAGTATAATATCGACAAGAACATTAACATCTAATAACTTGAAATCTATACTCAAGCTCATAAGTATCTTACCGTCCACAAAAACTTATCAGAAGCGAGCCTCTTCTTGCCTCGCAGACAAAGCCTTCATACTCCAACACTTCCTGTTCATGACTAGATGGTTCACACTTGGCACTTGAAAGACGCACGAAGATACTGTCCCCTTTTAGCACAGATGGACGGCCTTCTACTAGGCCAGGAACCTGCATGAAAGAATTTATTTTGGCAAAAAAAGATAAACTCTGAGGTTATCATTACAATGCCCAAATTCTCTCATGTAGTAAATATGACAACAGGGAAAAAGTGGCACAAGATTTTCCAATACAAAGACTAAATCTCTTCTAAATGACTGCACTAATTAGCCTAGTACAAGGACAACAATTTTAAATAATATTTAATGCAATTGAATGGTCCAGCTTGCAAAAAGAATAGCTTAGAAAATATATGATCAGCCTGTACACTTTCATGAAAGTGGGGCATTAATAAGAATGTGATAACCACTAAGACAAGAAAAATAGCAGCAAGGCTAGAATGCACAAACAAACTCCTGGGGACTCTCAAAAGCTTTTCATTGCAGACACATAGACCTTGCAAACAGTGGTCAAGCATTGCATGGTGTCATTATTCGTGACAGAGTTGACAATGACCAGATGTCCTATCTCAGTCACAGCAGTCACATTTCAATAGAGACAAAATGTAAAAACTCTTGTATATTAGGATTTGGATGCACATTGATGGGGCCTGCAACACATTTCCAAAGTAATCATCGAATGGCTTCACTGAATGAGTTCATTGCTTCACGAATAGATTGCAGCAAACTTTTCTAGAATCAGTCAAGTACAAGTGGATTGATGATAGTATGTGTGATTTAACATCCCCAAACCAGCACATGATTATGAGAGATGCCGTAGTAGAGGGCTTAGAAAATTTCGACAACCTGGGGTTCTTTAACGTGCACACAAATGAGCACATGGGTCTACAGCATTTTTGTCTCCATCGAAAATGCAGCCCTCGCAGCCGGGATTTGATCCCGCGACCTGCGGGTCTCCTTAGCGAAGTACCTTAGCCACTAGACCACCGCAACAGAGCAAGTAAAGTGGAGTTATGGGGATCTGTCACATGCTTTTAACTCTTTGAGGGTAGATTTTTGATTAATTAATTGTTTTTGCAAAATTCATCCCAGAAGCTTTTTATTGCTGAATTTAATACTCTCGACAAATCTGTTCAGGAAAAAATTGTCTAACACTCACTGTAACTGTAAGTGTCACTGTAACTATGTAGCTCCCTATACATAATCCAGCTATTGGCCGTGGACTGTGGGTTTATGGCACAGTCATCTGGGTTTATGACATCAATTTTCAAGAGACAAGCAAGTGATTTCTAGCCAACTTTGATAATTGCGAATTCCAGGCCACTTCCTTCATTATAATGTTTACACACATGTTCCCAGAAGCCTCAACTACCGATCGGCAGAATTTTCTGGCCATGCTAAAGAAACTGTTGCAGGGTCCCTTTAAAACAACGCAAGTTGTTAAAATTGATCTGGAGTCCCCATGGCATGCCTGATAATTCTATAGTAGTTTTGCAAGTAAAATGCAAGAATTTAATCAGACATAGAGCAGAAAAAGAGACAAGGACGAGACATGGACAAGGACAAAAGGTTTATATAGAACATGGTTAAGGCCAAAAAACTTCTTTAGAAGCAATATATCTAAGAGCTTTGCACACAAGGAGTCACAGTATGTGTCATTATTGTGGTCAGGCATCTTGTTATTTCTGGTGGATGCCAACGAAGCAGTTCCACCGTCACTGTAGAGGCGGCTGATTTAACGACCGAGCAGAACGACCGGCTGACCGGGCATCTCTACAGGCTCTGCCTGTTGCCTCGGGTCAGCAGCACAGTGGACCAAGTCACCACTGGTTTGCCCTCAGGAGGGAACTGCGGTGGGTGCCAACAATGAAGCCAAGAAGCTGCATGAGCTCATCAGGAGTCCACCTGAGGGCGCAAGAATGACCCTTGCCAAGGACTGACAGTTGCTCTCGTCACTCCCGAAAACACTCCTTCAACTGCTTCTCTCACCTGGTTCTCTCACCTACTTCTTGCACCTGCCTTTTCATATCCAACACTATTTTCTCATGCTTGATTGATATGTGGGGGTTTATTGTCCCAAAACCACCATATGATTATGAGAGGCGCCGTGATGGAGGGCTCCGGAGATTTCGACCACCCGGGGCTCTTTAACGTGCACCCAAATCTGAGCACACGGGCTTACAGCATTTTCGCCTCCATCAAAAATGCACTGCCGCAGCCAGGATTTGATCCCCCGACCTACGGGTCAGCAGCCGAGTACCTTAGCCACTAACTAGACCACCGCGGCGGGGCCATTTTCTTATGCTCTTCACACATGGAAGTACTGTACACTACCACAACCATGGCCACTTTGTCATTTTCAGAGTTCATTGCACTCAATCGAAAATTGCCCCACTCATGCCACCTTACTTTCATGTCATGCTGTGTGCTTAGTAATTATTGGAATACATACATACAATCAATCATCCAGCCAGGTCTTAAGCTAAAGAACTTGACCCCATTAACCAATAACATAACAGCATTATAATCATAACAATGCAAAACTCGACCATAGAGCTTACCTCCAAGACATACAAATCAGTCTGTGTGGGACAAGGATTAAGTGGGGCACCAAGCATGTCATACTTTCGGATGTCAATTTGCATCTGGATCTCTTCAAAGTATAACAGAGTAGAGAAGCGGCCCCAATACGTGCATTCAGAAAGTGGATCATCTAAATGTTTTCTGCAAAGCAAATGATATCGCCATACAATGAGACTGTTCACTTGTATAAATGTTAATAGAGCACATAAACAGAAAACATGTTTAATAAGGTGGCTCAGCCACCCCCTCAGGTTTAGTGACAAAACACTTTCTACAAACAGCAAAAACACTACTAAAAACAGCTAAACCGAATTCTCCAGCTGTGCATGGCACAGAGTTTACAAGCGGAGCACAAAGTTGCACTTTCTCAAGTGGCCTTTCTTCATACAGAGATCCTAAGTAACTCTCTTCAAAGCTGCCAGTGGCTGCTCTATTCCACCACTTAGCAAGTTGCAGCTATTGGCCGGACGCTGACATAAATCAAGTGCAGCATCATATCAGATACACTTCTTGCTATTATCACAGTGCATAAAAGTATTTGATAAACATGCTGAAGTAAGCTAAAGCTTCGTTTTAAATCTGGTATGACTGATGCACTTCTGGGAGAATACAACTGTAATCTGCTGAACTGAAAGGTCAACTCTGAATTGTGAGAGCAGTTCGATGCACGCTGTCTGAAAATTAAGAAATCATAACATCAACAATGCTGCCACATTTCAGATTTATTTAATGTGCAACCTTTACAAACATCATGAATGTGTGTTTGCTCTGCTTTTTATACATGTGATTTCTTTTCAGCAGCAGCCGCGAATTCAAACTCGAAAGGTGTTCCAGCTGTCACATGCAACGATTCATTGCCGAGATGAATATACAACAAACGCTATGGGCAAGCGTGGTAGCGTAGCCACGAGCCAAACGTGGTGAAAACGGGATGCCCAGTGAGTGCATTCGACCCGCCCGTCAGGCAGACTGGAAACAGAAGTTTACTAGCGAAACCCGCACGCTTCACCTATTGTTAACAGTAGCAAGCATATCATTTTCAACACTTGCCGGCACTGACCTCAGTCCAAGTGAGCCGAGGCGATGCATAGGAGTGTTCGAGTCAAAGGTGCTGATGGCTGTACATTGGCAATGCTAGTCATTTTTCTCCCCCCATGACTGCTTTTCTAAATTAGCAGTAATGCCCACACTACTTTTATTCCAGGTGCCACAAGCCACTAAAAAAATACAATTTCCTGCTTTAGTGCCACACAGGTGAACCTCTCATGAACATATGAACCTCAAACTAAGAAACAGAAAACGCGCTTTTAGTAAGCGAGTAAAAGTTTTCTAGCACAATTTCATAGAAGCTATTTCACATACCCAATATAAAACTAATGAACAAACATCCGAAATTACTTGATATAGATGAGGAGATCACGCATGTCTTCGTCCATGCCCTCCCACTCTCGGAGTTCATGCTTCTGGAACTCCACAAGCTGGTCATCGACACAATATTGACTAAGTGGCTTTTTTCGCTCCAGATCCTGAATGACGTTGCTGCTGATAAAGTAAAACAAAGGAAAAAGTAAAGGAAGAAGAGATTTTTTCAAAGAAGCATCCTGTAAAATATTTCTCGCTACTGCACTTGAAGCGGTCATGCAACACTTTTGCAGCATGATCAGAAAATGCTGCCAATCCGCAGTCGAGGTTCCTAAGAACATGCGAGCCAAACATTGCAGCACAGCACAGAGCCTGAAATTTACAATTAATTTTAAAAGTCAGCTAATAATCGTTCCCTATTCTTTCTACAAATGATGCCATATACCTAAATGACCGCACCATGTACCCAAATTCAAGGCAGTCGACTGATGCATCACTCGCTGCATAGTTACCCAGGCAGCCGCGGGAGGCCACCACGTGCTCGCACGCGCTCATGATCACGCTGGAAATAGGTCACACATTTAAATAAAAAACATTTCAAGGCCTGCACAGAAGAGTGTCAGGCTTTATATTAGACTTTAGGTTCGTTGTATTTTCACCTTCATGAGCTGTAATTGGTCCGGAACGCAAGAGCATGGGAATGCGCAAAGAATAATGCGTTTGAAATGGGCTGACTGAACGAGCGCCTTATGCGTGCGGTTCTCGTAGTACGAAAGCAAACTGCAATGAAAAGAATGAAAACTGAGCAAACCACATTGGAAGGGCTGAAAGGAAGGTCCACTACATGTGAAACCCCACGTTGGGCGCCAGGTGAAGGCCCCCCCTCCGCTCAAGGGGTCAGTGATCCAAAGTTCGCAGTGCACAAGCCAGCAGCACAGAGAACGAGAATAGCCTTTAATGCACGACTCAAAATAACCACAAACAGCCTTTCGAACCGGCTCAACAAGGCACTAACGCACACAGGAGAACCGAAAACCCAGAACAAATAATCCTTGTAGACTGGCGATCAATAGAACAGACGCAGCGAAACAACGGCAGCCAAGCCAGCGCAAAACGTAAAAGCAGGAAATCAAACTCACATGCAACTCGCCGTAGAATACAAGCCATTGACTCATATTAGCCAACGCCCCTAAACCAGGGTGGTCTCCTCTTTGTAGCAAGCACGGAGAAAAGCCTTATTGCACTTAGCGCGACTGACATCACGTCCCATCACTAGCCTGCCTCCGAAAAGCCCCCAGGCTCGTCTCACACCCCTTCTTATCTCCCAGACACTTTTCCTCCACCTGTGGCTTTTTTGGATGCTGATTCGCATCCCGTGTATATGCAATGCACATGTGCTCTCCTCACCCTGCTTCCACCGTGCGTGCTACAGATAAGGGCCCATCGGCCCGACAACATGCAGCACTGTCTCGGAGAAAGCTGAAACAGCATCCATTCCAGATTATTAAACTTCTCAGCGTGAAAATTTCAGAAAACGAACACACAAGAAATGAGGACAAGCACAGAGAAGCTTATTATTGTATTACCAACTAGCCCAATCCCACACTTTACTTCCTTTCCAGAGCCTGTTTGCAGACTACGGTATCTTGGGGCAACTAATAGAAGTATACGTGCAAGATACCCAACCTGCCATAAACCACTGTAACTTTCAGAAAGTAGGGAAGCACCATATGTGCCACTGTTCATTATTCTGGGGATCTGCAAGGCACCCGCTACAAGTATATAAGGCATTATGAGCAATCTGTAGCTGTGGCTGATGATGGTGAAAAAGTATGTCCAAGTCTTTTCATAATGGGTTGGAAGCATTGGGTAATCCTGTCGGTGCGCATTCGCATTGTGTAATGCCTGGCTGTTATTTTATCTTCTGCAATGCTATGTTTCATAAGTCAACATGGTTCCTTGCCCGACATGACAGCTGCATAGCGTGTTAAATTAAAGAACCAGCTTGGCTCTGTGAATAATCAGAGGTTTCAGGTTCAAATCACATGCATTCTTAATAATTACCTGTATTTTTATTTCTCACAATAGCAAAGCGGTTGCAGACACCAGCATTGGCAGTGGCGCATAACTAGGCTGCATGAATCGGCTCTTGTTATGATCTACAGCTTTCGCTGAAATGTAGCAAGGTCCTCAACTCTCATTGCTATCACAAGAGTCTTGGCCAAGAGCACAAAGTGGCTGCTTACCAAAGGCTAGGTAGGGGTGGGTGGAAGCAAAGAATAACAGCCACCCCCAGCGGTACCTGTTGGAGAGGCTGCCTCTATTGCTTGATATTGAAAAGCGAAGTTGAGAGCACGAATCTCATCTGCTGTTAGAGGTGCTCAGCTTGATTGATGATAATTGCCGGTAAGAGCGGCCGACATTCTTCGAAATCTTTCTGATATAATTTTTTTTTTTACTACTCTCACGCGATAGCGGTTATGGACATTGGTGGCGCTGGTGGCGGACAACTACCCTACTGCAACTGCCGTTGTGATCAGATAACAGCTTCCACTGTAAAAAAACTAAAAGTGCTTAAGGTCATGATAAGCACAAGATGTAGCTCTCTTCATCAGCGCCGTCCCTTTATGCTTAGCTTTCAGGGTAACTATTCTCGCAGTGCCCAATTCGTGGACATGTCCAATTCGCCTGAGCCCGTTCAGTTACACAAAAAAAGGGTGAGTCCTGACGTCATGGCATTCTCAAACAGGCCAGTGCACCGAACGCACCAGCATATTCCCAGCATAAAAAGAAACTAAGTGGATGAAGTGTAGAGTAACAGGACTCTTAAACAAATGTGACATGTCTGAACGTGCGTATATACATGTTGAAATGTTTGAAGGGTGATGCAGAGAATGTGCACAGACCTTTCAGGGACGTCAGGCGGGCATCTGGGTTTACCTAATTCAAGGGCTAACGTGATCACAGTCCATGCACAGCCTCAAAGATGTGCGCCTAAAAGCGGATCTCTGGCGGCACCATTCATTGTGGCGAAACGCATTCTGTCTTTCTCTTTTGAGTCCACAGTTGTGAAAACTGCGTAGCATCAAAATAACGTTGCGGAAGAAAAACTGAGGACAGGCAGCATGCTCCAGCCAATCAGGGGAGGCCAAAATGGACATGTCCATGAATTGGACCCCGCGAGATTAGCTCCCCAGCATGCTCCTCAGGGCAAGAGGGAAAGCAATTGCAGCGTGCATTGATTGATATGATTGATATGTTGGGTTTAACCTCCCAAAACCACCATATGATTATGAGAGACGCCGTTGTGGAGGGCTCCGGAAATTTCGACCACCTGGAGTTCTTTAATGTACACCCAAATCTGAGCACACGGGCCTACAACATTTCTGCCTCCATCGAAAATGCAGCCGCCACAGCCGGGATTCGAACCCGCGACCTGCGGGTCAGCAGCCGAGTACCTTAGCCACTAGACCCCCGTGGCGAGGCATTTCATTGCAGCGTGCAACAAATCCCTGTACTTCCCCTCGTACTTGACAAATTATAAAACTTTTTGTGGCAGTCGATTTGTGAAGCAATGCTTTGAGTGAAGCCATTTGACAGCTACACGAACAAAGTGTTGCAAGGCCCCTCTAAAGAACACACGACACTGTTATTCAACTGATCATGGTGTATTAAAGTAGCTGACAAAAAAAAAAGAAAATTCGTGGGACAACAAGATTCATATGAGAATGAACTGCCAGTGAAGCTGACTGGGATGCAAGTGACTCTTCTTGCATCCATCTCCCGATTCCCATGCAAGCTGGCACAAGCCATGTCGTCATTGGGTCATTCCACGCCAAACGTCCCAGCCATTTTGGCGACCATCTCAAATGTTTAAAAAAAAAAAGTCCAGCTGATTTACTGCATTGAAAACAGTGAAACAGTAGAATATTTCTAAGAGAAAAAATGTTTTAGTCATGTGGCTGCCTTTTGAAATTCTTGGAATGTCGTTCAGGTGTTTTTTGTGGAAAATTTTGTTTTAAAAGTACCGCTCTTTCTTTCTATACCAAATTTGGTCTGCATGTTAAGTAAAGGTGCTTGTGTAAGGTGTTTGAAGCTCAGTAATAATAGTGCAATTCCACTGGCACATACGCCTCGAAGAATATAGCCAAAATGTGTTGTATTTTTTCTATTGCAACACTGCACATTGTATAAGTATCTGAGTAGTGAATACTTACTTCACAAAAAGTATATTTTGAGTAAAGAATACTTTTAAATTTCTCAAGCTGCTAAACTTTACGAGAAAAAATCTCAAATTTCAGAAAATCCTCATTTTTATCTATATTGAGACGCAATTTTCACCGTGTGGTGGTCCAATTAAAAGTCACCTTTATACATAAATCAAAAGCAAATAAACAGTTCTTTTTATGTGGCGAATCTTATTACATTTTTTATTTTAAAGAAGAAAATTATATTTGATCTTTTCCATTGGTGCCTATCTTCCCCTTTGGTCATACGACAGCTGCCGCCTTGAAATTCCCCATCGCCGCCAATGGGAAAGTACATGCCAACATAAGTAAAACAAATGACACAACTTAAGGTGTTGAAAATATAACAGTATTGCTTTTTCAGTGGACCACTCTTACAAATAAACACTGGATCTTGACCATAATGAATCAAAACATGCGACCAGTCTGCCGGTCATCCTACCAAGTTTTCTTGAAGAAATAGGCTGTTGACAATCAGCCACAAGTCAAAGAGATACCTGATAATATAATTCATCCAGTTGCTTGTGTATGTGCATTCCCTATCATGCCAATGAGCACATGAAAAAAAAACATTCCTTAGAAATTCGACAAGGGTGTAACAGAAATGTACTATCCATTGCAATGACCGAAGGATGCCTATGGCTTCCTTGAATTGTTACGCAATCATGTAATTGACAGGGTAAGTGAGACCATCGAAGCATACAATCGTCACGCACCACATTCACTTCAGATTTTCTTAGCCCCTCACCAAGTTCCACGCATGGCACTGAACAATGGGTTGTCCAAGCAGCAGTAACTGCTAATTCAGGAACAATGAAAGCTATGATGACTTTGTTACAAATGTTTCATGAAGTTAGGTAAGTGCCTCACTGCCAGTACAGGCACACTTCAGCACAAGAACGAATACAGCTGTTTCATACTTGAAGGTTTGACGAGCTCACGACTTTGTATTGGGCCATTAGATATACCAGAGCACATTTAAGATTAGAAACAACCACTAAACCCGAAAGAGGAATCGGTGACTTGTATTACAAAGCCTTATGGTATACACCCGCTTCATGTATTTCTAGAGTAGGTGGGTCATTTTCGAGCTTTCATCCAAGATTATGCTTTAAAAAGTTGCTGCCTGACAAGACTGACTCAGACAGGTGTCCCCTCTTATTTGACAGAAGAATGTGACAACGCCTAGAGATAACTGGTTGGCATAATTTCTTCTGATCCATTGCTGCATTTACCAGACTTATCGCTGCCTTCGAATTGAACACCAATGCATCTCACTCTGGAGCCGGAGCCGTCTTGTATCAGCAAGATTGCTCACGACCACAACTTCGTGTAGTTGGATACTACTGCTACACATTCAACAAAATCGAATTGAACAACACGATGACAGAAAAAGAAGCTCTAACCATTTTAAAAGACGTCCACTACTTCAAGTCATGTTTAGAAGGCCCCAAGTTCAAGCTTAATACAGACCATGATGCCCTAGCACATATATTAAAGATGGCTGAATTGAAGGGAAAGATAGCCCACTGGGAGGGGGAACTTCAGCAATTTGACCTTGAGGTAAGTCATCGCCTTGGAGCCTCCGTGAAGGACGCAGATGCAATGTCGCAATTAGCGAATGGGCTGCCAGACTCTTACGAAGAAGCTAATGTTTTGAGGATATGGGAAGAAACCGAGGATCTGCAGCAGACAGAACATAAGAATTGCCGTGCCTCCTTTCTTAGTTCCAAAAATATTGAAACTGTATCATGACAGCCCCAAATCAGGTGGATACGATGACTTTTTGAGAACCTACATGAAACTGGAAAAAAAGTTTCACAAGGCCTCGCATGAAGCAAGACACAACCTATGTTTCATCCTGTCACAAATTCCAGATAAACAAGGTGAAATTTAAACACCCAACCAAAGCAGAAAATGGCCTTACCAGCATATTCTAACACCCTATATGAAGTAGTTCATCTGGACTTTGCGGAACTCCAGAAAAAGTCTGAAGGAGTTCAGAAGACTCAACCTTTCCTGTTGTGCAATGACGAGTGCACTCGGATGATCGCCACAAGGCTGGGCAAAGAAGACGCTAACAGTGTAATTTATTTTTTGAGCAGGAAGATGTTCGACATTGTGAAGGTAACTGCCTGAGACCTGTCTTCCGAAGTTGTCGGCTACAGAAATGGGCTGAAAAGTGTAACAACGTTGCAGCTCACGACGCCTTATCATCCCGACACAAATGGGCTAGCTGAGCGGGCTACCAGAGACATCAAACAATACATTAGTATGTATCCAGCATTTAAAGGTGGCCAGAAATTTCATCTAGAAGTGGCAAGAGCTCACCACAACTGTTCGTACATGACCGGACTGGAATGCACTCCTCTATTTGCTGTAACCGGGAGACCAACATATCTGCCTGTGAACAGAAAACCTTGGAATTGACAAGAACATAAAGCTCCAAGAAGTGGCAAGATCAGAAAATAAGGCATTAAGGTACCGTGAAATAATAAAGAGAAATTTTGACAAGAGACAAAATACAACATTACCAGAACTCGGGGTTGGCGACTTAGTGCTGGTGAAAAGAGGATTGGGTATCAACGCAGCCTACAAAGGGCCATTTTGCGTTATAAAGACTGCAAGCCAACAAGGACAGCTGAAGACTATATGGCACATTGGTCCTAATGACACCATGGAATCCACTGATATTGGAAATACATTCGAGTATCATCCCAGGAGAGGGGTGTAAACCATGCTGGGGCAAACGAAGCAAGCCACGCGGCCTACAGCTTAAATAACAAGATGTCGAAACAAGACAAGACGCAGGGGGATGAAGCGAATAAATAAGTTCGATAGAAAAGATGGAGTTTCTTGTATTGAGTGATTAAGTGGAGTTTTATTACATAATTCATTATAAAAAATGATAACATAATAATAATAATGCTACAGACATACATACCACAAACAGTAAACACGCCATAAAACATTAGAAACAAGCGACAACACAAGGACAATTTCAAGACGATCACACGAGGCTCTGTCACTTTGCTGGTCCTTCATGTCTTTAGAACACCCGCTCAGCACCATAATAAACAAATCAGCTGAACAATATGTTCTAACCGATATTCAGTATAAATCAAGCACTATTAGAAATATTTGCTTTTCAAATATGGTACAAAAACCAGTGGTAATCCGTACACAATTCTGTCACAGAAATGGTAATCAAATTCATAAAACACCAATTATTTCCTACCTAAAGAAGGGATAAGGAAACAAAACTACTATAGCGACTAAGATATTTTTTTTGTCACCTTTATCCTGCAATAAGAGTTTGCAAGGCAGCATTTGGCTCTGGCTATGTCCACCCTGTGAAGAACATCAGTGCACTAGACATACAAGCATGGTCATTATTAGGCTTGCGTCAATAGCGAATTTTAGATTCAAAGACAATTTGAAATCGATGGTGGTTTGGCTTGAATAATTTCAAATCGGATTCAAATAGTATATATCACATTTTATGAAGAAAAACAAACATATTTATCATGACCCAACCAACATGCAATATATCTTTTGAATATTGCAACAAAGCCTGTGTAAATGTCATTCTTTTTGGCTGAAAGTGGAAACAACTTTAAATAGTAGCAGGACTTGAATTTCGGTAGAATGCAAGTGATAACCCATAAAACATGTTTTAAAATTTACTACACTTGGAGCATATAAACTCGTGTGACAAAAATTTAAACATAAAATATGATGAATCGATGTGAGAGTAGTATTATGTTCATTTACCCTTGTAGTGTGGCTTTGTGGTAAGGAGGATGTCCATTGGGCATTTTCATGGCTTGGCATCTCTCCAATGTAGTGAAACTACCTTTACTAGGGGTAACAGGCAGTCTAATATACATCAATTCATTATTTTCAAATACTTTAAAATTTCCAGTAATTTAAATTTGAATACTGTAATATTTGTTCGAATATTTACACAAGCCTAGTCATTACAATAAGCTAGGCTAAATTGTAACTGCAAGAACCACGAAATACATTCGGGTCAAAACACTAGCAGGAAAAAAAAAGGAAGCAAACACAGATCATTAAAAGCAAGCTCAGTAGTGAAAAACAATCAGAGGCTGACAAAAAAAGCCTTCTGTTAGTACAAAAGAGACCAAGCAGAAGCCACCAACCTTTTGGGACGTTTCGCAGGAATGATGCGATCAGCGTTCGGCAACTGGGGCAACGGTAAAACAAATGTGTAAGGCTCCACTGGCTCCAGGCTGTCTCCTCCATCCTCCCAGACAGTGGCATCAATGAATCTGATTATGGTGAAGAGCCTTTCACTCTCAGTGTCCTCCTGGAATTTGAATGCCAATGGTATCCGAACCGTCCCTTGCTGCTGTGCCAGGCAGCTCAGGATTATGGTGTACGATGTTCCAGGTTCAATGGGGACCTGTTTATTGGGTCGGGTCACAACATAAAAAAAGAGTAAGTATGGCATTAGCACATTAAACCAGCAGGCAAGGCAGCAGCAACTCTGTTAGGGCAGGAGTTTAATTACTATACCTTTCTGCATGAATTTCGCTAGCTTAGCTTGAAAGCTGAAATTTCAAGGCCAGTAATAGCAGCCACACACATTTCTCAAAACATAGTCTTGTCACCATCTGCACAATGTTTTTTTTTTTTTTTGGCAAAAGATATGTTGTGAATTGTAAATATATCATTTATGGCTAATGTGACATTTTTCTGAATTCTGAGAAAGAAAACAGTCCGTGAAGCCAAGACACTTCTTTTCCTGCTAAGGTAGATGTTCAGTGCCAACATTGTTGCAAAACTTTTCTTACAACTAGATGCTATTGCAGATAAGCAGCATTTTAATTGTCTTAACCCCCTACTATGCAATCACCAGCTTTGTTCCTCTGTTTCTAATAATAAGGGGTCAATCGGTGGCTCAGCTTGCTATTAATCTTATTTTTTTCTGATATCTTGTCTAGTGCTGTTAAAGGACCTTGCAGCACTTTTCCAAGTGATCCTCATGATTGGACTGTTGTAAAATTTTTAGAATCCAACTATGAGTGAACATACAACAATCTGTTGCACTCCTTGAGCACTTTCTCCCTACCTTTCTACAAACAAGTACACCGAAACCTACACAGGGTGATGACAAGGGCACAAGAAGCTGTGTGCGTTTATGCATGTCATGACCTTGAGAACTTTTTTTTTTTAAAGCATGGCTTACTTTCAGTGTGATTGCAAGCATGCTAAAACAATTCTATACTGCGTGTAATATTAGCCCTAAAGAGCGCAGTATGGCATGTAATGGCATCCCATGGTGGCCACGATAACTATGCAACGCATAATTCTCACATCAGCCCACAGTCGTAATTTTTGTGCTGATGGCACTATCATTATGACCTATGGCATCATTTGCCAAGAGAAGAGGGATATTTTTGGCTGAAT
The DNA here is from genome assembly GCF_043290135.1 of Rhipicephalus microplus. Classification (NCBI taxonomy): domain Eukaryota; kingdom Metazoa; phylum Arthropoda; class Arachnida; order Ixodida; family Ixodidae; genus Rhipicephalus; species Rhipicephalus microplus. The sequence continues at coordinate 90,683,123 of NC_134705.1, read as the reverse complement.
TCGAAATTTAATGGCAAAATTGAGGCATGGTGTGGTATGATGTTTGACTTGCATGTTCTTACGACCCTTGACAACAGTTCGACAGCACTTTCTCACCATGCCCAAAAGTGTTGCTGGGCCTCATAAAAGTTCACTTGTGCAATGAAGATTTTTTCTTTTAATTCTATAAGCAGCTTCAATTTTGCCTATTTACCCTACATATTGAAATACGTAAATGTTGCAGTAAAAATTTGTCATTTTTAGCAACAGAACAAGATAACAGAATAGAATGGAGGAAGTTTGTTTTGTGCCATAATAGAGTAAGTTTATTTCAAGATGCACATTATTGTGAAACACCTGTTACAACTGAATACTGTTTTGCTATTTCACACACTCTTTGAACACATACGTCCATGAAAATGGCAAAGGCCATGTTACAGCACTGATTGTTGAACAAGAAAGGACATGTCTGAGAGACATAACGGTATTGAGCGCAAACACAAGATAACAGACAAGCGAGGGGGCATAAACACAATGTGCTGACATGTTCCAACTCGCCCAACAGGCAATACTGTTGAGTCAGGCAGCTGCATGCCTGGATTAATAATATTCCCAAAAGTCGCAGCCTCTGTGGCATATTTCTGTGACACAACAATGTCCATAATCCATTTCACATATGCCTATCCTAGCTTACACACTAAACACTTTCCGGTCATGAACAGCGTCTGCACCATCAGCACGACACGGCTTTCTTGAAAGGAAAGTATAAGAAGCAAGGAAAATGTTTTGCTATGGAGTAAAACAAACAAAAGATGTAAAGAATAGACTGGAAATCTGTTTCAGAAAAATTACTGCAAGAAAAAGGCTTGGGGAGGCTCGAGAACGAACAAACCAAACAGCTTTAAAAGCTTTAATAGGTGAATTAGGATGAAATCAAGAGCAGCTATCTCTTGGTAAAACAAGTGGGCCAAACATCATCCCTGTAGAACATCTTAAGTAACTCAGACTCTAATCCATCAAGCTCATCACTTAACTATGCAGTGGCATAAATTGGGGGGGAGGGATCAGGGGGGTCCTGATCCCTTTGTGTTCAAGTCGCTGGCCGGCACCTCTTGCAAATGCCCCCCTCCCCCCCCTCGAGATTTAGCTTTCCAACATCATATTTGAGTTGCTTTACAGCTAAGCATTGCACACTCGCTGAAAAATAGGCTCCGAAATCTGAAGTTCTTCCAAAGAGAAGAAACGGAGTACGAAAATGAAACCTGTTAGTATTGGTCTAAAAGGAATCGAGAGCAGGAGCTTCCGGAAACGCTATGATTTACTTCTGAAGTGTCGCATATGTTTAAGATGCTGCACTTTGAAATGTAAAGTAAACAAAGAATCCCAATCATCTACCGTTATTTATGCCGATGTGTTATTGCAATCCTTTCACAATGAAATATGAATACGATTGCTCCCCACATCATGACAGCATTATTAAAGAAGCCAATCACTGGGGAAGATAAACATGCTTCACGAGAATATTTCCAGAAGTAAATCGTCATTACAGGTATGGAGAATGAGGAATCGGACTAAACTTGAAAAGCAGTACCTTAATGCGTTACATCGAACAGTCAGACTATTTTCATTTGATGGTTTACTCTGAATGGCACATTAACTAGAAACATGCTAAAAAGGCTGCCCAGTGGTGTTAGTTTAAGCCCCCCGACACACGTGCGAGGCACATACTCCATCTTCCTTTTTTTCTATTTGAAGCATGGTTTTAATTTTTATATACTTGAAAATAAAAGCTTGTTTAAGGAGAACAGAAGGGCCACAATCGCAAGATGTGCATCGCCCCTAGTGATTGTTCCAAATTTATGCCACTTTGTCAACGAGTTTGGAAGGCCCCACAATGGCCAAGAGATTCGAAGAGACTTCTCTTTATCCCAAATGCATAAAAAGGGCAACGTGAAAAATGCTCAAGCTGTTGAACCACCAGAAAAAATCAAAGCGGCTTGCACTAACGGTGCCAAGCCTGAAAGAAGTGCAAAGTTGGGCAGCCTTCTTTGTTTCCCTTTGGTTCCTTTCTACTCCCCTTTTTCTTCTTTCTAGTTTTTTCTGTTTCTCTTGATTTCTATCATCATCAAGGTACACTAAGAACAAAATGAGGAAAACTAAACTTTAGCCAGAGCCTGCACTGAATTAGCTATGCTATGTATGGTTTTCCCACGTTATGCCAAGCTATGACAACATAAAACGATGACAGCATAAACAGCCCAGCCACCTCAAGGGATCCACACATAACAGATAGAACCATATGATAAAACCATACGTGGAGCGAAATATTTCCGAAAAAGGTGTCGTACGACAGACTAAGTTACAAATATAAGATTGTCGATAGAAACTTGCAATGAATACCGAAAGCTTTTGTATTGTTACTTTGTTGATTACTATACCAACGCTTTTCACTATGCTTACCATCTTAAGCTCTAGAAATATGTTAGGAAAATGGGCCCTTCCAAACCCCTCAAAATTCTAGTGAGGGCCTATGCCCCAAGCAAAATGGGATAGTTGGGGAAAATGTTGGTAAAATGGATTGTTTCAGGTTTCAAGAAGTCAGGCATGGTTGTATCTTTTTACTATACATTTATTTAACTTATACATGTACCCAGAAACTGTGACTTTGAACAATAGCATATACGAGTGAAAAATGGAGGAACAAAAGTAACTGACTTGCAATGTACAGACACCAGTAGCAGGATGCAAACAAGGCTTAAGAACATTTAATCTGAAGGCAAAAGAAAATGAGACAGCTGATTTTTTCTAAGCATAGGCAAGACTAGTCATGACAACTGGTAAACTTCAATGCACTCAGACAAAGCAATTTAATAGATGCTGTAAACGCTGTTTTCCCCAAGATTCTGAATAGAATCGGACAGTAGCTCCACAAAGAAAATACACCAACGAATAGTTCAACTGAAGAAAATAATGGCCGAACTTTTATATGTTATAAAATGAAAAGATGTCCAACCACAAAACTAAAACTCATATGGTTAAGTGCCTGGGTTTTTTACGTAGTAATGTATGGGTGTAAGTTGTGGACCTCATAGAAATACAAAAGAAAAAAAACCTTGATTTTTTTAAGCTGTGGCACTGGTACAGTTCTGAACATTTCATGGACTGCCAAATGAACAAATATTGCAGTCATAAGTAAGACCAAAGTGAATATTTGCTTAAAGCAAAGGTAATGAAGCTAAAACTGTCTTGTTTTGGTCATGTCATGCGAGCTAGCAGTTGTATGTTGAGAAAATAAATGCTAGCCAATGTAGAAGAGAAAATGAGGCCACCCATGCACAATATGGTTAGATGGTATTTCGGAGGTTATTGAGAAATGCCTAGATGAGCTTGAAGAACTTGTATTGAACAATTATGCCAAGGAAAGTGTCGAGGATATTATTAGAAGTAATTGGAATATAAATGTAAAAAAAAAAGTGAATGAAAAGATACCTTACCGTGGGCAGGAACCAAACCTGCGACCTTCGAATAACGCATCGGTTATACATGTCCTTTATTGTTGGGTAGACATATACTTTATTGGGTATATGTGTGAATTGAAAGTGGGAGCGTCAGTCAGCACCACCTGTTGCTATTGTGGCGAGTGTGGGACACACATTTTCTGCCTATTGGTGTCACGTAGCATGTGATCTTATTACAAGCTGGCAGGTGACTAATAATCCCTCGCATACCACCTGAAGGCATGAAGTCTGGCAGAATGAGACAACCGTTATGAATGAAGGAAAGAAAGTTAAACCTAAGGGCACAATTTCTTTGTTAGAAACAATATTAATGAGAACTGGCAGATAATTATGCCAAGTATATGAGACATTATTAGAAGTAATCGGAATGTAAATGTGGAGATGGGCAAAAATGGCAAAAAATGACAATAGGTAAAAAATGCGTGTCCCACACTTGCCGTAATGGCAACAGGCGGCGCTGACTGATGCTCTCACGTTCAATGCGCATACATACACCATAAAGTGGATGTGGGGATAGCTGCTGTGGTTGCTCAGTTGGTAGAGCATCGAACGTGTTATTCGAAAGTCGTAGGTTCGGTCCCTGCCCGTGACAAGTAATCTTTTCATCCACTTTTCCTTGTTCACATTTACATTCAAATTACTCCTAATAACATCCCTTATACTTTCCTTGGCATAATTGTCAGTCAGTTCTCATTATTATTGTTTCTAACGAAGAAAACGAGCCCTTAAGTTTAACCTTCTTTCCTTGTATTAGGCAGGTTTCACTGGTGGTAATATACTTGTAATGTCACCTAGAGTCATTAGAAACTCAATAGTACTTGACAGCATTTTATTATCCTATTATTGCCAAGGTTTCCAATAAATTAATACAATGTTAACTATATAGTACATAGGCCTCTAGCATTTAACCTCCATTTAAATGTGAAATGCGACTACCACAGCCAGTATCGAACCCGAAACCTTCAGGCCAGCAGACGAGCCCCATATAAAGACTGTACCACCAAGGCAGACAGAAAACTGTCACAGTTAATAATCGTAAAGAATGCTTCTTGAAAAAGCCTACACCACACATACCCTTTATCTTCTAGTTCTATCAAATGAACGTGTCGGCAACAAATGAACAAAGAAAACGTTTATTTATTGAAAAGTCGCACAACATGCAGTTTCATTTTGAATTGCTAGACGACACTTTATAAACAAAAAAATCAAAGGTAGCTCTTTTACACTTGCTACTGGCTAGAAACTATTAGAATGTTATGCAATATGGCACCCTCATTCACAATATATTCATGCAGAACATTCCCCATATGAGAACAGAGATGATATAAGCATTCCATTTCATTCAAATCTTAATGCCCCAACACATGCACTTGAATATAAAACATGAGCACGTAAAACATAACAACAGCTCTCATAACCAACACAATTTAGCACAGATATATTGCAGAGGTGCATTTTGAGCGACATCCCATCTTCTTCACATGTGTTCTGTCTGTTTGTGTCCACGGATGTGTGTGTGCACGTTGGCTACTCCTCAATATCTCAATAGCTGCACAGGTTCAGATTTACCTTTGGAGGCGCGCACTTTGGCAACAGAAATCGCAAACTTTGCAGTGCTTTGCCATGGTTTGCAAAGTGAGTTTTGAAAAAAGCTTTAAGGTAATCTATGTATACGGAATGAACAAGGCTCGCCTGTAGTACTCTTTCGCAGAACTACAATCGTAGTTTGCTTGGTATCTCTGTGTTCTTACCACCTGTGAAATCTCGCACTTCACTCCAAACTCTGCCGCTCTGTCTTGACATATATAAAATATTTTGTGGAATTCTGTCTCTGCGTTAGTTCCCATCTCTTCCAGCTTAGTGAACATCAAGTCAACCTGCTTCAAGACAACACTCAGGTTCATATATGGGCTCTGCAGATACACCGACAAGTGGTCTGTGAGAACTAGGAATGTCTCACTAACAGCAAGGCATATAAGAAAGTTGTTTGAACAGATTCCCTTATGGTAGCAATGAGCAGTGGTCGCTGTTGCTTTGTCACGCACCCTTCAACTCTTCAAGTGAATGAACTTTCTCAAAAAGCGCTTTTCCAAACAATTAAACTGAATCATGATGTTTCACCCACCTTGTTTCACAATATAAGCGTAGTCAGCTTATTGACTTGAATGTGAACATTCGACTTATGTCTGTCTGGTTGAGTAGGTAAACTAGAAAGCGATCATAACTCCAACCAAAACGTATGTGAAAATGCATAAACCCAACGTTTCGGAACTGACTTAGTTCCTTCCACGGCAAAATAGGGTGTTATTAACCACCCCGTGAGTGCCTTCACGACGCCGCTGCAACGTAGCCACAGTTTCCTCTGAGGAAGGTTCGGTTGGAGTTGAAATCGTTTTCCAGTCAGCAGAATGACATTATAGACGTTTCTAGGTGTTTTTCCAAGACTGCTGTGCTTCTGGGTGATACCTGAAAGGAAGTGAAAGAAAACGGGTTCGAACAGCGCGAGACGGCGCCACTGTGGCAGATCTCATGCAGTCAACCTCTCGACTCGGCTACTGTCACCTACGTGAGGTCGTCGCAAAGCACCGACAGTTCGGAAGCGTGGGAAGGCATTGCTGTGGCCGTTCTCAGGAAACGAGCACCTGGACAGCCATGTTCGAGAAAGTTTCGGAACACTGTAGCAGAACGCAGCCTTGGACCACTGCTGACATTCGTGTCAGCGGCCATCTCCCCGGAGGAGCTCATCTTTTTTCTCCACTGAACGCTACCTCCTTGCCCTGCGGTGTCTTCAAGGCATGGGCCAGGTGCGTCACTGTCTAGTGCGCTCGTGCTACCATTGGACCTTTTGCCCGTGTTTCTCACCAGCCGAGTGGTCTAATATCTGCACCCTTTCTGGTGGGTGGACCACAGAGACTTTGTCACCTGATTTGTGGCAAGAGTGGTCCCCGTCTTCTTCGGAGCTCCGTGTAAGGAGACGACGGGCTATTGAAAGCCGAAGCATTTTGTAAACAAGAGCTGAATCTCAGCTGAATCTCAGCTGAATCTCTGCTGAATCTCTGTACAGTTTCATAATTCTCATCATATAAATAAACCGTCGTTCTCTCTCCTAAGAATGCGTCTTTTCACTGGCAAGCATCAGCTATGCGGACGATGGCAGGAAGCCAGCTACCATAAAGAAACCCGCCGTACCTGCCATTGACTTCGAGCCCCTTACAACTAGTTGGCAGCAGTGATATGAATCTCGCGACATGATGCTGTGTTGTGGTGAGTGCTTGGTCTTTGCTTTTACTTTCCAGGCTTCATTTTGTGAGTGTGAGTTGATTAGAAGCCGGATTGTGTGCGAGTTAGAGAGATCACCTACTTTTGAGAACTGAGTTAGTCAGAAGGATCCTCTACATTTGTGTAAGATGCAGGACCAAAGTAAACCAGTAATTATGGAGGTGAAGATACTACTGACAAATGAACTTTTGTACATGTGCGAAAACTTGGGTATTGAAGTAGAGGAGGGAATATGCAGAACACAGAGTGTGAGGCTGACTTTGCAAAAAGCCAGTGAGGAGGAGTTTGAATCCACGTTAAATGTCTTGAAAAGGTTCTTGGAACAAGAACAAGAAAGAGAAGAAAAGGACAGAAGAGGATGAGAGGAAGAAATTGAACTATTAGAACGTAAAGTTGAGGCAATGCGACCGAAGATTCAGCCATCCGTGCACAGCACAAAAAGTACGATGAACAAATGAGCGTAGTTCAGTTAAGAGCCGCAGAGAAGGCTTGAACGTGTGGTTCTAGTTCTAATACTTTAACATACCATTATTTAGAGACAATAGCACTATTGTACATTTTAAAAACTTGGAAAGAGCTGGTGCAATTGAAATAAATGCTTATTGCTTCTCAAGTAAAAGCTTTTGGAGTGACTAAAGAGCAATTCGTGAACTGATACATTCATGCTAACCCTCCGAGATGCTTAGCTTGAGAGTGGAAGGTCCGAGCAAGAGGTACAAGAACACAAAGTTAAGTACAGTAGTGCAGCTAGAGCACATAACATTGTTTTGTGCATATATTGCTTTTCCCATAATCTCAGGAGCAAGAAAATTTGAAGTGAGCATATTCTTTTCTGCCTCAGAATGGCTGTAGAAGCCTTCTAGAAAGGTAAATTTGGATGGAACCAGGATTAACGCCCCTTTGAAACAACATTGCAAACAATTTTCACTGTGTATCCGAAGTGCCTATTTTATTCTGTTCTCATACAAAAGAATGCATATTGGTCACAAAGCATCAATCTAAGGCTAACAGAGCATTATTATAATGCCACCAAAGCTATTTCAAGCAATTTGAGTATACATTGACTGAATTGTAGCAAAGTCCCTGCTTTGACAAAAACTACCATTCTGTATAAGGCTTAAAATAAGTTTAACAGGGAGATTATAGAAGTTTCAGATTGCAAAAAAAATTTAAAAAGTGAGAATAGGCCAATAATATTGCTATTAGAAAGAGACTTCTTAAATTTATGACTTTGCATTGAAAAAAAATTGTTTGATTATGCTATGCACATGAGTTATAGTTAATTAACAAATAAATACAAATGTTTTATTAGTTCTGTTAGTTTCATTTGTCCTACATATATATCTGAGAGAACTGAATTCCACCTAAGGTTGCCATTTGACAGAAGGCCTTTCCCATATTTCTTATATGGGTCACTTCTGAAAGGAATTTGATGTGAAGTTTTGAGAAATATAGCAATACTGATCTCCAAAATCACTGCAATCTAGACTCAGACTCTGAAACATAGTTTTTGTTTCACAATTACGTTTGAATGCGTGATGGGTGTATAGGGTTCTAAATGAAAAGAAAAAAAAATAAATGCTTCAGACCAATTAATTCTGAGTTATTCATGAATATTCTAATGAAAAAGGAGGTTTATCCCCTTTCCAAGGGTTTTATCAGTAAACCCTGAATCCGTCTGTCCATCTGTCTGTAACTCACATTAGCGCCACCTGCTGAGTCATCTATAAACTAGGCAGTCACAAACCAGTCACAGTAAAAGGACAAACCCACAGCATTAGGGGGTTCACCTCTAAACAAATTATGGGATGAAGACATTCGTGTACAGGCCAGGCTGCTAGTGAAAGGCACGCAGGCTGGGTGTTTGATGCCCCTGCTCAAAGATGATAAACGTCTCAAGAAAGTGCAGACCTATCTCATGATAGGCACTGGCTTATAAAGCACAGCTACGAAAACAGCGAAGATCAGCACGGGCAAAATTTGCCTAGCCCTGTCTGAACATTGTGTGCTATGCAATCCCACTGAGCTACACACAAGCTCTCATCCTATACCAATGATGATATACAACAAGCACTTGCAAACAACAGGTAAGCTGATAAACAAGAGAGGGTTAAGCATTATTCAGTGGAATTTCCTAGCAGACAATGGGCACTAGACCACACTCACAGGTGCAATGGCCCCTTCACAGTTTTCTCCATTGCCATGCTAACACTACAGATAAAACAACACTAATTAATATACATCATAACAAGCCTCCAAGACAACCTACGCACTCTTTCACCATCAGCGTCTAGTATACACAAGCCCCTTAGCAGGCCCTTTGTCTTTTCAGGACACCGATGTATTCAAGCTAATACACTACTTCGACAAAGTATGCCTAGCATATCCGCTCACCATTACAATGTTACAAACAATTTGTGGCACCACCATACCAAACTGATTCGCAAGCACTGTACCCCGTTTTTAAAGCAACACTAAAGTCAAATAACAATTTACGTCAGGGTGAAAGCTCAATGTATGACAGCATCTAAAACGACAATATTATCAACAGCAGTGCCTTATTTACCGAGAAATTAAGCTAAATGCATGAGAACCCATGCGCTACGTACAAGACGTTTGCAAAATGATCCTCATGACGTGAGAAGTACCGCTTACAATTGATCACCAGTAATCGAACTAGCTCCACTAAATAATCTACCGTGCATCGAGAGACGTAATAACATGCTGCTTGTTCCTTTCCGTTTGATTCATGGAAATAACAACCGCCGGATGTTACTATGGGGAATGATGTGAGTGGTTCAAAAGTTCAATTTTCCCCTTGTTAAGCTGGACAGGCTGTGCCATCCAGCAGGGCCGAGATTAACCAAGCGCATCTGCCATCTCGGAGGACATGGCAGGAAATTCTTCAATGGCCGTTATTGTAGCTGTGGCTCCCGCTACTGTCGTTCTGCTGCTACTAGTGTCGGCGGCTGCGCGGTAAAGCCGGGCAACTTTGTTCACGGCAACAGTGACGTGAGACGTTCCACTTGAGGCGGGTAAATTGAAGAGCGTTACCCGGTTGGGGACAACTAAAACGTGATTTTATTTTAAATTGGGCATTTCCTTGGCACAAAAGTAACACTATGAGGTTTCAGGACCACTTTTTCACCAATCAACGTCGACTTGATAGTTGCCTTTAGTGGCCCTTTAAGCATGTGTGGTCTAAAATGCAAAGTACTGCACAAAGGTTTTAAGCAAGAAAAAAAAAATCCAACCAAATTACCTGAGCACGTCCATCACACACACCTGCCTCATCTTCCAGAACAAACATTTGGGACGGGTGAAGAAATATGCAAGCCTGCAAGAACACCCTGGACGGAGAGTCTGCATCCACACTTACAAGCAATGTCAGCTTTAACAGCTGGTTTGGCAACAGTTGAAAGGCAATTGCTGGTATACAGTCTGGAATTTCTTGGCATGATACTGTGACATTTCTTTTGTCTCTCGTAAGAAAGTCCCTGCAAATACAAAAAAGTAAATTTTATGTGCCAGAACCACGAAATATTATGAGGAACGCCACCGTGGTGCAATTTTGGGTAACCTTAAGCGTCTGGATTTCTGAATTGTATAATAAAATTTAAAAAGCTGGGGCCAGATGCAAATGCATCCATACAGTCAATTTTATTGTACCGTTACACATAAAAGTCTGGTGACCATAGCCTGCTTACTAGGAATCAATATTTGGATGAACGGGGACAGTTGCGCATTCACAAGCATGCGCTTCAAGATGACACACCTTAAGAGCAGTTAAGAAACGATCAGAGACACACATTAGAGCACTGCACAGGCTCAGGCCTGCTCAAAAACCTGGGTCGGGCTGGGTAAAGTCATTTTCACAACGGGCCCGAGCAGGACTCAAACCTGACGAACCGGGCTTAGGGCTGCGTGGGGGTTTGAAGTGGCAGGCTCGAGTCAGGCTGGGCTACGACTTTGCACAGCTCTTTAATATTGTTCCAGATACGCTGTGCATACCTATTGCATACATATTGTATCTCAATAAAACGTCTTTTTATGTGGGCCAAGGATTTGGAGAAGTTTTCTGAGAGATAAGTACTGAACTTCTTTGGCTTCTAGCATACAGGACTACTTGATAGAATGGTTTCTTCCTGATGCATGCAATTTCCTGGAACATGCAACGAAACGGTAATAAATGCAAGGTAATGTGAGTTTCTTGTAACTCTAGTTCTACTGATGTTCCTGAATATCTAATTAATGACAGTGGTTTAGAAAGTTCTTCATACTACAAGTATCTTGGCGTGAAATTCACCTCTAACCTCTTAGGGCACACTCATGACACCTATGTAACTAACGATGATAATCGCACTCTTGGCTACCTAGAAACACACTTTTCAATGATACCTTCCCACATGAAACTCATTTTATATAAAACCCTTGCTCATCCGAAGCTTGAGTATGCAAGCGCTGTATGGCACCCCAGCACTAGCACACCTTGGAATTCGTCTAAAATCGTAGTGCACATCTCATCCTCTCATACTATGCATGCACATCTAGTGTATCATTTATGAAAACAGTTTTGCGCTTTTCACTTCTTTGTTCATGGCAGGATAGTATCTAGTCTTGTTCTTTTTCATAAGACTTTCCACAATCTGCAACTTAAGCAGGACCTTCTAGTAAAACCACGCTACATATCAAATAGATGTGACCATCCTCGTAAAGTACACATTCCTTTTTCACATACTCAATTCTTTCACGATTCCATTATTTTCATCATCTCTAATGAATTAAACCACCTTACCTCCTCTAATGAACAATTGACCAATGTCACAGCTTCTAAGACAAAGCTGAATGCGATGTTTACTGTTGGCAGTTTTTCTTTTTTTATTTTTGCTGTTTTTTTTATTATTATAACTGTGTATACTTCTACTCACTCTTTTCTGCAATGCTTTCAGGCTCTAAAGGTACTGCAATAAATAAATAAATTAGTTAATTAATAGGCACTTATATAGTCAAGCTCTCACTATACATTGCCTTATTAATTGCATTAGCTACATATCTTATACAACCAGTATATTATTTTGTAATGACAGTGATAAATGTATAAATGTAACATAATAAACTAATACAACCTCATATTTATAACTTATTATAGGAAGAGCAAACACAGAGCTCCAAAGCAGGGCAACGTTTTTTAATGTTTCCACAGTAAAGTAAAATGGAATGTCTGTGAAGAATCTCATTACAAAAAGTAAACACAAAGACACATTCTTCTTCCCTGTCTCCCCCGGGTCCGAGTGGTCATGTGACGAGATTTGGACATGCACAGCCTTTTAAATCCAGAGCCCTTCCCAGAATTTTTTTTTTTTTTTTGGGGGGGGGGGGGAGGGGGTGGCACCTCCATTATTTTGGACAGGGCACCCCCTTAAAGTTGTCATTTTCCGCTCTCTATGCCATGATGAAATATAATTTCGGGGGTGAGGCACAGGCCCAGTGTGCCATCCCTTGGCTACATCATACAGCTGCAACTGCGTCTGAATGTGCAGCAATAGCATAGGTCATTAAGCAGGGTATACATAAGTTTAAGGATATATCTGGCTTGAAAAAAGACTGGCGATTCAGGCAAAATGTCACACGCAGTCATAAAACTAGCCTACTGCATTATGATAGACGAACGACAAAGTTCCAGCCATTTTCCCACAACAGAAGTTATTATCACATGCATGTGGAGTTGTTAGTGGAGGTAGCACGTTATAAGAGATGGGTTTACAGCACACTTTGGCTTCGTACACAGTGATCTTCAGCCATAGTCACATCTGAACGAAGCCCCCTATAATAAAAACTGCGGCCTTCACGCAGCTCTTATGCAAAATAATTACTGGATTTATACCTCCATCAAGAAAATGAAAAAGCAGTGATGAATGAGACTCGTTTACTGACATTTTTTATATTTTCCATAATTTGGCATTTCATTATTTTGGGTGTGTTCCCCTGTACGGTGAAGACACAAATAACGAGCCTTAACTGTAGTTTCTTTTGATTCATTAATATGTGGGGTTTAGTGCCCCAAAACCACCATATGATCATGAGAGACGCCGTAACGGAGGGCTCAGGAAATTTCGATCACCTGGGGTTCTTCAACGTGCACCCAAATCTGAGCACACGGGCATACAGCATTTTCGCCTCAATAGAAAATGCAGCCGCCCTAGCCGGGATTTGATCCCGCAGCCTACTGTAGTTTCTTTTGACCGTTCGGCTGTTTATAGCATATATTTAGAAAAGTACATGCAGTACAATGGTTATAACATTTATCAGAGGAAAGAGTCAGAGGGGCACCAAACTACAAACTGTTTATTGCTGGCAAAGACTGTAAATCAAGAAAACTTCTACGCATGCGCAGTGACGTGAAACTGTGACATCAGCATGTCAATACGTAACCTGTCCATTAAAAAAAAGGACCTCTCAAATCGATACGATACAAATCATGTGCCAGTGACACAGGCAGACGCATTCCTCGGAATACAAAACCATTTGGTCTCTGCTCTTGCCAACAATCTTAATTTGCTCAAAACGTGGTGTAAATGAGCATGCATTAACATGCACTGGAAGATGCACACTATAACTTTTACCAATACCACTGACGTGCTCCCTGAAGCGATCATTACATCCCATTTGTCCCATGTATATGACTTCCCACAGCTCATGGGAATTTGGCAGACAGCATCTTCGGCACAACGCCTAAAGGGTTTTACGAGCCTCTTTGGGCTACCTGACTGCTTAGCATGAGACATTTGTTGGCACAGCCGTGCCAGTTTATTTGGAGCAGAAAACACAACAGGAATTCCACCCCTGGTGGCCACCTTTTTCCAGTTATGGATCACTTTGTGCACGTACGGCAGCCATTCTGGTTTTGCACACTCCTGCTGTCTAAAGTGCCCTTCCAGAGCACCGATTTTCAGTTTCCAAAGCAAAGGCTCAGCACCGCCAACCAAGACCATTCGAGGGAAGCTAACCTTCTCAAGTTTGCCAATCTGAGTGCAAAGGCTAGTCTACATCATGTGCAAACACAACCTTCCCAATGCAGATTGAAATAAATGCACAGCGATGCATGCTTAACCCTTTAATGCCTGAATTATGGAACTGCCAAGCAAATAGAAATTGTTCTAATTTTCCAGCTCTAAAATATCAACATTTAAGTGATGCCGTAGCTACACAAAATGCAATTTTAATGCATACTTTTGCATAGGTCAGAATTCTTCATATGCCACAGAAGCGAGGACCTTGCAACAAAAAACGCACTTCCGAATTGCATAACATGTTGTGTGCCACCTCTCGAGTGCACACATACCAAATTAACAAAATTATTGAAGATAGAACTTGGGTCACCAAGGCAAGAAAAAACGAATAAGTGAGAGCTGTTGCATGGGCCGAGTGCTTTCTGCCACCAGCTCCAAAACAATTGTTTCTAGCTTAAAATATTTTAGACAAGATAGCACTAAATTTTTCATGCTGAAAGCCACATGCCCCGCAAGTACTTGACAGCCATCATTAAAGGCGGAACGCATTTTGTGACTAACTTGCTCAAAGTTTTTCGATATGTCACGAATTCGAGATGCGATTTGAAAAAGCAGTTTCGTTCATCTGTAGCCTGGGGCAGTGAAATTTTTTGCTGTTATATATATATATATATATATATATATTATGAAGTCTTGGTTTGGAAGACCTTTGTTGGGCCCGAAGAACCGGCAGCCGAAAGCTGAGATGAACGGACCAAGATGATGATGCTACGTGACAACGATGAGGATGCATGAGCAACACATGATAATGATGATAATGTACAGATGAAGAGGATTGGTATACTAAATGCCCACACTAATTCCCCCCACGTGAAAGCAGCCAGCCTGGCCGCGGCAAGTCAAGGGGACAAAGAACGTCGCATGAAGGGCTTCATACGGGAGACATGGACGACCTCAGTAGTTCGATAACGGCGATCAGCTGGGGCTACAAGTGGCGTAACACGATAATTCACTGGTGAAGTTTCTTCAAGAACTGTGTACGGCCCGATAAACCGTGGCTGGAATTTGTCGCACAAACCAGGTGTGCGAATAGGCGTCAAAAGAAGCACTTTGTCTCCAGGTTGAAAGGATACAGCACGATGGGATTCATCATAAACCAGCTTTCTGTCTTGCTGTCGGGCTTCAGTGTTTATACGAGCACGTTGGCGGCTCTCTGCGAGCCGTAAAACGTATTCCTCTGAAGAGTATGGAGATGAATCCACATGGCAGGTAAAGAAAGGGACGTCCAGGAGAGAAGTAGGGGAGCGTCCATAAACTAGGTAAAATGGTGAGTAGCCGGTTGTCCGCTGAATAGCCGTATTGTAGGCGAAAGTGACGAATGGTAGGACTACATCCCAGTTCTTGTGGTCTGGTTGAATGTAGGCGGCGATCATGTCAGAAAGAGTGCGGTGGAATCGCTCAGTGAGGCCGTTAGTTTGTGGATGATAACTAGAGGCAGTCTTGTGAGTTGTGCCAGAAGCGCGAAGAAGTTCGTTCACTAGTTGTGAAAGGAAGGCCCTTCCACGATCACTGAGCAATACACGTGGAGCACCATGACGCAGTATAATGGCTCGGAGGATGAAATCTGCAATTTCAGAAGCTGAACCAGTAGTGACGGATGCCGTCTCGGCGTAGCGCGTCAAATGGTCAACGGCTGTTACTATCCATCGGTTTCCAGCAGCACTGACTGGAAGGGGGCCATAGAGATCGATGCCTACAACTTCGAATGGTGCCGCGGGGCACTACTGTCGCCTGCATTGCCGATCTGGAGCCTGTGTGCGTCGTGCCTCTTGGCCCTGCCTCCTCTAAAGGCCATCCCGGAGATCATGCTGCTTCCTCGGCCTTTACAGCAGCCATCAACAAGGACTTGACAGACTCGCAGAAGCAGCAGCTGCTTGATTTGTTGCAAAAGCATGCAAACTCTTTTGACGTTCATTCATCCAGCCTGGGTCAGACAACTGCTACAGCACATCGTATTCAGACCGACGGAACATCCATTGTGCATCGTCGTCCGTACCGCGTCTCCCTAGCCGAACGAAAAATCATTGAGGAAAAGGTAGACGATATGCTGCAACGGGAGATAATCCGACCCTCAACCAGTTTTTGGTCGTCTCCAGTGGTTCTGGTGCGTAAAAAAGACGGTTCCGTACGATTTTGCGTTGATTACCCAGCACCTCCACAATGTATGAAGTCTTGGTTTGGAAGACCTTTATTAGGCCCAAAGAACCGGCAGCCGACAGCTGAGATGAACGGACCAAGATGATGATGCTACGTGACAACGATGAGGATGCATGAACAACACATGATAATGATAATGTACAGATGAAGAGGATTGGTATACTAAATGCCCACAATATATATATATATATATATATATATATATATATATATATATATATATATATATATATATATATATATATATATATATATATTACGACATCTGGGTTGAGGCAGCGTTTATTCAGCGCGAGGGCTCAGCAACAAACGGGCAGTCTCAGACCGAGCGTGCACACACACGAGGATGATTGTGGAGACACCACCCAGTGAAGATGAGGACAGAGACCCAGGCGGATGATGATGATTATGATAATGCATATATAAAAAGAAGCGCATGACGAATTCCCGCACTAATTCCCCCCCACATCGAAACGGCCAACCTGGCCGTAGAAAGTCAATGTGACAGAGAACGTCACCTGAAAGGTTTCATGCGAGACACGTGCACGATCTCTGTGGTGCGGTGACGGCGGTCTGTTGGGACGACAAGTGGGGTCACACGATAATTAACAGGCAAAGTCTGCTTGACAACTATGTAAGGCCCAATGAAGTGTGGCTGAAACTTGTCACACAGACCAGGTGTACGAATAGATGTGAATAGGAGCACCTCGTCACCAGGTCAGAAGGATACAAGGCGATGGGATGCGTCATAAATGACTTTTCGATCTTGACACCGGACTAGTCTTGAAACTTATTCCTCGCGGGTAGATGGAGACGAGTTGACGTCAGTGTTGAAAAAGGAAACGTCGAGGAAGAAAGTAGGGGAACGTCTATAAACGAGGTAGAACGGCGAATATCCAATGGTGCGCTGAACGTTATAGGCAAAGGTGAGGAATGGCAGAAGAGTATCCCAGTTTTTGTGGTCTGGACTGATGTGGATGGCTATCCTATCAGCAAGAGTACGGCGAAACCTCTCGGTGAGACCTTGGGTACAGATCCTTGCGAGTGATCTTGTTGAGCGCCCTGTAATCGACGTGAAAGTGCACGGAGCCATCCTTCTTGTGAACCAGAACCACAGGCGACGACCAAGGGCTAGATGAAGGGCGAATTACCTCTCGTTTGAGCATGTAAGATATGTTTTCTTCGATGATTTTTCTCTCAGCAGGAGACACGCGGTAGGGCCGGCGGCGTACAACAGATGCTCCGACTGTGTGGATTCGATGTGTTATAGTAGCAGTGCGGCCCAACGTCGAGGTGTAAATGTCGAAGGAACTTGCGTGTTTCTTTAACAAAGCAAGTAGCTCTTGCATCTGTGAAGGTGTCAAGTCGTCGCTAATGGCTGCAGTAAAGGCGGAAGAAGCAGGCTCACTGCTAAGGCTGTCCTTGGAGGAGACAGCATGAAGTGGCACGGCGCACGCAGGCTCGGGATTCGTCACTCAGGCCACCGGGTTGTTCTGGGGAAGTAGATTTTTTTCGGATGTTGCATTCACTGAGGTGACAAGTGCGGAACCATTAAGAAACCTAACTACACCGAAAGCGAGAATGATGCCTTTACCGACGCAACTAAATGATAGTGAGACCAAGACGTCGCCATGGTCGATATCCTTGGAGGTAATAGCTACAATCCGCTTTTGACCTGGTGGTAATTCGGTTTCTTCCGCAGCTGTCAAACGAAGTGGCCTCTGGGGATCGTCGTTGAGCATGCAGTCCGTGTCGATGAGGTGGACGACGCGTTGGCCATAGCAAACAGCCGTGGAGGCAGAAGAAAGAAAATCCCACCCTAAAACTAATTGGTGAGAGCAGTCAGTCAGGACGGCGAACTGAATGTGGTGTCGGATACCATCAATAAAAACGCGGGCTGTACAGAAAGCAGAAGGGCGAATAGTATACCCCTGCGCAGCAACCAACGTGGGTCCATCGTAAGGGGTCATCACTTTTTTGAGATGTTGGCCTAAATCTACGCGCATAACAGAAAATGCCGCACCCGTGTCCACCAGAGCATCCGCGTACACTCCTTCCACTACCACCGAAATCATGCTGCACGGGCCTGATAGAGGAATATCAGTCCTAATTCGGTATGCAGTTTTTCCCCCAGAAACTGCACCACTTAGTTTTCCGAATGACTGTTAGTGACGAATGAGGCAGGCCAAAGTGGGGAGGAGGAGCGGCGAAAGGGTGATGATGAACGGCGTCTGGAGTTCCGGCTGTTCCGAGATGCACTCCATGCGGGCGGTGAGGGAGACCGGTGTAGAGGTGATGAATGGCGTTGAGCTTGATAGTACATACCTCGTTCACGCATGTCGTAACCGCGGCATTCGTCTTGCTGGCGCTTGCGGCAGAAACGAGAAATGTGGCCGCGATGCCCACAGTAATAGCAGACAGGGCGGCACGAGCGCCAGGGTGGGGAGTAGAAGGCGTTAGGGGCACTTGGAGATAGCGCGCTCAGGTGGGCCGAAGAAGGGTAAGGTGGCATCGAAGAGTAGTTGACCGGGGGAGCGGCAGCAACCGACGCGTAGGATGATTGCGGCAATAATGTCACCTGTACGTTGCTCGGAGGCGCGGCAGCAACTTGAGCGTAGGTTGATATGGTGCGAGAAACAGGTGGTTGTACGAGATCAGGGCCGATCATGCATGTAAGTTCATCCCTGATTAGGTCATGCAAAGGAACTCCCGAAGACTGTGTTGAACGCGGTGAAGAATGTGTGAAGCTCATAGGCCGCAATTCTTTTCGTGTAATGTCCCGGATGTGGTCGCGCCGGTGGCCTTGGGACGTGGAGTGGTGGTCGCCAATGTCCGTTTGGAGACGAACGGAGTCGAGTGAATCAAGGCGCTGGCAGGTCGTGACGTCAGCGATAATAGCCGGATTTTGCACAATGAGCGCATTAAAAGCAATCGGTCCAATGCCTTTCAAGATGTGGCGTACTTTGTCCGATTCTGGCATAAATGAATTGACACACCGGCACAGTGAAAGAACATCCTCAATGTAGGAAGTGTAAGATTCGCCGGGATGTTGTCGGCGAGCATCGAGGGTCCTCTTCGCGACGGCGGAACGAATGGCCGGTGTCCCAAAAACATGTCGCAGCTGATGCTGGAAGGTCGCCCAGTCGGGTAAGTCAATGACGTGGTTGAAATACGATGTCTTCGCCACACCAGTAAAGTAGAAAGAGACGTAATGGAGCTTGGCGCTATCGTCCCAGTGATTAGCAACACTCACGCGGCTGTACTCATCGAGCCAGTCTTCCACGTCTTCCCCGCGAAGATTGGCGAAGAGAGGGGGATCACGTTGGTGGCTGTGTACGTAAACAGGAGACACGGAAGACGGCGGGGGAGAGATGGAAGTAGTGATGATAGCAGCGCCGGCAGGCTCGTTCTGTGACATGCTGCCAGACAGTGATGGCAATCGGCGGCCTGAACGCAGCTCCAGGGAGTCGAGCGAAGTGGGAGAGGACCGAGGACCGAAAATCCACCTCCACCACGTATGACGTCTGGGTTGAGACAGCGTTTATTCAGCCCAAGGGCTCAGCAACCAACGGGCAGTCTAGTCTCAGACCGAGCGTGCACACACACGATGATGATTGTGGAGACACCCAGTGAAGATGAGGACAGAGACCCAGGTGGATGATGATGATTATGATAATGCATATATAAAAAGAAGCGCATGACGAATGCCCAAAATATATATGCTGATTTCAGTATTGAAATTAGTTTAATAGTAAGTTGCACAGTTTTCCTTTTGTGCCCTCGATGGCTCATTTTGCTCCACATTAACTGTCGAATGCAAATAACCGCCAAGAAAGTGCATAAAAAACATTTCAATGGACAAGAAAAGTACTAATGTGAGAATTCCTAGAGTCCTTAGGCCACACTAATTGCTTGCTTCAGGGTCCTAATAATTATACAGGCAATATCATGTTTAAAAGGAGATACTTGCACCTGTTAGAAATGCATGCGTCTTTGTGTGAACAGTGAAAGAGGATGACGACGTGGACTGAGAGACACTCGTGCAGTTTTGGCCTGTGTGGCGTTTCGCAGCCTGTGAGGCATTTGAGCGTAGCCTGTGTGGCTTGTACTTTTTTTAGAGTTAAGTAAGTCCTTCCCTTTCTACAATATCTTGGGTGCTTCAAAGACGCCGCAAGACAACACTTCAAAAGTGGAATGGAAATCCAGTCGTGAACGGATGAATGAATGCGAGTTTTACTAGTGCTCGGAACTGGTAACCCTAATCCTGGAATGGAACGTACCGACGATACAGTCAACCTGACTGGCGGTGGAGACGCGGACTCCAACTACGGAGACACCATCACGACTCGTGAGCTGCTGCAAGCGCTTCAAGAAAAGGACAAACAGATATCGACCCTTCTAGAACGACCGATTTTGGCTGGCACGGCACAGCCTCAATTAGCGCCAGCATTCCACATGATCAGTGACTTTAGCCACAACATCAGCCCCTTTTACGGCTCCAAAGATGTTCCTTCAGCATGCAAGTGGATTGAAAATGTTCGTTGAACGTCAAAGCTTCGTGCGCGGTCAGCTGCCTACACGCTGTAAAACTGCCAAGGCCCGACTGGTTCGAGCTGCCAATGACTGGTACCATTTGAGGAGCTCCCAAATCACATCGTCTGAGGATTTCGAGGTACGCTTCCATCGTACCTTTGTCCACCATGGCTACAGAGTTTACACGACAGGCTATAATCTATTTTCAACCGGAAGTGCTGCGGCGAAAGCAGGGGACGCCCAGTGTCTACAGGAACCAGAAGTCGCGCCAGTTATGACCCACAAAAGACACATAGACCCACTTTTCAAACAAGCCTCATCACATGCCGAGAACTCCGGAGATTGTAAAACACTGACATCGAAGGAGGGCGAAGATCTGTAGCCCAAGATGTCTGCCGGAACAATAGGAAAGCCAAAAGACAAGGACAAAGTCGAAGATTGTGACAAAAGAAAGCAGACGAACTCCCAACACCGTTCTGCGAGAAAAGACAGCATGGCGGAAAGAGTGACGGAAACCGCGAAAACACCGAAAACGAAGGAACGCGAAGAACCGAAACGCAAGACGTCTGCCGGAGGCGAAAGAAAGCCGGAAGATGCAGCGTTGGCAATAAAACACTATCACTCGTTCATCCCCTTATCCCTAGTTATCAAGCCAGCCCTGATGTACTCGGCTGTCACTCGTGTCTCACGTAGTTTCAGACTATAAAAAGACCATGTATCAAGGAACAAACCGTTCACTTCGTCTTGCCACTACGTTGCGTCACTTCAGTGGCGACGAGGATGAGATCAAGGCCACCAGAGTTTGACGAGGCAGCGAACAGCTGAGATGCCTGCCGGGTGCGTCTCGAGGCCTACTTTGAAGGCAATGATATCACGGACTCCTCAAAAGTCGGGCACTCTTGGTAGCCTCACTCAGTGACAGCGTGGTTCGAGTCATTCAGGGACGATGCCCGTCGATTCCCGTGAACAGCCAAACGTACGAAGACGTCTCAAAGGTGTTGGAAGAACACTACAAGCCGCAGGTGAATGAGACTGCGGCAAGTCACGAATTTTTTGTGTGGAGGCAAGGAGGCAACGAGCCGGTCAAAGATTTTGTCGCAGACTTGCGATGTCTTGCAAAAGACTGTAAATTCTGAAACTTTCTGGACAGAATGTTACGTGACCGGATATTGTGCGGCATACGGGATGATGAGGCCAGGCGGTTTCTGCTGACCCAAAGAAGCTGACTGTGCAGGAAGCTGAGCAATTCACCATGTCGTCAGAAACAGCTGACCGTAACGTCCGGTCCATGAAAGATGCAAACGGCGAGAACGACACGGGTAACGTGCACCTGATTCAAAGGCGTCGTAGCAGCGGACAAAAAAGAGGCAACGAATGCGACACAGGCGCACCGCGTCAGTTGTGCTGGAGGTGCGGCTCCAACCACTCAGAACACGAATGTCAGCATGTAGGGAATGTGTGCCACAAGTGCGGCACTAAAGGACACTTGGCTAGGATGTGCCAGCGCAGGCGCAGTGGCCGGCAAGGATTGTACGCGCTCAGAGAGCTTTCGGACGGAGAGGACAGTAAGGAGGAAATGCTTTTCGCCCTATCTGCCCAGAACAACGTTGACCAGCCAGATACACGGCCCATCGAACGGAGCCTTGTCTGGGGCAGCAGGACACTGCGGATGCTGATCGACACGGGTTCATCAGTTAGTGTGATTCCAGAAAAAGTCTTCAGGAAAAACTTTAAGTGGTGGCCAAGACTAGAAAAAACGCCACTTCGGCTATCCTGCTTCCTCGGTCCTCTTCCAGTGGTCGGCAGAGCCGTCATGAGCATCGAATACAAGACTCGAGTGAATAGTTCGGTCGTGGTAGTGGATTGTGACGGTCCACTACTGTGCGGCGGAAACACCATTCAGGCTTTCCGTGAAACGGGCGTGTCACTTTTAGAAGAAAGGGCTTTTCCGAGTGTCTACGCGCTGCAGGCGGAAGTTGACTTAAAAGAGCTGCTGGAAGAGTTCTCAGACTTATTTCAAGATCGGCTCGGCTATTACAAAGGTCTACCTGTCAAGCTGTACAAGAAAGAAGGAGCCGTGCCACGGTTTCTGAAGGCCCGCCCGGTGCCCTTCGCGCTTCACAAAGCAGTCTCAGCAGAAATCTACTGCCTCGTGCAGCAAAGTGTCCTAACTCTGGTGAGCGTTTCCGAATGGGCTGCTCCCGTCGTACCAGTGGTGAAGAAAAATGGAGACATCAGATTGTGCAGTGATTTTAAGCTCACCGTGAATCCGGCCACTCACCTGGAACAATACCCTTTGCCTAAGGTGGATGATATTTTTGCCGTGCTTTACGGGGGAGAAGTCTTCACTACACTGGATTTGAGCAATACCTATAACCAGTTCCCGCTTGATGAAGAAGCGAAGACGATGACTGTCATCAATAGGCACCAGGGCTTGTACTCGTACAACCGACTAGCCTTCGGCATCTCGTCAGCTCCCGCATTGTTCCAGTGGCGCATTGAGTCGTTATTTCGGGACTTGCCAAGAGTACGTGTATACCTAGACGACATTATAATCGCCAAGAAAGAACGGGACACTGCCACACTCCGACAAGTTTTCCAAAGACTTCGTGACAATGGCCTCCAACTGAACAAAGCCAAATGTCGGTTCCGTGAAAAAGAAGTGCAGTTTCTGGGGCACAAGATTGATGCGACCGGCTTTCACCCTCTGTGAGACAACCTCGAAGCCGTAACAGCTGCTCCAAGGCCAGCATCGGTAAGCCAACTCAAGTCGTTTCTGGGGCTCATAACCTATTACTCGAAATTTTTGCCAAATTTGGCCACGACCTTGGCTCCGCTCTATCGCTTACTGGGCAAGGGATAATGCTGGCATTGGGAAAAAGAGCATCAAAGAGCGTTTGAGGGAGCGAAGCGCGCCTTGTTAAAGGCAAATTTTCAGGTTCACTACGATCCGCAGAAAAAGTTGCGGCTGGAGTGTGATGCTTCATCAGATGGCTTAGGGGCAGTATTATTGCATCGTATTAATAGCGTGGATCACCCTATTGCTTTTTGTTTAAGAACACTGATGCCAGCAGAACGCAATTATACCCAAATAGAAAGAAGCACTGGCCTTGGTGTTTGGAATTCGCAAATTCCGCGATTTCTTGCTGGGGAACCGTTTCACGCTGGTGATAGATCATAAGCCACTCACCGCGCTTTTCCACCCCAACCAGCCTATCCCGCAGATGGCGGCAGCTCGAATTCAGCATTGGGCGGTTCTTCTATCAGCTTACCAGTACAATCTAGAATACTGCAAAGGAACCCAAAACGGTAACGCAGATGCCCTCAGTTGCTTGCCTTTGCCAGGAGACCATGAACGTGGAAGTCAAGAAGTGACAGAATACGTAGTGTATACGCAGGGTCTGGACGCAAGTGCACTTCCATCTAACCAAATCCTTACTTTGACCCAGGAGGACAGCACGCTTCGGCAAATCCGGGAGTGGATCGAGCAGGGCTGGCCATCACGTCTTACAGGGCAGCAGCAGCATCTGCAACCGTACTTCATGCGCCTACATGAACTCGTCGCGAGCCATAGCCTCGTTTACTGGGGTCATCCTGTGGTCGCGCCAGAGGCAGCCCGTCAGTGCCTACTCAACGAGCTGCACGACACATACCCACGTATTGGGGCCATGAAGAGGCTCGCTCGCACGCTGTTCTGGTACCCAGGATTAGACAAAGATATTGAAAGGTGTGTGCAAGGGTGGTCCATGCCGGCGGCACAAGTGCCATCAGCTTGACCTAAGACAGGGAATGGTGGTTTCGGGTCCACATGAATTTTGCAGGTCCTGTTAATGGGTACCTAATTTTTGTCCTAGTTGACGCGGAAACAAAGTGGAAATAAGCAATGCCGCTAAAAACAGCTACCACAGACACAACTATTCACTTGCTTAGGGAAATTCTTGCTCGTTTTGGTATCCCACAGTATGTGGTTTCTGACAACGGCCTCCAGTTTTTGAGTGCGACGATGGCAGAGTTCATGCGTGAAAATAGCATATGCCATGTCCGGATGTCACCATACCACCCTCAATCAAATGGACTAGCGGAGCGAGCAGTGCGAACAATAAAAGAGGGCCTCAAGAAAAACAAGCACAGCACATTGCAAGAAAAACTGTCTCGTCTTCTGTTCCGTTACAGATCTACGCCTCTAGAGACTGGCAAATCGCCAGCTCAACTGCTGCTGGGATTCGAGCCCCGGACAAGGTTGTTTGCCCACTTTCCAGCAGGGGCAGTGCCTGCAGAGACTGGGGCTACCCTAGAACGACCTTTGTCGGTCACAACGTCACCCCTTTCCCCGCCCAGAAAGCCTATCTGGTCCCGCCAATTTCAACAAGGGCAGAAATGGCTGCCAGGGACAGTAATAGCAACGGACGGCAAACGGATGGTGAAAGTGGAGACCCCCTGGGACCCAACGCCGGCATGTTGACCAGCTGAGGGCATGGCTGACGTCAAGCACGCCGGAAAAAAACCCATCGGCAACCGGCACAAGTCCAGCGGAAACTCAGCCAGCCCCAGACGCTCGAGAAGCCAGTCCAGCGACCAATGACTCCAGTCCAGCGACCCCTCAGCCGCCGTCTCAATGCGAGCAACCAGGGCGCCGGAAGCAGTCCCAAATCTACTCCGTCGTTGAACGCGAACACGACACCTTCCGGAACGACTGGGCTTTTAAAGAGGGAAGAGATGCAGCATTGGCAATAAACCACTATCACCCGCCCATCCCCTTATCACTAGTTAGCAAGCCAGCCCCGATGTGCTCGGCTGTCACTCGTGTCTCACGTGGTTTCAGACTATAAAAACACCCTGTATCAAGGAATAAACCGTTAATTTCGTGTTGCCACTACGTTGCATCACTTCAGAAGACAAGGACACAGCCGAAGCTAAAATCAGGAAAAAGCAGATTAACTCCTAACACAGTGCTGCGAGAAAAGACAGCGAGGCAGAGAAAGTGATTAAAACACCCGGAACAGTGAAAGAAACATCAGGAAAAGGCGGCAAAAAAGGAAAGAAAAGGGAAGATAACGAAGAAGCAGCCTGGGGACAAAAAGCAACACATAAGCTCAAGCGGGAGGAAGGCGAAGTTGCAAAATACAAAAAGCCAAAAGACCAACCAAGCCAAGACTGACGATACGGAAGACAAGCTACGGGAAGAATCGAAAAAAATAAAACAGCCGTAAAGCAAGACGGAAAGAAAGGACAATGAACAGTCCCGGATCGACCCGAAGGAAGATAGCAAGCCGAAGACAACAGAACCAGATGACACCGAAAAAAAGGGAAACGCCAGAGCAAATCCGCAGGAACATTCACCGCAGATGGGCCAAAAGCTGAACCCAGAGCTGGACCAAGCGTTTATGTCAAAGTCTAGGCAAGAAGACACCAGAATCGTGCGTGTTGTGCTTTACCCCAAGGTCAAGCCAGTCAAGATGGCCGGAAAGTGCGACATCATCTTGAAAGTTCAAACAGGAAACTTCTGTGCGCCTTGAAGAGCTTCACGCGTCAGTGAAGTTTTTGTGTTATTTTGCTTTTGTTCTCTCTTGATCTTGTTCCCATGATGTGTCATTTAGTCAGCAATTGAATAGGATGGCCAAACATTTTTATCTAGAATCAGTGAATAACATTTCTGGGACAGCCTTAACGAGGACGTTAAGTCACTTCAGGATGGCGAAGTGTTAGAAATGCACATGCTCTTGTATGAACAGTGAAAGAGGACGACGACGTGGACTGAGAGACTCTTGCAGTTTTGGCCTGTGTGGCATTTCATAGCTAGTGTGGCGTTTGAGAGTGTGTAGCCTGTGTGACGTGTGTTTTATTATGTGTTAATAAATTAATTATTTTATTATGAGGTTGAAGACAACGCACCCTTCCCATGTTAAGGAATATCTCAAGAAAATTTCATCCTGATCTGGCTATCAAAAGTAGCAAAAATATCACGCTTAAACTCAAGAAATCGCCCAAAAGTAAATCTTGAGAAAAATGCATTTTCGAAGCACAAGTCAAAGCTCATCTATAGTGGCAAAGATGTTTTTTTTTTTTTTTCAAATGATTTCATTCATTATCACTGCTTGGCGATCATGGTTATTTTGAGCCCGTGGATCAATTTAGTGAAGTGCTCATGCAAAATTCAATGGCAGACAGCCCGGGGACAATATACAGGGGACTCTAGACAATGAGCTCCATTTAGATTTTTGAAACCACATTGTGCTCTTAAAATAGATTTTAACCTACTTTTGGTGAACCGGTCTAGTGCGACGACAGCGTGGCATGGCTACCTGGACTAAGGAGGCCGCTTACCTCAGAGCTGAAGTACAAAGGGCTTGGTCCAAATAAAGCTCATTTCATTCATAACCTACTTCTCGTTTAATTACAGTCTTCAGTTTTTTGTTCTGAAAGTACAGAAACCGAACTAGTGAAAGCTAATGAAAACCAAAAAAAGTTATTTTCTAAAAAAAAACTTTTTTTTTGGCTAGCATATCCCCTGAACAGTTTCAGAATGCACAGAATCATTAAAAAAAAAATAGCGCTTTTGTACTGGCAACTAAATGCAACACACCTGATTGTTTTTTCACAGCTGGTCCAGTGTCTAAAAACTTCACAGAATTGTCAGTGTAAAGCTCATGAGTGAAAGTTAGCCCCTTAAAACTTTTTATAAAGGCACCTAAAATGAAATATACCATTTCATGATAAGACACGGGGCATATCTTAATAAAGAAATTGTCAACATACTTAAAAACAGAAAATGAATGAAATGAAGTACAAACGCATTGTAGAGTCAATTTGTCAATGCCAGACAAAAAGATGTATGTATTGCAATCGGTGCTACATTGGACCCAATACTAATGCCTTTCTTTTGTAGATAAATGCCACCATTCAAAGAAAATAAGCTGCTGTTGAGATAAATTTCTAACAAAGTCATCAAAATGGAGACTGACATTTCTGCGCTAGCAACAAGGTCAACAAAATCAGCCCTGCCACTTTCTTCAATGGATTGCTTAAATGTAAAAAAGAGTTCAGGATGTGGAACAGCATAAACAAGATCATTCACATCTATTGAAAAGAGATATCCAGTATTGGTCTTTGCTGTGAAAAAAATTCAACATCATGGCCCCCGCTCACTGATAATAGTTCAGAGGGTTCAGATCCCGACTGCATTTCCGATGGAGGTGGAAATGTTGTAGGCCCGTGTGCTCAGATTTGGGTGCACGTTAAAGAACCCCAGCTGGTTGCAATTTCCGGAGCCCTTCACTACGGCGTCTCTCATAATCATATGGTAGTTTTGGGACGTTAAACCCCACATATCAATCAATCAATAGTAGTTCGGAACAGTATATCAACCTTGTGGGTTTTAGTGCTAAAAATGCCAGCAAGCTATTTGCTTTGAACTTGGAAATCTGCTTAGAAACGCTCACTCCCAACTTCTTCATGCACGTTGCCTATGTTTTTCTTTACTTTTGTCAAGCTCACTTTTACACAATTCAAATTCTGATTAACAGCCTCCAAGGCCATTTCATTAAAGGCACATCGAGACAATATCACAAAACCATCTCATCTGTCCGAGTGCATTAGGCATAAGTCATAGTCTCAAAAAAAGACACCATACGATTTAACGCGTGCACCTGGCGTCCAGTTCCTGTTTTGGACACACATCTCTGGAGGCTGTCAACACCATGCAGTAAGTGTTGCTCACGCTGCTCCAAAAACGCTTTTTTCATGTTTTCGGCTTTCTGCCAAAGTTAACAAACATGCGTAGCAAACTCGGGCACCAACTCACCCAAGATCTTTAGCACAACTCGGTGATGAAGAGTGCACATTCAGGTTCGCTGCTCAAAGATTTCAGCTCGCACAGACTGATCACCACCAAAGCACTAGATAACATTGTCACCAACATATAACTTTAGTCCATCAGTTTTCCTTGAATTGTAGCCACAATTGTCTAGGGTTTTTTTGGGCTAATTGCATGACACGAGTGCTAAAATCCTCTTTGCATTTCATAACTTACTCACGGTGCGTACTCAACATACGAAAAGCGTCCAACCTGTCATTTGTCATCGTTGAGCGTAGCCATGTTCTGACTCATCTCATTGTACTGAAGGAGCATTCGACAGTGCAGGTGGTCACTGGCAATGCCAGAGCTACCTCAATGGTTTTTGCGGCAGCCGGGAAGAATGTCTTGGCTTAAAGCAAAAGTTCAGAATAAGTTAATTCGAAGGTGTCCCTAGTTTTGTAGTGCCACATCTCGAACCAAAATCTTCCTAAACGTGTACAATGCTACAAAATTCTTGAAGTTCATCAACGAAGACAGCAAACTTAACAAGGCTCAAGAACAAAAATTTTCTTGGATGGAGCTGGAGAAGCTTGAAGATTCTCTCATTAGTGTCAAAAAAGCAGTGAGCCAAAGAAGTAGTGAGAGAGTCTAAGTAAGGCATTTCACAAGGTGTTTCAAGAAATGTGTCCAATATTACTTAAAATCAGCGAGAGACCCTATTTGCTCGCTCTGATGACAGTTGCTTTTTCTGTAGTGGCAGGCATCTTGAGAGGCTTGAATACATCATTAGGAACAAAAAGTAGGAAAGTAAAAGTAATTAACATTGTAATTAATGGAGTTAGGTCATTAAGTCAAATGAGAGAATTAAAGAGTTTCATGCAAGAGCAGCGATGGCATAGTGGTTAGAGCATCCGCCTCGCATGCAAAAAGTCCGTAGTTCAAATCCCGGTGCCGCGCAGTTCCCAACGGGATAAAAAAAAAATAAATCCGCGTGGTGATAGAAGTGCATTACAAAGCCTGGGGTGCGGCGTCACCGGTAACCACCGCCGGGAACGCACTCCCTCACCAGAGAAGGATTGGCCACCCTGGTGCAGTATCTGGCCACTACCTCCCACATGCATACGTCAAATAACTCACGGCCCTCAGTCCCCAGCAGCTGTGAAGCAACTGACCACAGCGGCGGTCAGATCTGCAAAGCAGCAGAGGGTGCCAAGAATCTCTGGATCCGGACAGGCCGCCATTGAAACTTGAACTTGGCAACGTTTAACGCTAGAACCCTATCTAGTAAGGGAAGTCTAGCTGTACTATTCGAGGAGCTAGAGGGTGTTAAATGGGATATAATAGGGCTCAGTGAGGTTAGGAGGACAGATGAGGCCTATACGGTGCTACAGAATGGGCACGTCCTTTGCTATCGGGGCTTGGCTGACAGAAGAGAACTGGGAGTGGGGTTCCTAATTCACAGAAACATAGCTGGCAACATAGAGGAATATTATAGCATTAATGAAAGGGTGATAGGTATCGTAATTAAACTGAATAAGAGATACAAGATGAAGGTGGTACAGGCTTACGCGCCTACATCCAGCCAAGATGACGCTTCAGTTGAAAGCTTCTATGAAGACGTGGAATCGGCAATGAGTAAGGTAAAAACACAGTATACTATACTGATGGGAGACTTTAATGCAAAGGTAGGGAAGAAGCCGGCTGGAGACCAGGTAGTAGGAGATTATGGCATCGGTACTAGAAATGCCAGAGGAGAGCTACTAGTAGAATTCTTAGAACGCAATAATTTACGGATTTTGAATACCTTCTACCGACAACGAGGAAACCGCAAGTGGACATGGAGGAGCCCTAATGGCGAAAATAAGAACGAAATAGACTTTATAATGAGTGCACACCCAGGCATCGTGCAGGATGTGGAAGAGGTTGGCAAGATACTATGCAGTGACTATAGAATGGTACGGCCTCGAATTCGCCTAGACTTAAGAAAGGAACGACAGAAACTGATACGCAAGAAGCCAATCAATGAGCTAGCACTGAGAGGGAAAGTACAGAAATTCAGAGTCTCACTTCAGAACAGGTACTCGGCTCTTAGTGAGGAAATCAACCTTAGCATAGATACAATGAATGATAATCTGACGAGTATCATTACGGAGTGTGCAGTGGAAGTTGGAGGCAGGGTAGTTAGACAGGAAACTGGCTAGCTTTCCCAGGAAACGAAGAGTCTCATTAGGAAGCGTCAAATCATGAAACTCTCAAATGCAACAGACAAAATAGAACTGGCAGAGCTTTCTAAGTTGATTAATAGGCGTAAGGTATCCGATGTATGAAGGTATAACATGGAGAGAATTGAACACGCTCTGAAAAACGGAGGAAGCGTCAAAGCAGTGAAGAAGAAACTTGGGATAGGCAAAAATCGGATGTATGCACTAAGGGACAAAGAAGGCAAAATAACTACCAATATGGATAGGATAGTTAAAATAGCGGAGGAGTTTTACAGAGATCTGTACAGTAGCCGGGACAACCACGACTTTAATACTATAAGAAATAGCAGTAACCCAGATGACACCCCACCAGTAATCATAGAAGAAGTCAGAAAAGCGTTGGAGAGCATGCAGAGAGGCAAAGCTGCTGGTGAGGACCAGGTAACATCATATCTGCTGAAAGATGGAGGACAGATTGTGTTAGAAAAACTAGCCACCCTGTTTACAAAGCTGCTGGTGAGGATCAGGTAATTCCAGATCTGCTGAAAGATGGAGGACAGATTGTGTTAAAAAAACTGGCCACCCTGTTTACAAAGCTGCTGGTGAGAATCAGGTAACATCAAATCTGCTGAAAGATGGAGGACAGATTGTGTTAAAAAAAACTAGCCACCCTGTTTACGAGGTGTCTCCTGACAAGAACAGTACCAGAGTCTTGGAAGAACGCTAACATCACCTTAATACATAAGAAAGGAGATGACAAGGACTTGAAGAATTACAGGCCGATTAGCTTGCTCTCTGTAGTATACAAGCTATTTACAAAGGTAATTGCTAACAGAGTAAAAAAAACATTAGAATTCAATCAACCAAAGGAACAAGCAGGATTTCGAACAGGCTACTCAACAATCGACCACATTCATACTATCAATCAGGTAATAGAGAAATGCTCGGAATATAACCAATCACTATACATAGCCTTCATAGATTACGAGAAGGCGTTTGATTCAGTAGAAATATCAGCCGTCATGCAGACACTGCGGATTCAGGGCGTCGATGAAGTATACATAAACATCCTAGAAGAAATCTACAGGGGATCAACTGCTACCATAGTGCTTCATAAAAAAAGCAACAGAATACCAATCAAGAAGGGTGTAAGGCAGGGGGACACAATCACCCCAATGCTATTTACCGCATGCTTACAGGAGGTTTTCAGAAGCCTAGAATGGGAACAGTTATGGATGAGAGTTAATGGAGAGTACCTTATTAACCTGCGCTTCGCCGATGACATTGCATTGCTGAGTAACTCAGGGGACGAATTGCAAATCATGATTACGGAGTTAGACAAGGAGAGCAGAAAGGTGGGTCTCAAAATGAGTCTGCAGAAAACGAAAGTAATGCACAACAACCTCGGAAAAGAGCAGCGCTTCGAGATAGGTAAGAGTGCGCTTGAAGTTGTAAAGGACTATGTCTACTTAGGGCAGGTAATAACCGCAGAGCCTAACCACAAGATTGAAGTAACTAGAAGAATAAGAATGGGGTGGAGCACATTCAGCAAGCACACTCAAATTATGACAGGTAGATTGCCACTATTCCTCAAGACAAATGTATATAACAGCTGTATCTTGCCGGTACTTAGCTACGGAGCAGAAACCTGGAGACTTACAAAGAGGGTTCAGCTTAAATTGAGGACGACGCAGCGAGCACTGGAAAGAAAAATGGTAGGTGTAACCTTAAGAGACAAGAAGAGAGCAGAGTGGATTAGGGAACAAACGAGGATTAAGGATATCGTAGCTGAAATCAAGAAGAAGAAATGGACATGGGCCGGGCATGTAGCGCATAGACAGGATAACCGCTGGTCGTTAAGGGTAACCAACTGGATTCCCAGAGAAGGCAAGCGGGTTAGGGGGAGACAGAAGGTTAGGTGGGCAGATGAGATTAAGAAGTTTGCGGGTATAAATTGGCAGCAGCAAGCACAGGACCGGGTTAACTGGCGGAACATGGGAGAGGCCTTTGTCCTGCAGTCAGGCTGATGATGACTATGCAAAGAACCGATTGCCGCTTTGAGGCTTTCGAAAAGTGTAAATAAGGGTGCTTTTCGTGCCACTACTTCTTTGCAGAGCTGAATAATGGAGAGCTCGCCTGACGAAGGGCCAGAAGGCATGCATGCCAGCACTGCTATCACCGGACTTCAAGGCACCCAGCATTTGAGCGCATTGAAATGATTAGAACAGATCACTCTGCAGCCCTTTTTAACAATGACACCTTTCTAAGACTGCAAAAGCACATGTGCCCATGGAACTCATTGACACTACAATCCAGAAGTGCCACCCAAAGCGTGAAAGCGGGGACTGCTTTCACTCGTTTTGCAGAGTACATCTCAAGCCCATGCATGGTGGCTATTTCCCTTTCATTGTTGACAATCGTAAGCCATGGTTTGAGGGTTTATGCATAGGCGCATTGACATCATGTAGTAATGAACGCCCAGATAAGCATGGCTGCGCGGAAGTGTACGAGGGACCAAAGAATACTTCCACAGGAAGAATGCTTGATTGTGCTTTTAAGGGGGATCAATAAGGCTATTGATTTCGCTTTGCTCTTTGTTACTAGTCAGACCTTAAATTGTGCCTAAACTTTACAGTGGTGGTTACCTTCAATGATATTTGATTGGCTGATCTCCTGATGGCATTTCTGAATAACTATCGCAACTGGCTTGTTAACCAACTTCTTTTTTTAAACAAGAGCAAAATCTCGATAGTTGGGGCATGAGCTCCATGCAAAGCCTATAACACGACTATACTATAGGGTCTAAACAAATGAACAATGAGTACAGTAGGTACTGCAAAGTTTGTCCTTTTTGTATATTAATTTCTGTTTCTGACTATATACATATACCCTATGTCCTCAGTGTCGTCACTTCGTACTCATCTTGTCACCTTCACACGCACTGCACTTCACGATTCTACTACAACGGTTTCTACGAATTCCTAAAGAACAAACATCCACATTCAGTAATATTTTATTTTGAAATGTTACCAATGCATAATAAATTACATGAAATTAATTACACATGTAAGCAACATGAAAATGCATGACTCCTGAGAATGTAAAAGCGATTTAATTTGCATGAGCATGAGGGCCCCCTGTTGTGAAGGTATAATAAACTCTTTGTAAGGACCAACAACAAGGGCAACTCCACAACAAGGCACAGCCTGCAGCTAGTACACTCCCACAAGATTTCCGCGAGACTGGTTTAAAATCCTTGTTTGGAAGCTTGTGTGGCACCAACATTTAGCAATTTTCTAGGAGGCGGAATGCCACAGGACATTGTCACAGTCTTTTACCGAAGTGAAGCGGTAAAGATTTCTTGCTAAATGTAGCCGTCGAATTCCTGAAAACTGAAGTTCTCGTGTCAGATTGCATAAATGTCTTCGTTCATAAAAATAAAACATCAAGCTTTTATGTCTTTTTTCATCCACTTTTCTTCCTTCTTATTTACATTCCATTGGTTCTAATAACTTCCCCTGTACATTCCTTGGCATTACTGTCTGTTAGATCTCATATATATATATATATATATATATATATATATATATATATATATATATATATAATATATACACACATTGAGGGAGTCATTTAATACCAAGTGTACCCCGTCAATTTAGAACCATGAATCATGCCCAAAATGATCGTGTAGGCATATGTGAATGTGACTAGTAGTTATTGAGGCACAGTGTTTCTAAAAAAAGTTTTTGTGTAGCCTAGAGGGCACTCAACGTTGGGGACCTAGGTGAAATCGCGTCACACTAAATTTATACAATTACTGGTCTGAGCAATTCCAATGAAATAATTTTTCCTGATGTCAAGGCACTACTCTTTTATGACTAAGATAGTACATTATTTCTTTTAACTTTATTTTTTTTTTGCTTTGGCTAAAAATTGCAACATATTGTATATTTAGATTTTTTTATAATTTTTTTGCGAGTGATGTATTTACATTTTCTGTTTTATAGGTTCCTATCTTAAATGATTAAAATACTTCGGGAGCAAATGAAGCAAAAACATTGCCAAAACATCGTGACAAAGTTGGAAAAAATAGCATTTTGACTGGCATTGCGGCTCAATGGACAGTTTGAAATAATCTGCAAGGCCGCTTTTCTGTAAGGTTTGTTTTCCAACCAAAAACTCTCGTTCAAAGACTGCTTTTCTCTCTCATTGTGTTGTACTCGCGTGCCTTCGCTGGACGATAGTTATAGTGCGAGAACAAAATGACGACACAGAGACAAGAAGGAGACGAAGGCACTGTGTTGTCGTTTTGTTCTCGCGCTATAACTATCGTCATGCCATACCAACTAGCCTAAGCTGGCACACCCTTCGCTGGAATTCGGAGAGGTAAAAGCGTGGGTAAAAGCACAATGAGCGAGAAAAGCAGTCTGTGAACGAAAATGCTTGGTTGGAAAACGAGCCTTACAGGAAAGCCGGCTTGCAGATTATTGCAAACTGTCCTTTGCGCAATGTAGCGGTCCAATTAAAACTATGGCTTATATTTTGTTGCATAGTATAGTTTGATGGTAAGACACGTACAAAGTCTCAAAAGAGTAGTTGTTTTAAGGGAGAAAAAAAATTTTGAATCCTGGCAACCATAAGGCAGTAAGAAGCTAGTCTTTGCTTTACCTTCATTGCATAGCACGTCAGCGCAGAGTTCCAGCGGGGGCTTTTTGGCAGCGAATAATGCCCGTCATATAACTATTTGTTACTTGTTTTAGTAATACTGCTACATATAATGTCACAACGAGGCTATAGTGCTTATTTTATGGAACGTCATCTTCCCCCTTGGACACAGGGCAGGTTATATTCAACCGCTTAATTCCTAAACCCAAGGGGCTGTAGAACATGGGGCATTAGGTTTGGGCCCGATCTGCGGTCGGACCGGGCCAGGGAAACTTTTTCTCAGGTTCGGGTCAGGTCCGGGTCTCGATTTTGAGTCACCTGGCCGGGCTAGGGCAAGTAAACGGAGTGCCCGGCTCGGGCAGATAATAACGGCCCATGCAGTGCTTTTTCTATATACATATGCTAACATTTTCGATGCGAGTTAACTTGCCCGTTCCTCAAATACTCGCGTAAGGTTGATTGATGAAGACTTACTCGTGCTGCCAGAGGTGGTACTTCAGAAATTCGACGAAATGTCTCACAGTTTTCAAATGGTTTCGTTCGGATTCAACGCTGTCGCAGCTGTAATTGCACAGTTCACACACGTAGCGCGGCTGGCTCATTGCGATGGCACACCTTCTGGGGCGGTGTTTCGCTCTCTAGTTGACACAAAGGTTCACAGAGGCACAAGGCGCTGAAAAAGCAGATGCATATCTGATGGTTCTGATGTGGCAGGACGTCCCACATGCAGTAGACGGCTGAGCCTCAAGCGCTGTCAAAAGCTTACTACCACAGAACACCGATACACTACCATTAGTACAACCGGCATCAAATGAAACCAACGCCTCCTCTAGAAAGATGCCTGAGGAATGGCTCGCGCTCCCAAAGGAGTTGGCCTGCCTTCAGTTTTAAACAAGCTCCGCACGGTGGCGCTCGCGACGAACACTATTAGGTTCTGTTCGGGCTGTCACAGTGGATGGACGTGTTTTTCGAGCGCTCCGGATCGACTGCGCAGATAAGTGTTTTTGCATGTTTTGAGCTTGTCTTTATAATTATAAGGCAGCGGTTGAAATCTTCGTAGCACTTATCTTATGGTACAGCTTTTTCGGGGGCTAGTCACCAGGTATTTAATAGTTAGTGCGGGTGTATGTGTTTGAAATTTTTTTTTTTCTTTCGCCACCCCGTGGGGGAGGTGCGCGTACATTGAACACGCAAATTTTTGTAGTAGAGCTTAGACTTTCTTTTTTTCGTAGTGCACGGCTCAAGTTTAGTAATTATCGAGTATAAGGACAATTGGTGTCAGAAAGACATGGTTAAAAAGACTGTAAAGTGTTCAGGATGTGGAGTAGATTTGAAAGTGGACCAGAGCGTAGAAGCAGATAGAGAAGAGGCTGACGCGAAGTGTAGGCAATGTGAGGTCGAGGAAAAATGGAGAAAATAATGGTTGCCCAAAGTGAACTGCTGGTGAGAATCGATGAGCTCGAGACTGCATTGGTGACAGAGCAAGAGAAAACGAGGGCAATGGGAGAAAGACTGAAGTCCACCGAGAAAGCACTAGCGAAGCTGAACAAAGAAGCGGCCTACGGAGAGAACAGTAGAGAACCGGCAACCATAACGGTGGAGAAGGAAGAACAAGCAAGTTTGGAAAAAACAGGTTTAGCCGGTTCAACTGTCGCAAGGCCCAGCTTCAGCGAGGTCGTGGTGGGGCTGGGAGGGGACAAAGCAGCCAGCGTCCAAGGTGCAAGTAGCCCCCAGGTGCAGGACACTCCAGCTGAAAAGTCACAGCATGTGATAATCGCCGGGGACTCGAATTTAAACCGATGCACAGAAGCCATCAAAGAAAGGGTAAGAGGTGACAAGAGGGTTGCAGTAGGGGCGTTCCCAGGACGCAAGCTTGAAGCAGTCATGAGGCAAGCGAGTGCAAAACTCAAAACTACAGCTGATAGACGAAACCTCGTGATAATTTCAGGCGGTTTAAACGATGTCTTAAATGAAGATACAGCAGGACTAGCAACCACACTGGCGAAAGGCGTCGATGACATGCGCGCCACTTCTCCTAAGGTAGAGGTAGTGATATGCACGATACCGGAGGTACCGGTGCGTGATAGCAACCTGCAAAGAACGGTTGTCAACACAAACCAAGAGATATGGCGGATGACTCGAGAGAAAGGCTTTGAGGTGGTGGAAATAAACAGAGAAGTCCATAGGTGGGGTGGTTTTCAACGAGACAGAATACACTTCGATGGGCGGCTAGGTCATGAGGTGGGTTGGCGACTTGCAGAACGCGCAGTAGCTTTTTTGGGGGGCAAGCGAGTCCTTCGGGGAGCAGGATAGCTAGTAACGAGGAAAACAACCAGGGAGACTCTTCGACAGGTGGACGATTCCAACGTGCCACCAATTACTAAGATACGTAGAGTCCGGGGCATAAATAGACTTAGCCATGAGCGCTGAGCCAATTCAGACATAGGGTATATTAACATGCAGGGTGGTAGAAACAGGCTGAAATGGGAAGAGATAGAAGAACAGCTAAGGGTGGAGAGGCCGATGGTATGCGGATTTGTAGAAACACATCTCATGGACATGGAACAACCTCCCAACAATCTGGACTATGCATGGGAATATTGTAATAGAACAGAAGGCAGCAGAAAGGGGGGCGGTATTGGGGCATTCATTCATAAAAGTACAGACTGGCAAAGGCTCAAGCAGGAATGCAAGAAACATTTATGGCTAAAAGGGAAAGTGGCAGGTCAAATGACACTCCTTGGTTTCGTGTACTTGTGGACGGGAGCAAAGGCCAGAGAGGAAAACCAGGCAATAGTAGAGTGTATATCAAAGGACATTCAGGAGTTAGGAAGAGAGTGCGAGATAATTATACTAGAAGACATGAATGTGCACGTAGAAGATATAGATGGGTATACCGACCCGACAGGCAAAATGATCATGGATATGTGTGAAAGGCTTGATTTGATCATTTGCAACAGTACCGAGAAGTGTGAAGGGCAAATAACATGGGAGGTAGAAAGGCTGCAGTCCACGATAGATTATGCACTGATGTCATATAGGATGTATGATAAGCTCAGAGGAATGCACATAGATGAAGGTGGCTCCAGAAGTCTGGGTATTGATTGATATGTGGGGTTTAACGTCCCAAAACCACCATTTGATTATGAGAGACGCCTTAGTGGAGGGCTCCGGAAATTTTAACCACCTGGGGTTCTTTAACTTGCACCCAAATCTGAGTACATGGGCCTACAACACAGAAGTCTGGGTAGTGATAACAAACGTATCAAGCTAAGTTTTGGAAGAGCAGTGAAAGTGGGAAGGAGACAAGATGAGCAACTACAGGAAAATTTTTATCCAGAAAGGCAAATTGAAATAGCCACTAAACAAATTGAGAAAGTAATCACGGAGGATAATAAGACAGTGTGGACATACACGAATCTAATTAGACTCTTTGAGCTAGAGCTTGCTAAGACGCTTGACAAGTCACCCCGGAAAAGAAGACACAAACCCAAAAGTTGGTGGGATGAGGAGGTTAAGAGAGCCATATCAAAATGTCAGGAAGCCTCTAGGGAACGGAACGCAGACATGCTAAGCAGCGGGGTGAACCGACAGATGATGTTGAAAAAAAAATGGGAAACCTTTCTAAGCTGTAGAAGGGATGCATCTCTTCTGATCAATGAAAAGATTAGAAGAAAGGGAGCTCAGTGGCTGGCAGAAATACATAAAAAAGATAGAAAGGCAGCTGCGAAATTTTGGAACCATCTAAACTCCCTAAGAAATGAGACGAGCCTAGAGCAGAGTTTTATAACTACAGCCCAAGGTGCTAGGCTAGAAGGGGACGAAGCTATTGAATATATAGGAACAAGGGTGACAGAAAAATTTCAACAAAGAAGTACTTTATGCACCACAATAGACAAGGACAAATCAAGTGGTGCAATGGCTCCATCTTCACAACGAGAGTGGGAAAGGGCTGAGAAAAGGGTTTTCTAGTACATCAACAGGCCCAGATGGCATTCCAATTAGGCTGATAAAGACATTAGGTCCGAAGTCTAAGCAGGCTTTGAGAGAGGCAGTGAGCAAAATAATAATCGATGGTGAAGTTCCCGACGGATGGAAACTTAGCAGGATGAGCATGATCTATAAAGGAAAGGGGGACAAAGCTGACATAAACAACTACCGTCCTGTAACAGTGACATCAGTGGTCTACAGGCTGGCGATGCAGATTATAAAGGAAAGACTGCAGGCATGGATAGAGGATGAGGGGGTGCCGGGGGAACTGCAGAATGGGTTTCGGAAACACAGCAGGTTGGAAGACAATCTGTTCTCACTGACGCAGTGCATCGAAATAGCAGAAAAGGAACACAGGCCCCTGTGGCTAGCATTTTTGGATATCAAGGGAGCGTACGATAGCGTGGTTCAAGAGGAATTGTGGGGAATACTGCACACACTAGGCGTGGAACATGTAGTCACTAATCTTTTAAATGGTATCTATAAAGGTAACAAGGTAGTTATGAAGTGGGAAAAACAGGTATCCAAGCCTGCAGAGGTAAAACGGGGGCTTAGGCAGGGGTGCCCCCTGTCACCCTTATTATTCATGATGTACCTACAAGGATTAGAGGCCAAATTAGAGGGCAGTGGACTGGGCTTCAACCTCTCTTTAGTCAAACAAAGAAAACTTATTGATCAGACACTGCCAGCATAAATGCACGCAGATGATATAGTGCTAATGGCCAACAACAAGGAAGATTTGCAGAGATTGATGGACATCTGCGGTAATGAGGGAGATAGGTTAGATTTTAGATTCAGTAAGGAAAAATCAGCAGTCATGATTTTCAATGACAACGAAGGTAGTGAGCTTAGAATACAGGAGGTCACGCTAGAGATAACAGATAAATATAAATATCTAGGTGTATAGATAAGCAATGGGACCGAATACCTGAGGGAACACGAAATATGCGTGACGACTAAAGGTAACAGGAATGCAGCAGTGATGAAAAAGAGGGCACTGTGGAATTACAATAGGTATGATGTTGTGAGAAAAATATGGAAAGGGGTCATGGTTCCTGGGCTGACGTTTGGCAATGCGGTCTTGTGCATGAGGTCCGAAGTTCAAGCAAGATTAGAAATTAAGCAACGTGGAATAGGTAGGCTTGCTTTAGGAGCTCACGGGAATACACCAAATCAGGGAGCGCAAGGTGATATGGGACGGACATCATTTGAGGGCAGGGAAGCTAGCAGTAAGCTAAAATTTGAGAAGCGATTGAGAGAAATGGGGGAGGAGCGTTGGGCTAGAAAGGTTCTCAGCTACTTGTACATGAAGAATGTCGATACAAAATGGAGGAAGCGAACCAGGAAGTTGACGGGTAAATACTTAGAAAACAGCAGGTAGCCAAACCAAAAAGAATTATCGGTTAAGAAGAAAGTGAAGGAAACGGAGACTGACATGTGGAAAATGGGCATGATTAAGAAGTCCGCACTAGAGATCTATCGAACTTTTAAGCAGGAAATTGCCAAGGAAAGCATCTATGATAATACGTGGGGTAGTTCTCTACTGTTTGAGGCCAGGACGGGAGTATTGCTAACGAAGACATACCGGGCCAAATACGAGGGGTAGACACAGTATGCAGTGCGTGTGGAGAGGAAGAAGAAACTGCCGAACACTTGATAATGTTCTGTAAAGGGCTTCACCCTATAGTTCAGGATGATGGCGCACAGTTTTTTAAAGCACTGGGGTTTAGGGACCGGGAGGGCAAAATAGACTTTAAGCGGGTAGACTTAACTAGAAGGAGGTTATCTGATTGGTGGCTAAAGGCAAGGCACGAGTGAAAATTAAACTCTTCACTGCAAAGTACGAATCCTTGAACTCACTTTTTAAGGGGGAAAAATATAGTTTTTGG
Organism: Rhipicephalus microplus; assembly: GCF_043290135.1. Taxonomy (NCBI): domain Eukaryota; kingdom Metazoa; phylum Arthropoda; class Arachnida; order Ixodida; family Ixodidae; genus Rhipicephalus; species Rhipicephalus microplus. Next base: position 90,642,044 of record NC_134705.1, on the reverse strand, counting down.
TTCATTAAGTATTACGGCTTGGTGGCGCTAGCCACTGCCCGATCTAAAGGGTACAGCCATATCCATCCATTAGGTTCTGTTCGGGCTGTCACGGTGGATGGATGTGTTTTTCAAGCGCTCCGGATCGACTGCGCAGATAAGTGTTTTTGCATGTTTTGAGCTTGTCTTTATAATTATAAGGCAGCGGTTGAAATCTTCCTAGCACTTATTTTATGGTATGGCTTTTTCGGGGGCCAGTCACCTAGTATTTATTAGTTAGTGCGGGTGTGTGTGTTTGAAATTTTTTTGTTTTTTTTCTTTCGCCACCCCGTGGGGGAGGTGCGCGTACATTGAACATGCAAATTTTTGTAGTAGAGCTTAGACTTTCTTTTTTTTTCGTAGTGCACGGCTCGAGTTTAGTAATTATCGAGTATAGGGACAATTGGTGTCAGAAAGACATGGTTAAAAAGACTGTAAAGTGTTCAGGATGTGGAGTGGATTTGAAAGTGGACCAGAGCGTAGAAGCGGATAGAGAAGAGGCTGACGCGAAGTCTAGGCAATGTGAGGTCGAGGAAAAATGGAGAAAATAATGGTTGCCCAAAGTGAACTGCTGGTGAGAATCGATGAGCTCGAGACTGCATTGGTGACAGAGCAAGAGAAAACGAGGGCAATGGGAGAAAGACTGAAGTCCACCGAGAAAGCACTAGCGAAGCTGAACAAAGAAGCGGCCTACGGAGAGAACAGTAGAGAACCGGCAACCATAACGGTGGATAAGGAAGAGCAAGCAAGTTTGGAAAAAACAGGTTTAGCCGGTTCAACTGTCGCAAGGCCCAGCTTCAGCGAGGTAGTGGTGGGGCTGGGAGGGGACAAAGCAGCCGGCGTCACAGGTGCAAGTAGCCCCCAGGTGCAGGACGCTCCAGCTGAAAAGTCACAGCATGTGATAATCGCCGGGGACTCGAATTTAAACCGATACACAGAAGCCATCAAAGAGAGGGTAAGAGGTAACAAGAGGGTTGCAGTAGGGGCGTTCCCAGGACGCTAGCTTGAAGCAGTAATGAGGCAAGCGAGCGCAAAACTCAAAACTACAGCTGATAGACACACCTCGTGATAATTTCAGGCGGTTTAAACGATGTCTCAAATGAAGATACAGCAGGACTAGCAGCTACGCTGGCGAAAGGCGTCGATGACATGCGCGCCACTTCTCCTAAGGTACAGGTAGTGATATGTACGGTGGTTATTTCGAGCAGGTGTGCATATCAATTATCCCCAAAAAATTGATGCTGCGTTTGAATCCCCAAGTACCGTACATGAGGAACTGCAGTGTTTTGTCCTATTGTGAATTCATTTCAACAGTAATTACTTATCTTTGATCCGTACAGTTCAGAGCAGATGTTTTTAGTTGCCGTCATAATGTCATTGAAATTTCTAACACGTTTGCCCTGTTTGTTTCAGTGTGTACATTTTGGTCATTTATAAGCAGTTCTCTTTAAGTAGCTTGGGTGGTGTCTCGATCTCATTTACGTTGTAATTCTGTGTGACTACAGTTCTTGATGAGAAGCTTAGTTAACTTAGCTTCTATTTTTAATATTCTGTGTCAAGTGTCCCTGTTTTTCATTATGTTTCTCGTCACTCGGGAAATTTCGCTTACTTTCTGCCTTGGTGGTTTACCGCCTTAAATTTCTGCTTCAGATGTCAGTGTAGTAATGGTTTTGTTCATTGCCTCTGTGTCTGTTTCCTCGTTTTTCCTCTCTTTGCTTCGCATTTCTTGCCAAACGCAATTCTAAGCTCGTGTATTTTTATTTTGACTTCTGCTAGGTTGGCCTGTAGCTGATTTTCCTGTTTTTGTCTTGAGGCTGACGCTATTGTTGCCCTATGATTTTACAGCTTTGCACTTGTTGTTGAGGGCAATTATAAGCTTGTGTGTTTTTATTCCAATTACATCTGGGTTGGCCTCTATTTTAGTGGCTAGTTTCGCTCTTCTTCTCTTCATATAGAGCTGTTGTTACCCTCACTAGTCTATGATTAGGTCCGTGGTTTTGCTGTGCCTATTACATCTGTTTTATTATGTCTTTTATGTGTATGTCCTGTTTCATGCCTACATATCTGCATAATATGTTTTGCATATCCCCAGTAGGTGCTTTCCATGTCTACTTCCTATTCCTGTGCTTTCGAAAGTTCAATATGTGTACTTCATTTCATTCACTAAATTCCACATGTGGAGTGTTAATCTTGATAAAGGTGTTTGGCACAAATTGCATCCACTTGTCGCTAGTTGTGAGTGCACCACGAATGCCATCGCTTTTCTTTACTCTTGTCATTGTGATGTGCACGTATAGCAACAAGTCACCGTTAACACATATTTCAGGTCATTTATTGTGTACACTGCATAATTATCATGTATGATTGAGGCAGTCCTGCATTTTCATGAAATGTTGAATAAATGTCATGTTTTGTGTTCTTCATTCAGTTTTTGCACAGAATCACCTGTACTTGAACTTTGGTGTTAATCAATAAAGTGACATTATGGAATGGGGTTTCCTAATAAATACCAGGCCCTTTTGTTTGCTCGACATATTGTATGCTATTATGATGGCATATGCATAAACATGTCATGCCATGAACACCCCAAGAATACATGTGTACTCAATGCTGCCTTCCCAGACGCAGTCATTCTTATGTATTCATGCCAGGGAAGACCGAGGTGTGACGGATGTTGAGTGGCCTAGAGCCAGTATGTAAGTGTAAAACATTATTCTAAGAGAGATGCATTCTGCTTAAACAATGGGGACAATCATATGTGCAAAGAAGGAACTTCATGTAACACTGGACACAAACGGTATGGACCTCGCCAGAACACAGAGGAGAAACATTATGCACATTATCGCACTACCCCAACCTCTGTCCTTGTGAAATGCGAGCTGTTCGTACCTTATAATAATAACCAAGTAGCTTGAGATACGTTATTCTTTATGGAGCAAGCTATGCTTACTCATTTTTATTGATTGTATTTTAATACACCTATTAAAAGAATAAAGGCATGGACGAGAACATAGGTAGAAAATTTCATTGGACACATGCTGGACTAACAACTGCAAGTCTCCAATTGGAATATGTTTTACAGCAATCGCAAATGTTAGTATAATCGGGCTGCATGCACCTCTTGTATGCAGATTTTTAGATCCTGTCGAGGAGGTTAAACTCTCAAACACGTTGGCAGATAGAAGAGAAATGCAGGGAAAAAGGACAAAGTTCAGTCTTAATATATGTTTTATTTGTTGGGTTGCGCATTCAGCTGCTAGAGAGAGATGCTAAAAAGCACTATGCATGCGCGAACGCTACCTTTTTTTGTATTCTTCAGATAGTATTTCGTTTGTTTACCGCCTGTCTTACGTAATACTTCTATGGGCTCTATTGCCTCCTCGGCTGTGCTTTTTTTTTTTTCCAATATGAGCGAACTCACCCAGTTTTACACTAGCTTACATATCAATGTACCTTCTATGCAGACTGTAACAAGCCACGTCTGTCAATATACGCGCACGATGTGCAGTAGTTGTTTAAATTACTGTACATCAAATAATACGAGCAGCATATAACCTCACAGACCGAAGAAAGAATCAGCATGACCATGTGACCTGATTTTGTCAGCACTTGCCAGTAGTATCACATGGCCTAACTCGCCCACGCAGTCGCTTCATGCAATTGACGGTGAACTCGAACTGGTCGGCCCCGCGCCGACAACGTATATCTGAGTCTTTCCTTCGGCTGCGCACGGCGCTGTATTAAATATTGCTGCGGCGACCTTTTAAAGCTTTCGGTACCGACGGTCCAAGAAGAGCGTGCCAAAGTCATAGTTGCTTTTGTAGTTTTTTCTACAGTAGAAAGGTTGGCTTCTTCGCACAAAATGCTTGCTTTGAAAACGTAGAACGATCCATCGCCTGTTTTGCGAGGGGTAGCTAGCTTTCTATTCCTTCGAATCGGCCAACGAACGAACGAGTAATGTCACCACATTAACGATACAAAGAACTGTTCAGCGACGAATGAAATGCAAAGGAAGTGTACCGAATACGAAATACTGGCAACGCCGCACACACGCTGGGGCAGCGATGAAGAATCTCGGAACGATGGCTGCCGTAGACTTTGCTTCTGTGAAGCGAGCGCGCGCTCCCCGAACAGACGCCACCGGCGTACCCTTTCAGCATACCCGAGGAACAGCAGCTCGATGAAAAACGCACGGCGCAGCAGTGCCCGAGCTGCCCAAGCGTCTGGCACATCCAGTGCGCCCGCGTGCTTTCGCATTCGTAGTTTCCTGGTGGACACTCTAGAGGCGCTGCTGTGGCTGCTGGGAGAAGCGGTAGAGGCGAAGGGGTGCAGTTGGCGCTACTTTTGTTTATTTTTCAGGGACTTTATTCTTGGGCCGCGTCTGCTGCCACCGGGTGGCACGAACCTTTTGAGGGCCAAAACACGGAGGAAGGAAAATATGGCAGCTAAAGGAGCACGTGAGCACGGGCATCTGGCACATCCAGTGCGCCCGCGTGCTTTCGCATTCGTAGTTTCCTGGTGGACACTCTAGAGGCGCTGCTGTGGCTGCTGGGAGAGGAGGTAGAGGTGAAGGGGTGCAGTTGGCGCTACTTTAGTTTATTTTTCATGGACTTTATTCTTGGGCCGCGTCTGCTGCCACCAGGTGGCACGAACCTTTTGAGGGCCAAAACACGGAGGAAGGAAAATATGGCAGCTAAAGGAGCACGTGAGCACGGGCAATAAAGATGCTACGTAGACTTGGCAGTAATTAAACGACACGGTATACATCCTGTTGTCCTCCACCCGATATCGGAGTGCGGCTGCGTCTTGTTTTCTGAAGCACCCGACTACAAAAATCGACCGCGGGCACTTCTAGAAGGCATATTATTACAGTTATGTGTTGAGCTCCGTAAATTTGTTGCAAATATTTTATATAAATGTAAGCATGCCAGCCTTCTCTTCTTACAAGGTTCCGAATTCCAACAGTTCGTGTCTTCCTGAAGATATCTGCAGTATGTTTTTATTAAGGACACGACATCTTGTTAAACCAACAGTGGTTTAGATTAAGAGCCCCACCCCTAAGTCATCGTCATACAGAAACTTGGCAACATTACACGTGAACCTTCATCATATACTGATACTAAAAAGAACCATTTGAAAAATTACAGAAATGTTTGACTATATATTCCCAAGAATTTCAAAGATCTTCCCAGTAAGTACCTAAATGCCATTTTGAAAGACCGTCTGACTAGTTTCGAATTAAACATTGTAATTGCAGCTGATGCTTCAGTTTGTGAAGAAAAGGCAGGAGTGGAAATTGCATCGCAAGGTATGCATTGGTCTTTTTCAATTCGTTTACGTGACTTTACAAGTAATCTAGAACAGATGCTGTCATTCTGACTGGGTGCCAGTCAATCTGTTCTTCATTAACTGCCTGTAATCTGTCGAATGCCTTAGAAGTGTTGTATTCTCTTGTCCCCAGATATTTAGGTCTCATTCACTTGGTGTGGCTACCAGGTAACCAAGGTTCAGCCCTCAACCAGTACGCAGATGTATATGAAGTGGCACCACATAACAGTCCCACAATTTTTATATTGCCGACGCTAGCATGCTAAGTCTCGCTTGGCAACATCCAAATTTTCTCATCGTATCCTTGGAAAAATGGATGGTTCTCCTCTAGAAGGGTGTAAATGTCAATTACCAGACCATGGTGCAGAGTCCCCCACCGCTGAATTTTTACCTACAGAGGTCTGGTCTGGTACACTCATCCGTATGCCTCCACTACAACTGAAGTGAGCCTCTGAATCATTTCCTTTTAACATGTACATTTGAGAATAATAAAAAAAAAAAACCTCTTTGTGGGATCCCTATACACTCATTTCTTCTGGTGGTTCTTTCCTTTGGAGCAAGGGAAAAGGGCTTTAGCAACAGGAACATTTGTGAAGCGGTATACGTAAGGTAAACAAAACTAATTGAATGTTAAGAGTGTAGCCATAAATTCACTTTTTGCCTACACTGTTACCATCTGTTACTAATGATTTTGAAAACATCCTCTCTCTATAAGCTTGTTCGGTTTTCATGTTTGCCAAGCCGCATGCCATTTCCTAGGGGAAAAAATGAATAGAAAATTAAGTGCGTAGGCAAAAATTCACTTCATCTGAGCCCTATAGGCTTGTTGCGTTCTCCTATAGTTTTCTTTAATTTATGACATTTTTCATCCATTAACAATGATTTTAAAAACATCCATATATTAGCTTGTAGGCATGGTGAAATAGCATGGATTGATTGATATGTGGGGTTCAACGTCCCAAAACCACTATATGATTATGAGAGACGCATGAAATAGCATGGAACGACCAATGGTAGGCTCACAGTCCTTTGTTTCCTAATGGCACGGTTGAAGACTGAATGCATCTAGAACAGAAGACCAGGCTAGCAATTGAAAAGGCGATGTGCCCGGGGTCCTATTACGCTATCACGTTGCGTTCCTGATGACGAAGCTTGAGCGCAGGCAGTGGAATAGCCAGGGGGCGGCAGCACACCGAGCCCGTGCCAAGAACTATTTTTTTCTTTTTTTCGCCAAAGAGGTGCACGTCCCGCAATGGTGGTGCACAAGGTTCAATGAAGTGCACACCCCTCAATGAACCTTTCCATCAGCGATTCTCCAATATCTGTAAAGCTTGTTTTATAAAACATGCAAGCCACTTGACACAGCATAAACAAAGCTGTCCACATCCTTGTGGCCTGAGCAGTGTTGCATTAGTGAAAAAATCGACACGGCAGCCTTTCCAATGATGGATGTGTGGACTTTTGACACTCGGTGGTCTACTTTCAAATTAACACTTAATGAAGAACCATTAACCAAATGGCTACCTTTAAAGCTCGTTTGATGAATATGCAAGTCACCAAAGTTTTCTATTCCAGCACACAGAGTAGTTGTCTTTTGTCAGAACAACACTCAGTGGCCTACTTTTATATTAACACTCCAACAAGCAATATTAACACTGGCGATTCTGTCATGTGCAAAGCTTGGTTAATAAATATGTGAGCCACTCGGTCCACATTATTGCCTGAAAAAAAGAGGGGGGGGGCATCCAAAGTCCAAGGAGGCTTACAAATGAACAATTTATTTGGAACCATTAACATCAGCCAAACACCTTCAAATAAAAACAGTGATTTTCATTATAGACTGACATTACAGTCAATCACATTTTCAATATAAAAATATTGCTATGGAATAGATACATGTACAAACTCAGTACTACTGTGAGTCTTAAAATAACAATAATCAATGGAATTGACTACACCGATGAGATGGTGATTGTGGAAAAACAATGAAAACAAAGAAACACAGGAAACTAAAGGAGTTAAAGTAGCAACAGAACAGAAGCAACTACAATGTAATATTTATAAGTAGATATATGCATTTATATATACCTTCTTAAGTATATATAAGTACAACACTTCTATTTTACATGGCAACAGTGCAGAAAATGTATGCATTGTTATTGTCTCTCAAAGCGTGCTGCTCTGAAAAAATGCTGAACATAGCTGGCAAGACAATTGTCAAGGAGGGGCGCAGAGAAGTCTACAACATAATTAACAGCTGTTGGTGCCCACAACACTCGTGTACACACACAGACACACACACACTTGCAAGCAAGTTTGATCCGATTCTTTTACAAAACAAGTACGGCTGGCCCCTGACAAAGTAACAATAAGGGAAGCGTACTAGCAACAACTGAAATTCAATGGTTCATATTACAGGAGAACACACACACGTTGGCTGGCACTCTGATGGGAAGAGAAAAAAATGTACAAAATGTGTCCAGACAGGAGATGGCGGAAACACCTTCGGTTGGCAAGTTAAGACCTGCCAGACACATCCAAGAGAAGCGCAGGCCGAAGATCCCTTGAAAGTTGAAGGGAGGTCCAACTTTTTTTTTTTTTTGAGATCCTCAGCCTATGCCGCACACATTTCATTTCTTGGGGTCTAAAGCAGGATTTGCCTTTAGAATCGCCAAAGCATCCTTCACAGCATGGTAGACCACATTTTTAATCTGCAAAGAACATTTTTCCATGTTTAGCAATGAAGTTTTTATGTGGCTATTGTAAAAAGGCACTGAGCGGCTGAAAGACATTTCAGCCTCGATCCGTACACATTAGTTTTTTAAACAGGAAGAGCTTTGGGCTACGAAAAAAATTCATTGCGCATTTCCCTGGCCAAAAACATCATGCGAAATTTTTGCTGTTGTTAGATGTATAGATTAACGGATGGCCAGGCAGTAGCTCCTACCGTGAACAGTAGGCCATCAGGCCCGCGAAGAACATGAGAACATGTTGAGATCCTTTGCCCAGAACGAACTGTGTTTATTGTTTCCAAAATGGCCACCCCTCGCTGTGCCAGGCTTGCACAGTAGAACACAACTAACTATCAGCGTCGCGTGGAGGTGCTGCATTTGAGCTAATATTGTAGCGTCGCGTGGAGGTGCTGCATTTGAGCTAATATTGTAACACTCCTCCCCTCTTAGGAGGAAGACTACGGGGAGTACCTATTTACTGTTTCCTAGTCCTCGTGCCACGTCGCAACTTCGGCGTGCTAGGCGTAGGCATGACAGAGTCACTGTTCACACGCACACCACTGCTGAGCGCAGTCCCGTCGCTGTCCGTAGCACAGCTACTCCCAGAGAAGCTAGTTCCAGGTAGCTGTTCCTGATGAAGCACTTCCGGAACAGCTGGTGCAAGGAGAAGCAGCGACTCTAACTGTGGTGGAGCTGCAGCGATAGCAGTTTCAAGAGAGGCCAATGTTTCTGTCTGCACAAGGCGCAAGTGGTCGCTGTGCCGGTTTCCCAAGGTGCCATCTTCAAAACGGACACTGGCTGATGACGAAGTGACATCGACAACACTGGCAGGCACCCAGGGTGTACCCCTGTGATAGTTTCGCGCGTACACGTCATCACCTGGCTGCAGTGATGGAGCCTGCCGGGACACTCTGTCAGCATACAACTTCTGCCTGAGTTGTTTTAGGAATACAGATGCCTGCACGCTTGGCCTGAGGACATCCAACGGAGTCTTGAATATTCTCCCCATCAAGAGTTCACACGGTGGCCGACCTGTCACTTCATGTGGTGTGGTCCTATAGTGGAACAGAAACCTGGAGATCTGCGTTTGGAAGTTCCCAGAACCAGACTTCTCGAGTTTGTTCTTCACAGTTTGTACAACTCGTTCATCTGCACCATTTGAGGCAGGGTGATATGGCGGTACAAGCATGCGGCGTATTCCATTTCGAGTTAAGAACTCAAGGTGCTGGGCAATGGTGAAGGCAGGACTGTTGTCGGAAACTATGACATCAGGCAGGCCATGCTGAGCGAATGCAATTCTCAATGCAGAAATACTAGCTTCTGCAGATGTGGAAGACACAGGAAAAACTTCTATCCACTTTGAGAATGCATCCACAATAACCAAGAAAGTGCGACCTAGAAATGGTCCCCCAGAATCAATGTGAAGCCTTGACCAGGGTCACTGTGGAAAAGGACACGGTGTCTACTGAACCGGCTGTGCAGCTCGATGTTGAGTATGGCACATAGTGCAGCTCTTCACGCTGTTGGCAATGTCATTGTCAATGCCTGGCCACCAAACATGACTCCTGGCAATCATCATGCTCTTCTCTATACCTGGGTGGCTGGCATGAAGAACACCAAGACCTTGGGACTGCAATGACTTTGGGATCCCTACTCTCAATCCCCAGAGTAGGCAACCCTCATGGAGACTGAGTTCTGAGCTTCTGGTATTGAAAGGGTTCCACTCTGGTCCTACTGGGAGGCTTTCTCCTTTCAAAAACAGCAAGAACAACATGGCCCAGAACTGGGTCATTTCGTGTGGCTTGGGCCACAACACGTGGTGAAAGGAGCCTTGGATATGCCTCCTATAGCAAGATTTCAGCAGGTCGTGGTAATGCAGTAGTGTCAGTTGGGAGAGGCAGTCTACTAAGAGCGTCAGCGTGGCCGAGCTCTTTGCCAGGCTTGTATACAAGTTCATACTTGTAAGCAGAAAGCTTCAGAGCCCACCTGACCACTCGAGGCGAAACTTACACGGGAACGGGCTTGTTGGCACCCAGCAGTCCAAGAAGTGGCTTGTGGTAGGTGTGTGGTTCGAATGAGACGCCCCACAAGGAATCGATCCACATCAAACATTAAAGCCAGTGCCTCCCTGTCGAGTTGACTGTAGTTTTGTTCTGGTTTTGACAAGCTCCTCGAAACAAAAGCAATGGGATGTTCCTGGCCATCAGCATCTTTGTGGGCCAGAACTGCACCTATACCATGAGGCGATGTGTCACAGCTGAGGCAAACAGGCCTGGCAGGGTTGAAATGCACAAGAACTGGAGCTGATGTGACCAAGTGCTCGTAGGCATTGGATGCATCTTGTTGTTCTTGTTTCCACTCCCACTTCTTCCCTTCACAAAGAAGCAAGTGCAGTGGACGAAGGAGTGACGAAAAATTAGGTAAGAAGCGCCTGTAGAAGTTCACAAGTCCCAAGAAACTCTAAAGTTCCCTAACATCCTGAGGCACAGGAGCATGCAGAATGGCTGCTACCTTGTCAACATTCGGGGAAAGGCCTTCCTTGCTGATGATGTGCCCGAGATACTCAACTTGTGGCACAAAAAAGTGGCATTTTTCAAGTTTCAGCTTGAGGCCAGATTCCTGGAACTTGCTAAGCACAGCTTGAAGGTTGCGAAGATGCACAGCATCATTTGTGCCAGTCACAAGAATGTCGTCGAAATAGACTGCTACATGGGGCAGTCCCCTGAGCAAGTTCTCGATCTCGCGCTGAAATATGACAGGAACACATGAGGCTCCAAAAGGCAATTGGGTGTACTAAAATAACCTCATATGCATCAAAATGGTGACATACTCCCTAGAGGCCTCGTCAAGGGCAACTTGCTGGTCCGCATCTCGCAAATCCAATTTTGTGGATTTCTCACCTCCAGCAAGCACAGTCCACAGGTCCTTGATCCCTGGAATGGGGTACTGCTCCACTGTTGTCACTGGGTTTATGGTGACACCAAAGTCTCCACAGATTCCGATGCGTCCATCCCTTTAGGTCACAGGAACAATAGGTGCACCAAGTGACCTAGTTTGTGGCAGTAATTGCAGATTGTCTTCACATGCTTGTATTTCGATGCAGGAAGTTCATCCCCGCAGCGGTAGCAGGTGAAGCCCAAGAACCCGCTGAGACACGGTGAATCGAGAAAGCGCTGCTTGCGTTCGCTTGCGCTGCTTCCATTGCCAGAGTGGTCTGCACGGCGTCGTCGAAGGTGAGGTCCGGTTTTTTCCAGAAGTCTTGTCTGGACATCCACGTTGTTTATGCCACACACGACGCGGTCGCGGAGCATGTTTTCGAGTTCAGCCCCGAAGTTGCAGTGCTCGGACAGGCTTTTTACTGCTGTGATAAAATTGCTGACGAATTTCCCTTTCATGCGAACGCGCAAGTTGAAACGAAAACGCTGCACGACGGCAGAGGGCTTCAGACGGTAACGGCTTCCAAGAACTTGAAGAATCTCGTCCAGCGTCTTGTCACTGGGCTTGGCGGGCTTGACCAAATTGTGGAGCAAAGCATACGTTTTTGCCCGCAGCAGCTGATGATTTGGCAGTACACTTGTCTGGGGCGACATCATTCGCCAGGAAAAATGCTTTGAGCAGGTCCACATAACAGGGCCAGTAGTCTCCTCCCCGCTTGAACGGCTCGAGGTTGCCGAAACTTGGCATGGTGAACAGATGGAAAAGTGCTGCGGGAACGAAGACTTACATGAAACTTCCTTTCATCCTCGTCGCCAGTTGTTACATGTGTAGATTAAGGGATGGCCAGGCGGTAGTGACTACCGTGAACAGTAGGCTATCAGGCCCGCGAAGAACATGAGAACATGTTGAGCCTTTTGCCCAGAACGAACTGTGTTTATAGTTTCCAAAACGTTATAACTCCCATGACTTTTTTTCTACTGCGTAATAACCCTCCCCTGAAATTGCAGTCTCAAGTGTTTTGAAAAAAAAAAAAAAGGGGGGGGGGGGGCTTCGTTACACGAGTAAATACGGTATTGTGGTGTTCTGGCAGCGGCTGGCCAGGAACAACGAGGCACAGAACAACACGCCTTTACTCGTCAAAACCTCAGCCACGATCATGATGATGATGACGATGGTGTGTCAGCGGCCGCTCAGTGCGAGCTGCTAGCATGTCATCGTTCATCCCTTTCTACTTCCATGGTCAATGCGCCCACAGTCCCCGCTCCCAAAATATGTATCAACAGCCTACTAAGACCCTTCATGCATGATGGTCACCCCAGGTGACCACCAATTTCGTTGACACGGCGCTCTCTACTTACCGTGTACAGCTTTTCATTTAATATTTCGGGAATGTTAGCTACTCATAATCTACACTATACATGATAGGAATAGCACATACTTTTATATCTTTAAAAATATATCGCCCCCACCATCTAGTGTGCACTGTGGACAATAGCAGCTGGAAGAAGGCAAATGTAACATGTCACATTGAAGCCCACACTAAGGAGCGTCAGCTTTATCAGACAGTTGAAAGCCTTAAAAAATGCGCGATTGAAAATCCAGCGTGCTGGCCTCACGTGTTTGAACAGGAAAAAAAAGAAAAAAAAAGGAGGGTTACCTTGAGTGACTACCTTGCTGGAAAGAGTTAAATTACAGTTTCCCTTTACAAGAAACACTGATATAAAATATATCACCAGTGTGCCTGTATTAAAATATGGGTCCAAAAGAAGAGGCATGTGAGGTACCCTGGTCATAAGAGATATCTCACATAAAAACAAGAATTGCTGCCTGTAGCACACCAGTTAAAGGGTTCAACTGCACATTGTGATAGCCCGATAGTTTCGCACAAAGCCTGGATGGGATTAGGCAGGCCAGATCCGGGAGACTTCGGAAGTATGTGAATGACATTGCCGTCAACATGACAGAAGGTGCCAAATTGGCATCTTATTTCAATTTGCTATGCCCCTCAGAAAATCAGGGGGGGAGGACATATTTCTTACTACAACACTAATTACACCGTGTGGGGGTGCTGACACCCCCTGTAAAGTTGTTTGCGCCGCGTGGCGCACGTGTCTCGCCCCAAGGCCGTATTTCGGTGGTGACCACCGCCGGGCAATAGATGGCGTTGTGTTCGCTTTCAGTACCACTGTTGGTAGAGTGGTAGCGCCGGCGGTGACCCCTGGCGGAAGGCAGGCCTTGGTGGCGGCCGAGAGTTGAGCGAGCCTCTTCTGCGCGTGGCGGCTGCCGCGAACGGTTGTCTTTAGCGTTTGTCGGCTCGGCGCGTGGCACCACGGGCCTGCGCGCCGGGGGGCCCACGTGGTAAGTCAAGCGTTGGCGACGCCGCCTTGGGTGTGTTATGGTGTCTGTCATGTTATTGTGTTTGGTGTGTTACTGTGTTATGTTGCTTGTATGGTAGCGTGTTAATTACAATTGATGTATCATTTGGCGGGCGATATCGTCGTCTAAATTAGTTAAATAAATGTATGTATGCTGTTTGGTTTGTACCAACCATGTCAACTGTGTCCCTTCACTCCGAGAGCAGAGCGTGGCGCTCGTCATTTCGAGACCCCACAACCACTAGTGTAGCAGTGTGACCTACCTTAAGGGAAGCCCAACAGCAGGGAGAGGAACAACAGCCCCTGTTAGGTACCAACCGTAATAATGTGTGCTCATCTCAATTTTTCTTAGCTTCATTTATCCCGCATGACAGATTCACATCTTATTCATGGCAACATCGCGAGGTGCTGCTAACTTTAATGAGCACTTAGGTGCACTTTAAAACCGTATTGAAAAATATCCTGACTGAAACTTACACCCAACACTAATAATTTTTTTTTTTTTAGATATTGTGTAAGCGTTGTCATTTACACGTTGTTCCAGAGTGTTGTACGCATGTACTGAATGTGATTTGTTTTTCACGTTTCAATTGTATTTTTTGTCTTCTAAACCCACTCCCCTTTGTAATGCTGTATGCCCTGAGGGTACAATAAATAAATAAAAATCTGTCACAAGTTCCCACACTTATAAACTATCGATTAACACGAACATATTGAGGCTTAAATTTTGGTGCCACTGAGCATTTCAGTTTTCTGTTTTATTGAGTGTTTTCTTCACAGAGTAGCGAAAAAGAAAACGCAAGGATAAGAGCAAAAAGCTGCTATGTTAGCAGCGTGACGGGGCTCCTACTCCTTTTCACTTGGCATTACAAAAAATCTGCAGAGCACAAACATGAAAAAACAATTTGACATCGATTTTCAAAACTTCAAGAAATTAGGAAATAAAAAGAAAATGCATCAAAATTACATCAGTTTCAGGTTTACGTAAGATAAGCAAACCACAAAGAGAGAAAAACATCAAATAAAAAAAGAAAAGAGCGTACAGTCTGTCATGAAACAATGCACACGTTGCTAAACGGCTACCAAAGTATTACAAAATGATTATACGACGTTTACAACACTGGGTATGCAAAAAGCACGAGTTTTGATGCACAAAGGAAACACTGACGAGTGAAATGTTGCATGTTTTACTCGTAAAAAAAAAAGCAACAAAAAATGTCAAAGAAAGCAAACATCATAGGATGCCATGTTACACACGAGCACTATTATAGGGTGTTTCTTTTACATATAGTATTTTAGCCGGACAATTAGAAGAAGCTAAACTACACGCAGCCATTCTGGATGAGAAGCTTCTTAAGTTGTTTTTTATGTATATTAAAGATGTCGATGTTTTTGTTTTCAAACATGTTAAAGCAAGCAGAAATACAGTGTTCAAGTCTTCTCAAACCATGATTAGGTCGCGAATAAGGAACGAACCAGGAAGGCCTTTTCCAAATGCCATAATGGGATTGTGTATTTTTTCTGAGGTTACACAGTTTAAGAAAACAAGCATTGTTTGATAGCAAGTTTTGTTTGTATTTCATAATAAGGTTGAAGCTGTGTATGTGATCGATCGGTAAAATGTTATATTCTCTGAATAAATGACTTGTATGTGCATCGTATGGTACAATTGCAATATGACGAATCGCTTTTTTCTGCAGTAAAAATATTTTGTTCCGATTTGCTTTAGATGTATCTGCCTACCCTAGACTACAATAGTTTATGTGAGACGAAAACAACGCATTATAGAGTAAAAGTTTAATGTTTGCTGGAAGTATCTGTCGAAGTTTAGAGAGAGCACCAGACGTCCTAGCTATATTTCTAGTTACTTCATTAACGTGTTCGTCACAATTAAGATTTTCATTAAAAATTACTCCTAATGATGAAACTTCTTTGACAACCTGAATTTTTTCGGGCCCTAGGTTTATATCCAAACCACGACAGACAGCCTTCTGAACCGGCGCGAATACCACAGCTTTGGATTTTTTTGTGTTGATCATTAAATAATTTGCAGTACTCCATATGAAGATGTTGTTAAGAATGTTGTTGGCTGAGTCCGCAAGCTTACCTAAATCATTACCATGAAAAAATATACTAGTGTCATCTGCATAAATTATTAAGTCCACATATTTGCTGACACTTGTTATGTCGTTTATATAAACATTAAGCAGTAGGGGCCCTAATATGCTGCCCTGAAGTACACCTGAAGTTATGGTTAGTAGGGAGGATTGGCTGTCATTTATAACTACAGATTGCTTTCTTTGTGATAAATAAGATTTCAAAAAGTCAAGTGGGGTTCAGCGAAAACCATAATGACGCAATTTTGCATAGAGTACTTCGTGGTTGATTCTATCAAATGCTTTGGAATAGTCAATAAAAACACTCAGTGTTAAGAGTTTCTTTTCAAATGAGTTATGTATAAGTTTTTTTTTGTGTGAGGAGAGCCAGTTCCGTGGACATGCCCTGTCGGAAGCCAAATTGATGCGGTGATAATATAGAGTACTTTTCACAAAAAGACAAGTGAATCAGGAGATGATCGTGTTGAACGAGAGAACATGCTGGGCAGCTGGACTTACGTCGGCACGACCTCAATCGACCAACAGTGTAAGGGTGACGGAGTCGGCCAGCCAGGCCCAATGTCATGACATGAACAAGCTGGTGAATAACCAGACAACTACCGATTGACACAAACATCTTGAGGCTTAAATTTTGGTGCCACTGAGCATTTGTTAGAATTACATGCTTTAATATGAAATAAAATGGGCATAAATGCTTACCTGGAGCTTGTCCTCATGGTTCGTGTGGGTGTCAGACAACTGACGGAACTCATTGGTCAAGCTGAAGCAGTGAACAATGTTTTCTGGGGATACAAAGTCTTCAGCCACTTTTATACAGCTGTGCAAGTTTCGCACCTGTGAAAAATAAAGGTGCAATATTATTCACAAAGTCTTCAACCACTTACAAGCAGACATTGCATTTACCACCAGACTTGTGTGCAACAGCTTATGCCTGTTACTAGGATAAGCGCAAGCCCTATATCAGCAATTATTTTGGAATTTACGACCAATGAAAACATGCTAGGAACAGACCGCCAATGTTATGAGGAAATAAGAATGTGCCTTTTTTAGGAATGGACCATAGCAGAATGCTAAATAAAAACAATATAGCAACTTCGACCTACAAACCGTGCCTTTTGATAAGTGTGCATCTTCACAGACATTTTCTCACTTAACCTAACCTAATAAGAAACACTGATGCAGCTGACTATTGAGCCTAATAAACGCCAGTGTGCTTACGTTCAAATAGAAGTTCATTGGCAAATGCATGCGTAGTACCCTGCTTTTACGAGAAACCTCATATTAAAGGCAAGAGTTGCTTCCCGGTGCATGTGTCTTTAAAAGTGGTCTGACTATGACAGGAATAGCTCATACAGCAGGTTTTACTTGTTCTTCATTATTATGAAAATTTCAGCTAATAGTATAGGCACAGTGAGCTAGATGTTATGCAGTTAAACATATTGCCAGTAGAGACGCACCAGGGACAATTGCTCGTTTCTCACATGTGGTGTTTTATAATGTGGTTTCAATGCAGCTATTAATTATTCGAATGCGAACAACCTAACTGCTCCAAGATGTGAAAGCCCTCCCGATTAGACGTCTGTGTTTTTGCGTTTCACTAAGTCAGAAAACAAATGATAAATTTCCGTGTTACTCAATCTCGGCAAGGCATGCAAAGTTTTCACATTAATTTCAGGTAGGGAAATTTCGTGTTGTAAATTATCTCTACAGCTGCTGACTGGTTAATCAAATGCTATCAATTTGGATGAGTTCATGTGGACACCTATGCGACACCACCAATCAACGCAATCAGTGGTGCAATAGCCACAATAGAACAAGAAGCAACTTTTGGACACAGCAAAATGTTACTTCCGAAGTACCAAATCCAAATTTGGTGCAGTATGAAAAGGAACCCTTTCAGCTAGAAAAGAAATTTATGTAGAAACATACAACCCATCTGAATCGCCAAGACTAAACATGAGCACAGCTATTTCATTGAAAGTACCGTATAAACCGGAATATAAGCCGAGATATTTTCAATAAAACGAGCTAAAGTTGCCCCTCATCTTATATAGAGGCAGCGCATCGCTGTCTGGCAACATGTGGCTTGCATGTGCATGAGAAGCTGGACACGGCCATATTCGCATTCAAATCCAAGAGCAAGTTCTTTTTTTCTCTTTCTTGTTTTTTTTGTGTTCGTGATTTGCCTTCGATCTGTTCTCGCTCCGCTTGACATTGTGTTTCATCTTTAGTGGTCTTTTAACTTAATATGAGTAGCAGTACGAGAAGGCAGTACTCAGCTGCGTTTAAACTGGAGCTTGTTGAGTTCGCAGAAGCAAATGGGAATATGGCTGCTCAGCGCCGCTCCGGTGTATAAAAAAAAGAGCGTGCGCTATTGGATGGTGCAGAAAGGGAAGCTGCAGATGTGCAATCCTCGGAAAATGTTATTTCGTGGGCGAGCTGCGGCTCATTCGCAGCTGGAGGATACGCTAGGGTACTTTGTGTGTTAAGTTCATGCATGCTCGCTGCCAGTGACCGTGGATACCATTCGCAAGAAAGCTGTGGAACTCGCTCAAGAAGCTGGGCTCACGAGAGAAGAGTGAGAAGAGTTTCAGGCACCAAACTCTTGGGTTGGGCGATTCATGAGATGCAAAGGATTTTCTTTCCGGTGGCGCACACCCTCAGTCAGAAGTTTCCAGACGAGTTCGAGGACAAGCTTACAAACTTTCAGGGCATCGTGAACCGGCTTCCGGAGCAGAACAACTACATGATGAGGCAGATTGACAATGCCGATGAGACCCCTGTGTGGTTTGATATGCCTTCAACGACCATGATCATGCAGCGTGGCGCCAAGGATATGAAGCTGTTGCCCACTGGCAACGAGCACTTGCGCTTGCGACTGTTTATGGCTGGATGCTTTCCGCCTGACGTTGTTTGCCAGATTCCATGGTGGAAAATGCTTTTAAGAAATGTTACATCAGGAACTCGCTGTATGGCACGAAAGACAACGCACTGTGGGAAGCAACCAGCGACAAATTCTCGTCTTCAGAAGACAGTGGTGCTTCGTCTAACGAGTAGACAGTGGTGCTTCGTCTAACAGTTGTGATGTTGGTTGAGGGGAGCTCCGACGATCGCGGTGTGGTGCGCCCAATTCGTAAATAAATGTCGTTTGGCAATTTCGGGTTGTTTGCCTTTTTTTTTCGATAATCTGAACTTAGGGATCGGCCTGTATTCCCACTCGACCTATAGTCCGGTTTATACAGTAGTATGACAAAACTACGCTACAACAAAACTCACGGGGATTGTGAAAAAGTTCGTTGTAGTGGGAATAGGCAGAGAGTACGGTGGGCCAGGGAGCTCAGCCATCCTGATGGTATGTGGGGTTTAACATCCCAAAATCACCATATGACTATGAGAGACGCTGTAGCGGAAGGCTCCGGAAATTTCGACCACCTAGGGTTCTTTAACGTGCACCCAAATCTGAGCACACGGGCCTACAACATTGCCGCCTCTATCGGAAATGCAGCTGCCGTAACCGGGATTCGATTACGCAACCTGCAGGTCAGCAGCTGAGTACCTTAGTCACTAGACAACCGTGGCGGGGCGAGCTCGAGCTTCATCTGGGCAGCATAATGGGGGTAGAGCACCCCCTGGCGCGGACCCGGGTTATTTTTTTAGAGCTTGGCTTATACTTTTGTCACACTACATCTGCTATGTCATTCGTTGTGAATGACATTAGGTGTAAATGTCATTTTTCTTGTTGCTACATGGGCATCGTAAATTACAATCACACCTAAAAACATTCACAGCAGCTGTGTTCACGGCGTTAATGTGTTCATTGAACTCATGGAAGCGAGACATTTGTTTGATCATCAACAGGCGCTTGACAACAGATCACAAAATAGAAATCTTAAAGCAAGTGTAAACCATGTTCAGATGTTTATTAAAGATTGTGAACTTTTCAGTAACATTTTGACGTGCAACATGTCATTTCACGTAGCCGTTTAGACCCGGATTGCAAGATCGCAACGGCATTAATTTTCAAGGTTATTCACTGCTAATGACATTACACGTGCCTTGTGACAGAGGTTAGGCTCTCATCCAACGCTAACGGGCTGATGGCCATACTGTCTTGCAACTATTCCACATGGAGCTGTTTATGCCCGCTTTTTTTCATTTCATGCTTTTAAAATTCAGAACATGGGGCAGTGACACGTAAAGAGTTTGGTGCTGTTGTTATATAGAGATGAAGTCCCAGGATGACAAAATTCCGGGATTTGCACGGCTGTTGTGCGAAGCAAGTATGGTATTTACGCGTACGCACAAGAGTGAAACAGCTAAAATATCATTAGGAGCAATTTCGGAAACAGGAAAATGTAACTTTTGGAGCACTAAAATTCAAATTCGAAGCAAATTACAGGAAAAGAAATTTTTTTTTTATCATGAAAGACAAATTGGAGCAGTGTATAAAAATAAGGCTTATATTAAAATATATATATATATATATATATATATATATATATATATATATATATATATATATATATATATATATATATACTCGATTATATATCCAGAATATATATATATGTGTGACGTGACGCTATCATGACTGGGTGACATGGCCTGGCTCATACCCCATGTTTATTCCATTCTGACTTCTTCCTCCTCTTCCTCTACCAACCATCGCTTCATACGTCACATATATATACTCGATTATAATTGAGTATATAAATATATATATTCTCGATTATGTGAATACAAAGGAAGCACGTAAAATGCTCGTGTCATGCTCAATTCCTATGAACCAAAAACAATATAAAACTGATAATAAACGGACACTAAAGTCATATACAGTAGAACCTCATTAATTCGAACACACTTAATTCGAACTTCCGGGTAATTCGAACTGATGCTGTGATCCCGTCAAAGCTACGTGTATTCCAATAGGTGAAAATGCCTGGTAATTTGAACACCCAAGCACTTCTGACGGTTAATTCGAACATACCGCTGTTGCAAAGGCGAGACCCCAACATGGTCCTGAAGGCACCACTACTTCGAACTCCGCCTCAAAGGTCTCCAGCAGTTTGGTAGCATGTGTTACTCAGCTCGCATTTGCTTCTGCGCAGAGCTAATAGACAAGCGGACGAGATGACAAGGACGAGTTAAGACAAAGTTTATATACAGCATAGAAATACAGGCGTTACATATTCGGCACTGGGGCCAACAGCTGTTACGAAGCGCACCACCGACGAGGTTACAAAAGGCGCCACGAAACTCGCCACTTCCAAAGGCACCGGCCCCTCCGACTGCAAAAGGACTTGAAGCAACGAGAGGCTTCTCTGACACATAGGTCTACTGCTGGCGACGCGCCGCAGGGCTTTTTTTATAGGCACCGGGTGGATCCTTTCAGTCACCAAACGTCCAACCAGAAGCGCTGCTGGCCGTGATGTCAGAATCCTCCAATGGGGACCCGCCGTGGCGCGTGGTTGCACCCAAGGACGAGGGATGTTCCCACGCATTGCGTGAGACTTGCCAGACTGGAAGGCGCTGCTTGCTTCATCGGGCTCGTGGGCTGAGGGAGTTCTTTGTGCGTTGCGCGACAGACGGGCGCCGCCGCTTGATGACGTCGTTGAGTTGATCGCGTCAGGCGGGCTCGAGCGCTGCCCTTGACACAGATTGCATTTGCAGAGGCATTGACGTTCGGTGTCGACCTCCCAGGCGTTACACAGCGCTTCGAAAATGCTCTCAGCACCCCGCCCGATCCCGCGGCGACACCTGCGACACCTCAGCACTGCCCACGAAGGAAAGAAAAAGGAAAGAAAAGGCTGCGGTGGAATGTATGCTTTTTCTCAAATGCCGATCTGCGACCCTCCCATGTCATGCTCCTCCCTTTTCCGTCCCTGCCATGTCTTTGTCTTGCCTTTCAGTGCCAAGCGTGAAGAAAGAGGAAAAAAAAAAGAAAAAAAAAGCTGTAACAGAGTGTTGGTTGCCTCTCAAATTCCGATCTGCTTCTCTTTGCGTGGAGATGCTCCTCCTTTCTCGTCACGTGCTGGCTACGCTGCGGCAGCGGCGCAGAGTAGCAGCGGATATGCAGTAGTTTTCGTCGTATTTGGTGTGAGTAGTTGACTAGGCCTGATTAGGCGGTGTGCGTTCATTTTGCAAGCGTCACGGCGAGCCGAGGAACTTATCGCCCACCAAAGGACCTTAAAACGAAAGTGGAAATTCTGCACGAAGTTGAGAACAGCGTTCCTTTCAAAACGAAAATCGCCAAGAAGTATGACATCACCAAGAGCACGCTGTCAACATACATCAAGAACAAAGACTCTATTATTGCTGGATATGAAAATCTGCAAATGAAACTGTCATCATCATCATCATCATTTATTTTACTCTTAAGGGCCTCTATCGTGGCATTACATAAGGGGGGGGGAACAATCCAAGTACAAATTTCAATGAAAATGCAGTTCATGGTTACAGTTTTTGAATTACTAAAACGTACAGGTAGCAACAAAAAACAAAAAGAAAACAGAGCATGTCAAACGAAATATTGAACAGTCAATTCGCGGTCCAAAATATACAGGCGGCAGAGAACAAACAACAAAGAAAGACAAACAGCGATTAAGAGTCAAGGGTAGCTAGTAATAAATCTCTAAATTTAAAAGCAACTTTTTCGCTGACAATAGCATCCGTCAAACCGTTCCACTCATCGATAGCCGTAGGAAGAAATGATTTATTAAAAGCGTTAGTAGAACCAAACAGACGTTGGATACTCAGGAAATTAAATAGGCGACGAGATGTTCGGACAGGCGGACGTAAAAGTGAGCCATGTAGGTGAGGAAAGCTGTAGTAAAGTTTGTGAAAGAGACAGAGACGTGAAATTTTGTGTCGAGCTGACAAAACAGGGAGACCGAGGGATGATTTGATTTGACTGATGCTTGCTCGTTTGTCGTAATTTGCGGAGATGAATCTGGCGGCACGATTTTGGACGGATTCAAGAATGTTAATTAGGTATATCTGATGAGGGCTCCAAATTGCAGATGCGTATTCCATTTTAGTACGAACAAAAGTTTCAAAGGCCAATTTGCGAAGGCTTGCAGGTGATAATGACAATGATCTCCTAAGATAGCCAAGAGTTTTTGAGGCATCGGCAGCTAGTTTGGTAATATGCTCGGTCCAGGTTAGTCTGCTTGTAATTACAACGCCCAGGTATCGGTAAGAATCCACTTGGGATAACACTGTTGAGTTTAATGAATACGGATGGATGACGTTAGTGTGTTTTCGTGAGACAGGCATGACCTTACATTTGGAAGTATTCGGCCTCATCATCCACTGGGCGCACCAGTTATCAATGATGTGCAAATCTTGCTGTAGTATTAGCTGATCTTCGGGAGTTGATATACGATGGTAGATGACGCAATCGTCAGCAAAAAGCCGAACCGTTGATGAAATGCCGGAAGGAAGGTCATTTACGTAGATTAAAAAGAAGGAGCGGGCCGAGAACCGAGCCCTGACGGACGCCAGAGATTACTGGAGTAGTATCAGAATGGGCACCACCGATAACAGTGAATTGCGACCGGTGGGTTAGGAAGCACTTAATCCATGATAAGGTCAGAGGATCGAGGGAAAGTGAAGAAAGTTTGTTGATTAGTCGTTGGTGAGGGACGAGATCGAAGGCGTTTGAAAAGTCGACAAAAATAACATCAGCCTGAAATGACGAATCAAGGTTGAGATGAAGATCAGTCGTAAATTCAAAAAGTTGAGTTTCGCATGAGAGCCCTGAACGAAAACCATGCTGCTTATGAAAAAAGAAAGAGTGA